>NC_134353.1:705861840-706226840 GCF_048569485.1 Anomaloglossus baeobatrachus | reverse complement strand
TCTTACCGGAGGGGGCCAGCAGTGGTGGTGAAGTGGGGTCACAGGAGGCAGAGGTTGTGCTGGCAGCCGTGGCGGGTTAGTAGCGTCAGCCGCAGCGGGTCCGTTGTTTGCGGGTGACAGGTGGAGCAGGACGGTGAAGTAAGTGTCTCAGTGTGTCCGCGGTCCCGCTTCAAATGATGGCGCCTGGAGCGGCGCATGCGCAGATGGAGCGCTCATCCAAGAGATCCATCTGCGCACGCGCTGTCTCCCAGCGCCATCATTTGAAACTGGGACCGCGGACACACTGGGATACCTGCCGCACAGCCGCCCGGCACGCACTGAGAGCCAGCCGGCACAAACGGGCACCCGGCTGCCCGCACGCACATACAGAGAGGCAGGCTGCACAGACTGGCACCCGGCTGCCCGCCCGCACGTACAGAGAGGCAGCCAGCACCAATGGGCACCCGGCTGCCTGCACGCAGCCACAGGCACCTGGCCACCAGAACGCACCCGGTCGCCGCACAAACAGCATCCCGGTAAGCTGTATTCGGATCTTAAGACGCACCCCTCATCTTCCTCCCAAATTTTTGGGAGGAAAAGTGCGTCTTGTAATCCGAAAAATACGGTGTGTGATAGCTATATATATATCTATATATATAATTGCCTTATTCTCTGTCTCTATGTCTCTATGTCTCTATGTCTCTATGTCTCTCTGTCTCTCTGTCTCTCTGTCTCTCTGTCTCTCTGTCTCTCTGTCTCTCTGTCTGTCTGTCTGTCTTGCTCCAAAATTGTGTCCTTACGGTGACACAAAGCTGATTGGCCGCTGGGCTCGCCATGGCCCCGCCCCCCCGCACGGATTGGCCGCTCGCCTCGCCTTGGCTCCGCCCCCCCACGGATTGGTCGCTTGCCTCGGCCTGGCCCCGCCCTTCGCATGGATTGGCTGCTCGCCCCGGCCCTCCACACGCATCGCCAGACATAACCTTGCGCTGCTGGGATCGTGACGGAGACGGTGAACGCTGGTAACCATTATACACATCGGGTAACTAAGGTCCCTTGGTTACCCGATGTGTATCATAGTTACCAGTGTACACTGGCTCCGTCACGATCCCAGCAGCGCCAGACATAACCTTGCGCTGCTGGGATCTTGACGGAGCCGGTGAACGCTGGTAACCATTATACACATCTGGTAACTAAGGTCCCTTGGTTACCCGATGTGTATCATAGTTACCAGTGTACACCGGCTCCCGGTACACATGTGCAGGGAGCCGGCATTATACTCCTCTCCCCCCAGGACTACTCCTCCTATTATAGTCCTCCTATTATACTCCTCTCTGAGTATAATAGGAGAACTATTATAGCATGGGGGATGTAGCACGATGGGGGATGTAGCACGATGGGGGGTGCGCAGCGTGGGGGATGTAGCACGATGGGGAGTGCGCAGCATGGGGGATGTAGCACGATGGGGAGTGCGCAGCATGGGGGATGTAGCACGATGGGGAGTGCGCAGCATGGGGGATGTAGCACAATGGGGAGTGTGCAGCATGGGGGATGTAGCACGATGGGGAGTGCACAGCATGGGGGATGGAGCACGATGGGGAGTGCGCAGCATGGGGGATGTAGCACGATGTGGGGGGTGCGCAGCATGGGGGATGGAGCACGATGGGGAATGCGCAGCATAGGGGATGGAGCACGATGGGGGGTGGGCAGCATGGGGAATGGGGCACGATGGGGGGTGCGCAGCATGGGGGATGAGCACGATGGGAGGTGCACACCTCCCCCCAACACACACAACACACCACACACACACTGGAACCACAAACACCGCCATACACAGACACTCACACACACAGACAACGCCGCACACACACTACACCCAACACACAAACACACCGGCATGCATAAATATACGCAAATACCGCACAACACACACACATTGCACAAAACATACCTCCCCCCAAAACACACCACACCCACTCAAACCGCGCAACACACACACACACAACGCTACAGACACACAGCGCTCCACAAACAACGCAACACACACATACAACACCGCTCTCACCCCCCGCCACACCCAGACAACACCCAGAACATGTATAGCGCCCTACACAAACACTTGGTAACTACACACAACAACATATATATATATATATATACACAGAATGCAATATAGTTATATTTGAATAAATTTTGTTTGTTTGTTTTCTTTGTCGCTCCATTGGGAGACCCAGACAATTGGGTGTATAGCTATTGCCTCCGGAGGCCACACAAAGTATTACACTTAAAAGTGTAAGGCCCCTCCCCTTCTGGCTATACACCCCCAGTGGGATCACTGGCTCACCAGTTTTGTGCTTTGTGCGAAGGAGGCAACACATCCACGCATAGCTCCACTGTTTAGTCAGCAGCAGCTGCTGACTATGTCGGATGGAAGAAAAGAGGGCCCATACAGGGCTCCCAGAATGCTCCCTTCTCACCCCACTTTATGTCGGAGGTGTTTGTTAAGGTTGAGGTACCCATTGCGGGTACGGAGGCTGGAGCCCACATGCTGCTTCCTTCCCCATCCCTTTTTACAGGGCTCTGGGTGAAGTGGGATTCTATCGGTCTCCAGGCACAGAGACCGTGCTCCATCCACAGCCCCTGGTATCTGCTGGACTTGGAGCGGAGTATCGTCAGGGACATGGCCCTGCTACATGGAGGTACTCGGTGTCCCTGTGGGGACCGCGCAGACACACGGCAGCACTGCTGGGTGTGTTAGTGCGCCAGGGACAGCGGCGCTGGTCCGCACTAGTGCCATCGCACACCACAGCGTTGCTGGGTGTGTTAGTGTATTGGGTGACTACCGCGCTATCCGCCGCTGCCGTTTTTATTTAAGGCGCCGCTGGGATTTGTAGTGCGCCGGGGACTTCCGCGCCGGCCAGCACTGATATGCCGGCCGCGCTTATTAACTCGAGTCCCCGGCTTCTGGGCCTAGTCTCCCTTCGTTACCGCCCACAGGCCTGACAGTCAGGGTAGGGGCGTGACGCTGCATAGCACAGCAGCGCTGAGAGCTGGAGTATGTTTTGCATACTCCACCCCTCTCACTGTGTGCACTGTGAAACCGGATTCCCGCACTTTCTCAGGCACGCCCACGGCTTCCTTGTCTACACAGGACGCCGGCAGCCATTAGTGTCAGTTTCTGTACGATACAGAGACAAGTGTGGAAGACCCTGGCATTCTGATAGTCACACAATCGCTGCAACAGGCGTTAAGCAGCACCTGTGGTGCTAACCCCACTAGTGCAGAAGTGCACTTATAGATATGCTTGTACTATATACATTGCACTGTTTGGTCGCACGTTGTATATACCCTCCTGGATTGTGCGGAGGAGTTATCAGCATATTCTCTGTGTACAACAAAGGTGCAGAACCACATGTTTTTCTATGCAGCCAGTACAGCATGTACGGCTATACGGCCGGCAGTTACATAGACCCCCATTATATCCATCTCAGCCGGAGTCTCTGCTAATGGCCAGAGGATGAGGACGGTGTCTGCAGTATTTACTGACAGATTTTCTGAGACTATGGCTATGATACTAGAAGCCTAGCAGTCCGGACATGTCTCTCACAACATGGGCACTGTTGAATCATTGATCCATGGCCCCCCTCAGTGTGAACAACTAACAGCTCCGGGAATGTCACATGCATCCCAGAGTCACGGCTCTGCACAGCCGTCAGTCCCAGACAGCCTAAGCGGGCTCACTATGAGCGGCCCTCGGTTTCATCAGGGTCCTAGCAGAAGGACTCTCTGTGGAATGAGGCGGAAGTAGCGGCTCAGGATTCTGATCCTGAGACCGCTCTCAATCTGGATACACCTAATGGTGACGCCATAGTGAATAATCTTATAGCGTCCTTCAATAGAATGTTGGTTATTTCTCACCCAGCTCCTCCAGTGGAGGAGTCAGCTTCAGGCAGTCCAGGAACACCACACTTATCCAGATATGCGCTTCTCCAAACGGCTTAGGATACACGTTATCCCTGCCCCCTGACGTGGTCAAGGACTGGACCCAGTGTCCCAAGCGGCATCCTCCAATCTCCAGGCTTGTAGCTAGATCCATAGTTGCAGTGGGAGATGGAGCTGCACTTAAAGATGCCACTGACAGACAGATGGATCTCTGGTCTAAACCCATCTATGTGGCTGTCGGCGCACCGTTGGCTCCAGCATTCTCGCCCTTGGGGCACTCCAAGCTATTTCAGCTTGTCTTACACAGATTGACACGGTTACACGTACATCTGTGCCGCAGGTGGCATCCTTAACCTCTCAAATGTCTGCATTTGTTTCTTACGCGAGTCAGGTTGCCCTAGACTCTGCGAACCGTGCGGCAGTAGCCTCCGCTACTCCGTGTTTTTAAGCAGAGCCTGGTCTGCTCGTTAAGTGAATGGAAGGCAGATTCTGCTTCCAAAAAAGGGTGCTTAACCAGTTGCCTTTTTCTGCTGACCGACTGTTTGGTGAGCGTTTGGATGTAACCATTAAACAGTCCAGGGGTAAGGATTCATCCTTTCCTCAGCCCGGGCACAACAAACCCCAACAGAGCAGGAGGCAGTCGGGGTTTCGGTCTTTTCGAGGCTCGGGCAGGTCCCATTTTTCCTCGTCCAATGTGGACTCAAAAGGATCAGAGGAGCTCAGATTCTTGGCGGGCTCAGTCACGCCCAAAAAAGGAGACAGTCTGAAAACCCGCTTCCAAGGCGGCTTCCTCATGACTTGCGGCCTCCTCTCTCCGCATCCTCGGTCGGTAGCAGGCTCTCCCGCCTTGGCGATATTTAGCTGCCATAGGTCAATGACCGTTGGGTGTGAGACATTCTGTCTCACGGGTACAGGATAGAGCTCACTTCTCGTCCTCCAACTCGATTCTTCAGAACTTCTCCACCTCCCGGCCGAGCCGCTGCTCTTCTGCAAACAGGGTGCACTCTATAGGCAGAAAGAGTGATGACCCCCGTTCCTCTTCAGGAACAAGGTCACGGTTTTTACCCCAAATTATTTGCGGTGCCTATAAGAACGGGCCGTTCCGTCCCGTTCTGGATCTAAAACTGCTCAGCAAGCTCGTGGACACCAGGCGGTTCCGGATGGAATCCCTCCGCCATGTCATCGCCTCAATGTCCCAAGGAGATTTCCTAGCATCATTAGGCATCAAGGATGCTTATCCACACGTGCCGATTGATCCAGAGCACTAGCGTTTCTACGCTTCGTTATAGGAGACGAACACCTTCTGTTCGTAGCTCTACCTTCCGGCTAGCGACCGTCCCACTGGTCTTCGCCAAGGTCAGGGCAGCAGTAGTCACAGTCCTGCACTCTCAGGGTCACTCTGTGATCCCATATTTAGGCGATCTACTTGTCAAGGCACTCTTTTAGGAAACATGCCGACACTGCCCGAACGTTGCGCTGGAGACTCTCTAGAGTGTTGGGTGGATCATCAACTTTTTAAAGTCAGATCCGACCCCGACCCTATCGCTAACATATCTAGGCATGGAGTTTCATACTCTCTCAGCGATAGTGAAGCTTCCGCTAGACAAACAGCATTCACTACGGGCTGCAATCTCTTCTTTAAGAACCAGTCGCACACATTAAGACGCCTCATGCACTTCCTACGTAAGATGGTAGCAATGGAGGCAGTTCTTTTCGCGCAGTTTCATCTGCGTCCACTACAATGTGACATTCTCCGCCAATGGGACGGGGAGTCGACCTCCCTCAACAGAGTCGTCTTTCTTTCTCAGGCGGCCAAGGAATCTCTACGGTGGTGGCTTCTTCCCACCTCATGGTCAAAAAGAAGGTCCTTCCTATCCCCATCCTGGGCGATAGTTACGACAGACGCGAGTCTATCAGGGTGGGGAGCAGTTTTTCTCCACCACAGCGCTCAGGGTACGTGGACTCAGCAAGAGTCCACCCTTCAGATCAATGTTCTTGAACACAGAGCAGTGTATCTTGCCCTACAAACCTTCCAACAGCAGCTGGAAAGCAAGCAAATCCGACTTCAGTCGGACAACTCCACAGCGGTGGCATACATCAACCACCAAGGAAGAACGCGCAACCGGCAAGCCTTCCAGGAAGTCCGGCAGGTTCTGATGTGGGTGGAAGACGCGGCATCCACCATATCTACAGTTCACATCCCAGGCGTGGAAAACTAGGAAGCTGACTTCCTAAGTCGCCGGGGTGTGGCCGAAAGGGTATGGTCTCTTCACCCGGACGGGTTTCAGGAGATCTGGCGCCGCTGACAGAGGCCGGACGTCGATCTAATGGCGTCACGGCACAACAACAATGTGCCAGCTTCATGGCACGGTTTCACAATCATCGAGCTCTGGCGGCAGACGCCTTAGTTCAGCATTGGTCGCAGTTCCAGCTACCTTATGTGCCACCTCTGGCATTGTTGCCCAGAGTGCTGCGTTAGATCAGGACCGACTGCGGCCGCGCCATCCTCGTCGCTACAGATTGGCCGAGGATGTTGTGGTTCCCGGTTCTGTGGTGCCTCACGGTAGGCTAACCGGGGGCACTACCAGACCAATCAGACTGGCTGTCTCAAGGGCCATTCTTCCATTTGAATTCTACGGCCCTCAACCTGATGGTGTGGCTTTGAGTCCTGGAACCTAGTGTCGTCAGGATTACCTCAGGACGTGGTTGCCACCATGAGACAGGCTAACATACCAACGTCCGCCAAGATTGACCACAGGACGTGGAAGATATCTTATCTCGGTGCTCGGCGCAGGGTGTTTCTCCCTGGCCGGTTGCATCGTCTATGTTTCCTTCCTTCCTGCAATCTAGGTTGGAAAAAGGGTTGTCGCTCAGTTCCCCTTAGGGACAAGTCTCAGCGCTATCTGTATTTTTTCAGAGACGACTTCCTCAGGTACGCACGTTCCTACGGGGAGTTTGTCTTCTCAGCACTCCGTACAGGCGGCCGTTAGAGCCCTGGGATCTGAACAAGGTTCTAATTGCTCTCCAGATGCCGCCTTTCGAGCCTTGAAAGAGGTCTCCCTTCCCGCTTTTCTCGGGAAGTGGCCTTCTAGTAACGGTCTCGTCTCTTAGGAAAGTTTCCGAGCTAGCAACGCTCTCATACAAATCTCCCTTCCTGGTCCTTCACCAGGACAGGGTAGTTCTGCGTCCGATCCGGAATTTCTCCCTAAGGTGGTATCCCACTTTCATATCAATCAGGATATCACCTCACCTTCTTTGTGTCCTCGTCCAGTCCATCAATTTCAGAAGGATTTGCATCTGTTGGTTCTGGTGAGAGCACTCAGGTTCTACTTCCCGCATGGCGCTCCTGCGCCACCCGGATGCACTCTTTGTCCTTGTCGCTGGTCGGCGTAAACAGTCGCAAGCTTCTGAATCCACCCTGGCTCGGGGGATCGAGGAACCAATTCTTGAAACCTACAGTTCTACTGGGCTTCTGGTTCTCTCAAGGCTGAAGGCCCATTCTACCAGAGCCGTGGGTGCATCCTGGGCATTACGGCACCAGGCTACGGCTCAGCAGGTGTGTCAGGCACCCACCTGGTCGAGTCTACTTACTTTTACCAGGCATTATCAGATGCATACCTACGCTTCGGCAGACGCCAGCCTAGGTAGATAAGTCATTCAGGCGGCGGTTGGCCACCTGTAGGAGAGGGCCGTTTGACGGCCCTATCATGAGGTATTCTTTTACCCACCCAGGGATTGCTTTTGGACATCCCAATTGTCTGGGTCTCCCAATGGAGCGACAAAGAAGAAGGGAATTTTGTTTACTTACCGTAAATTCCTTTTCTTCTAGCTCCAATTGGGAGACCCAGCACCCGCCCTGTTTTCTCGGGGTTTTTCTGTTTTTTCGGGTACACATGTTGTTCATGTGGTATGGTTCAGTTCTCCGATGTTTCCTCGGATTGAATTGGTCTTTAAACCAGTTATTGGCTTTCCTCCTTCTTGCTTTGGCACTAAAACTGGTGAGCCAGTGATCCCACTGGGGGTGTATAGCCAGAAGGGGAGGGGCCTTACACTTTTAAGTGTAATACTTTGTGTGGCCTCCGGAGGCAATAGCTATACACCCAATTGTCTGGGTCTCCCAATTGGAGCTAGAAGAAAAGGAATTTACGGTAAGTAAACAAAATTCCCTTCTTTTCGTTGAAGAATAAATGTGGATTGTTGTTCATGGGCGGCACGGTGGCTCAGTGGTTAGCACTGCAGTCTTGCAACGCTGAGGTCCTGGGTTCAATTCCCACCAAGGACACCATCTGCAAGGAGTTTGTATGTTCTTCCCGTGTTTCCGTGGGTTTTCTCCGGGTACTCTGGTTTCCTCCCACACTCCAAACACATACAGATAGGGAATTTAGATTGTGAGCCCCAATGGGGACAGTGTTCCCAATGTATGTAAAGCGCTATGGAATTAATAGCGCTATATAAATGAATAAATTATTATTATTATTATTATTATTATTATTATTATTATTATTATTGGAAACTAGAAGACATCCCCTGAGAAAAAAAAAGTCCGAGCTCATCTTTCAGAGCAAAAAATAATAGAAGACCCGGTCTTATTTTCAGAGAAACACAGTAGCTGTCAATCCCGACAGCCATTTCCTCAAGTATCACTTTCACCTAAAGTGTATGTGCAGGTTACCACCTGAAAAAGCACCCATAAAATGAAACCCATGCATACCAATGTGAAAACAAAATAGCTGTGCACATTCTCAGTTTAGGTTACTTCTTTAAACTGCTTCTGGATTCAGTAAAGTGGTTAAAAGAAGTGACACGCTCACCCATCTTGAAAGTACAGTAGAAAAGTCGTTGGCAGAAGAACCACCATAAGAACAACAGCAAGACTGCTTTTGAAGCCAACAACCTTGAGAAAAAAACAGCAGGTGCACTGGCATCCAAAAAACACCATACCCACATACCCATAGGGATTCTAGCGGCAGGATCCAATCCCCCCCCAGACTACTTGCATAGTTGGGTTTCTCTCTAAAAGTTAATGCCATAGTCGGGTTTCTCTCTAAAAGTTAATGCCATCCACACCCCTTTTTTTTTTTTTTTGTTTTACATGCAATCAATTGCTCCTTGAGTGACAAATCATTGTTTGTTTTTCTTAATTTGCAAATGAGGTTTACGTGTCCTGTGCATGATCAGAGCACTTTCTAAACCTCTGCATCCTTGGCACTATTCCCCGCCCAGCCTACCATCCGTTGCTTGACCCACAGCTCACTGACTTAACTATGCATCCTGGGAGCTGTCAGTCAAACTTTTAATTAAAATGCAAAAAAAATCTGCATTTTCTCACTCTGGGAGCATCAGTAAATGTATGGGGTGACATGATCTTTCAGAAAGCAACAAGGCCATATAAGTAAGTAGTTTGTGGTGTGGATCTTGCAGACAGATTTGCTTTTAAAGATTTTTGTGTGTATGTATATATAATGTATGCGTATATATTACTATTATTATTTTTTTTTTTTCAACTTGAATTACACAAATTCTGTAAAATGGGATCTTTAACCTGCTCTTGTTAATTAATTGAATCTCTGACAATGGGATTTAACACGTACCGGCGGGGAGTGTCATTCCCCACTCCCATTTACAGCCCTGTGACGTGATCATGGGAAGTCGATGGGTTACTGTGACAGACGAGGGTCAGGTCATGACCACTGTCAGTGTCATGACGAACTCCTATGGACGCCAGCTGAGCGTTTTTTGTTTTTTTTTCTTTCTTTCCAACTTCACCGCACCTGGGATTTTTTTACTGTACAACAATATGTGGCGGATTGAATGGTGTCATTCAAAAGTACAAGTCTGACCGCAAAAAACAAGCCCTTATATGGCTATATTAGCCCCTTCACGACCGAGTACATACTGGTATGTCCTAAATCATGATGGGGTAATCGCCACCGACTGTTGGGGTGAGCTGGCGACGATCCCTGCACATGTCTGCTGATTTGTACAGCAGACAGGGGTGGCTTACAGGCGCAGCTGGATCCTCAATCCACCCGCACCTGTTAACCTCTTAGATAGCGCTGTCAAAATGTGACAGAGCAATTTAAATGGCCGTGATGGGGAAATCGCTTTTCCCCGCCGCTATCGGAGCCAATGGTACAGACGGGTCATATGATGACTCCTGTCGCTATCATGACGTAGTTCCTATTACAGCCAACAGAGCAGCGCCTCTAACAGGAACGCAGCATTTTTGCTGATCGGCGCTGTGCAGCTCTGGTCAACAGAAATGAATGAGCGATCAGACTGCCGATCCTTTTAGTACCCTAGGGGGACTAGCAATCCCCTTCGCCCTATTGAAAATTAAACAGTTAAAAAAAAATATATATATATATATATATATATATATATATATATATATATATATATATATATATATATATATATATATATATATATATATATATATATATATATATATATAATTTGTGTGTGTGTAA
This sequence comes from Anomaloglossus baeobatrachus, assembly GCF_048569485.1. Lineage (NCBI taxonomy): Eukaryota > Metazoa > Chordata > Amphibia > Anura > Aromobatidae > Anomaloglossus > Anomaloglossus baeobatrachus. The sequence continues at coordinate 706,216,449 of NC_134353.1, read as the reverse complement.
AATATATATATATATGTATTATATACACACATTTGGTATCGCCACGTTCAGAAATGCCCAATCTATCAAAATATAAAATAATCTGATCGTTAAACGGTGTAGCACCCCAAAAATTCCAAACGCCAGAATTACGTTTTTTTTGGTCGTCACAAATTTTGCACAAAATGCAATAACGGGCGATCAAAACGTAGTGTCTGCGCAAAATTTGTACCATTAAAGGGGTGGTTCACCCATATTTTTTATTGTCTAGATCGATACTATATTGAGAAACAATGTTTCTCTCAAATACCTTATGTTGTCAATAGTGCCTGTGAGAGGCGCTATTGCAGACCGCTGCTCCCCGTCCAGTGACGTACCCGTCCAATGCTGCCACGTCACATCCGTGCAGCCGGCTACAGTCTTCCAGACTCTGAGCTGTGAGCGATGTTTCACCGCTGTCACAGCCCATTTGCTCCCCCCTCCTCCTCCCTTCTAGCACAGCACGGCGCGTCTCCTGCTCCTTCCTCCCTCCTCGCAGAACGCTGCAAGCAAGAGACGTGCTGTGAGGGAGGGGGGAGCAGGGAGCAGATGGGCTCAGAATGTAGCCGGCTGCACGGATGTGACGAGGCAGCATTGGATGGGTACGTCACTGGACGGGGAGCAGCGGTCTGCAATAGCGCCTCTCACAGGCACTATTGACAACATAAGGTATTTGAGAGAAACATTGTTTCTCAATATAATATCGATCTAGACAATAAAAAATATGGGTGAACCACCCCTTTAAAACATCAGCTCAAGACAGAAAAAATAAGCAGTCGCTGAGCCCCATATACCGAAAAATGAATACGCTACGTGTCTCGGAAAATGGCGCAAAAAGGGCGCCACTTTTTTGGGACAAACTTCTGATTTCTTTTTTTTTTAACCCCTTAGATAAAAGTAAACCTATACATGTTTAGTATCTACGAACCCATACCGACCTGAGACATTGTACTGACACATCAGTTTTATCATGTAGTGAACACTGTGAATAAAATACCCCCAAAACAATCGTGCAATCACACTTTTTTGCAATTTTTCTGCACGTGGAATTTTTTTGCCATTTTCCAGTAGACTGTATGGTAAAACTTATGGTTTCATTTAAAAGTAACAACTTGTCCAGCAAAAGACACGCCCATATATGGGAAGATTTGACAAAAAAATTAAAAAGTCACGGCTCTTGGAGAAGAGGAGCAAAAAACGGATAATCGCCGGGGGGTGAAGTAGTTAACGGAAAAATCCAGAATGTTGCCTAGGTCCCTGTAATAACTCGTTAGTGATGATAATCTAGGAGGACAATACTTCACTATGACTAAAAATTGCTGCCTTCTCATCATGTAGACATAGTGTTACACTGGTGAAATAGGAGGTCCTCCTCTTACATGTGGTTTTATTCTTAGCTTACCAAAATAAATATTAACTCGTCTCATTCAGCCTGTCTATGGTTTATTGCAAGTACGGATTATCCTATTATAACTTTTCTTCTCTTTCCAGGTGATATTGACCAAAAGCCTTATGTGTCTGGAGAAGGGGATGTATCTTCACATACACTTGGCGGCTCAGATGACTTCCTTGTGTTGGCCTGTGATGGTTTTTTTGATGTAGTGTCTTCATCTGAGGTTCCTGGCCTTGTTTTAGGTCACCTTCAGGAGAATGGTGGAGATGGACAACATGTGGCTGCAAGGCTGGTGTCGGCTGCTCAAGAGGCAGGCTCTAGTGACAATATAACTGTTTTGGTTATCTTTCTTCGGGACCCTGCTACAGTTTTGGAAGATTATTTGGCACATGGAAGTGGTGAAGGCGAACCCATGTTTGATTTTGGAGATGCTGGAGTAGAGGTTGCATCAGACCATGCAGGTTGAGATCTCTTTTTACTGACCTAATCTCAGGACACTGTAAGGAAGGGTATTAGACTGATAAGCCCACCTACATTTTATAAGTCAGGTAGCCTAAATCATCACAGAGATCATTTCTTTACAAAAGGAATGAGTTTCTCCTGTGACATTGATGGAGTTTAAAGGGACAGTTATTAAAAACCCACTGTATTTAATAGTCTGTATCTAAGTAATGCAGGTTGCAGATCAGCATGCCGTCTCTTCAGTATGACTACATGAAAGCACTGCCTAGGTTCTCCTTTTCTTCTCAGTATTCCGTGGCAATGGACAAGATATAAATTACAGTGTGGGAGGACACAGACTGCAAAGTAGTTTATCACTATTGCAGTCAGTGCTTTCAGTGAAGGGGGACACCGCCTCTACATTCTCAGCTGTGCCATTAAACCCATAATATTGTAGCACATATGTTTAGAAAGGAATCTAAGCAAGTGCTTAACAAAATGAGCTGTACAGTAAGATCCCTTGGTTTTGATGTTTTATTTTAATGAACATCTACATTCAACCATATTACGACTATTCATAACATGAATAGTTAGTGCCAATGAAGGGCTTTTTATAACTCATTAGCTCTTATACCGGCATGAGCTGTAATTGTAATGCATTCCATGCACTTTCACTAAAACGGGTCACAAATGCAAAGCTTTTCTATTCGCAGGTCTAACGTTGTGTTTTACCCTCATGTCAGTGGCTTAATTGATGTTTACATCTCAATCCTTGGAAAAGGTGATCCAGGCTTTTGATGGGGCCAATGAGTGACATAATGTGGAAGGATTTGTCTGCTGTACATAATTTTCAGCATATTGGATGCGGACTCCAAGACATGGTCTACTGCAGGGGTCGGGAACCTATGGCTCGCGAGCCAGATATGGCTCTTTTGATGGCCGTATCTGGCTCGCAGACAGGGCTCCTACCTGTCTATGGGAAGGATCAGGGCCGGCGCCAGCACCCGGCTACTCAGGGTGCCCCGGTGGCCGCGCTGTCACCGCCCCCCGCCGAGGATCGAGCTTTCAATTGCATCGGCATCGCAGGTGCCGATACAATTGAGAGCAATGATGAGAGAGTGAGCGGCGCGCTCCCTCTCTTATCATTCTCCCCGCTGTGACTGTCGGCGTTCTTCTGACAGCTCTGCAGCGAGCGCGGTGACGTCATCACTGCGCGCCTGCTGAGAGGTCAGCGAGCGACAGCAATGGACGATGCGCCGAGGAGACCGGATCAGCGGGGGAACGAGTGAGCCGCCCCTCTACTGACACTGGGCTCCCCTGACTCACAGGCCGGCCACTACACAGCGGCACTAGTACACATAGGGGCCCGGCAGCCGCTCTGCGTCTGTGTAGTGCTGCTGTGTAGTGGCCGAACTGTGAGTCAGGGGAGCCCAGTGTCAGAAGAGGGGCCCCTGACCTGGAGAGGCCACCAGCCATGTCTGAGCTGCAGGAGTGCTAGTCCTGACCTGCACAGCAGACGGAATCTCCATCCTGCAGGACCTGCGATGATGTCACACCCATGTGACTGTGTGGGAGGAGACACAGGAGGCCGGCAGAAAGCAAGATACTGAATCCTGAAGGAGATTTGGACACATGACTGGTAATAAGAAAAGAGGGGACATGAGGGGGGGCTGCAGGGTGAGTGGCATATGAGGGCTGCAGACTGTGACAGAAGCATGTGAAGGGGTGCAGAGTGTTTGAGAGGGGTAAGTTGGGGTACAGGCAGGGTGAGATATGTGAGCAGGGTGTGTGAGATATGGGGGTGTATTGTGTGTGATATGGGGGGGTGCAGGCTGTATGGGAAGCAGGGTATGTGACATATAGGGGTGTAGTGTGTGAGATCTGGGGGGTGCAGGCTGTATGGGAAGCAGTGTGTGTGTGTGTGGGATATGGGGGGTGCAGGCCGTATGGGGAGCAGTGTGTGTGTGTGTGTGTGATATGGGGGGTGCAGGCTGTATGGGAAGCAGGGTGTGAGAGATATGGGGGTGTAGGCTGTATGGGAAGCAGGGTGTGTGAGATATGGGGGTGTAGTGTGTGTGATATGGGGTTGCAGGCTGTATGGGGAGCAGGGTATGCGACATATGGGGGTGTAGTGTGTGGGATATGGGGGGTGCAGGCTGTATGGGGAGCAGTGTGTGTGTGTGTGTGTGATATGGGGGGGTGCAGGCTGTATGGGAAGCAGGGTATGTGACATATGGGGGTGTAGTGTGTGAGATCTGGGGGGTGCAGGCTGTATGGGAAGCAGTGTGTGTGTGTGGGATATGGGGGGTGCAGGCTGTATGGGGAGCAGTGTGTGTGTGTGATATGGGGGGTGCAGGCTGTATGGGAAGCAGGGTGTCTGGGCCACTGACAGATACAATTGCTCCAGCGGTCACTTAGTACACAAAGGAGTGTTCCTCTCTGCTGCACTAAGCCACCGCTGGACCTAAACAATAATTCGCTGTAAAATAATAAAATAGATAATTGACATAACTGACAATGCGTTGTGTGACATGTCCAATATTCCAGCTTCTTTCTTCTGCGAATGCCTCAAAGCTGGCATTCTCTCAACATCAGGTGGGAAGAATGCCAGCTTCCAGTCATGCGCAGGAAAAAGAAGAAGCCAGACTGCTGGACTGATGTCATGCATCGCAAGTTCACAATGTAAGTTATTTATTTGATTTTTTTATTGCTAATTACCATTGTTTCAGTCCAGTTGTGGCTTTATACAGCAGGGAGGAGCATTCCTTGCTGTACTAAGTGAACATTGGAGCGATTGATCTGTCAATGGCCCTTTAAACATATTGTACGGCTCTCGCGGAATTATATTTCAAAATATGTGGCGTTTACGGCTCTCTTAGCCAAAAAGGTTCCTGACCCCTGGTCTACTGCATCTTGGAACCCGCCTCACATAGGCAGATATGGATGAAAATGACGTCCGACAGAGCACACAGTGACTCCATTTGCATCATTACAATTATGCAAAGTCATCCCATAATCCCGAATTCTGTTTTCCAGGGCCTCAGACACAAGGCCGAACAAAGCCCCCCAGTGGGCAAAACGCAATGTGAACATAGCCTGAACACGCTCGCTTTAGGCTATGTGCGCACACTAACGCACCTCTGGCCAAAAAAACTCCTAAAAAAGGCATGCGTTTATGTTGCGTTTTTACCGTGTTTTGGTGTGTTTTTGCCCTTGCATTTTTTCCCTATATTCAATGGAAAAACGCAGGGAAAAATGCAAAAAGTTACATTCTGTTTCTTTTTTCTGCTCCCAAAACTGCAGGCAAAAAAGAAGCACCGTGCGCACAGCACTTCAGAATTCTCATAGACTTTGCTGGGGAAGGAAAAGCTTGCAGGTTAGGGCCATAAACTTCACCCAAAAAACGCAGCAAAAATTAGTGTGCGCACAGGGCCTAAGGATGTTTTTACCAGTAGCGGTATGGCTGTGTAGGAGTAGTCCTATGTGGCAGAGGCTGAGAAATCACGCCTTGAATCCACATGCAAATAAGCCTACAAGTGCATTGGAGGCCTGTCTTGAGACACACACCCACCCGAGCCGTGACTTCAAAGCTTCATTTCTCAGCATAGGCACATCAGATAGTTACAGTTGTTATAGACCTATACAGCTACCATACAACTAGTTTCTATAGCCAAATCATCTTGACGTATTCCAATTAAGTGGAGGATATTTGTTTTTGCTTTTAATATAAAAATTAAGGGTCCAGCAGTGCTGCATTTCATAAGATAATGGTGCATAAAAATATTGTAAGGCTAAATAGATCCAGTGCATGCAAATCTTCTGAGACGTACTTAAGACTTTATATGATCATCAGTAGACATTAAATATCTTCATGGAACAGGAGATATATATATATATATATATATATATATATATATATATATATATATATATATATATATATATATATAATATCCCATTTATTAAAAATCATGCATTCGTACACGGAGTGCAATAACACAATCGCCGTCTTCTGCCATTTCCAGTGGCCCTCTAAGCTCCTCTGGCATCTTGTCGCCAATTTTGTGACCTGCCAAATCACACAGTATCTTCTGTTTGGACCATAGGTCACCTTTTGAATATACTCAATGCAAGTCTATGAGACTCAGACCTAGACTCTCTAACCTTTTATTGCGTTTCATAGACTTGCCTTGAGAAAGTGACCTCCAGAACACACAGCAAACACAATGGGTTTTGGTAGGTCACAAATGCAGTAATCTCCAAAAGTTTTTCATGTGGTTGTACCCCCCCCCCCACTCCCCCTCCCACAATCCCTTCCCATTTTCTCCAATAATATTCTTCTAATAAGGTGTTACCTCATTTACCCTTATTCTCTCCCCCATAAATTGGAAGTATTTATCTATAATGTCTGTGTTGGAAAAAATCTGATTAAAATATATTGTACCACAAATGCAGTAACCTGGCGCCGAAGTAGACTGGAAAGCCTATGGAAACGGGAGAAGACTGCAACCAGTTATTACACTAATTACACATTGTTACAGGGAATCTTTCACCAGGTTTTTGCTCCCCCATCTGAAAGCAGCATAATGTAGAGACAGAGACCCTCATTCCAGCAATCTGTTACTAACTGAGCTATTTGCTGTCATTTTGATAAAATCAATGTTTTCTCTTCTGCAGTTATACAGAGCTCATGAATATGCTGGACTACCTGGCAGCACACCAAGTAGTCCACTAATGATAATCTACTGCTGATTAATCAGTGATTTTATCAAAACTACACTAAGCAGCCCAGTAAGTGACACACCGCTGAAGTCAATATCTCTGCCCCTACATCATGCTGCTCTCAGCTTAGGTGGCAAAAACCTGGTGGCAAATTCCCTTTAACAAAGTGGGAAGTAAAAAATCATTGTTAAAATCCTTTTAAACAGTATGTAAGCTTGATGCAGATTCAGTACTTTGTTGTCATTGGTAATCTGCTCTAGCATGGGAATATTAGTAGCAGACAAGCAAAAGTCACTCATGTAGAACTGTTTTTAATTTTTCAAAGTATAGAAATAATTATTCCTGGAGTCTTTAAAAAAAATTCTCATTAATTATGTGGCCACGCTTGTTATCACTGGGGAACAGTTGTTCACTGAAGGGGCAAAACTAACTTATTATTTTGACTAAATGTGGTATGGTTTCTTCAAAGTATTCTGAGCTATTTCTAATATTTGGAGCCAAAGCTCTTCATTCTAGAATGCCATTGTGTTTTTTTTATACTAAACATACGAGTGCCTACTGCTTATGTATACTATTTTAATATTGTGCAACTAATGGTGTTTGTGTGCCTTTTTATAAATTGTTCTTGTTTTTGTCATTTACAGTGTTAAGGTTTTATACAACTGAGTCATTTTATTTTTTTGTTAGAATTTCTTTCTATGGCTGGCTTCTGACATTTGCCTGTTGTGGGATTCACTAATTTCCTGTAAACTAGAGGGGATGGGGTCTGAGATTGAAGCTAAATATTCTGTTCAGTATTCTGGTAATTAATCCAAAGGAAAGTGACTGTTATATATCCTCTGTACACTTACAAGTATTGTAGAAATAAATGTGTGCATACATAAACACGTGCCGTATATGTATCATTTCAGAATCTGTTTGTGGTGTGTATATTACTTTCATAAATGGGCTTTGAACCCACTTAACCAATCATTTTATATACCGTACTTAAAGAACCAGGTCTACCTAGGAATAAAAAAAAGATATTCTTCTCCAATATTAACCTACAGTAAAAATATAGCATTATTCATAGAAAAAAATGGCTCTCATGTATATGATGAGCTAAGATGTATCCAGCCGGATGAAAATGCGATAGGTGGGCTGCACTGCTGCAGCAGTAAATTAGATTCTTCAACGATAGTAATAAGGGGTTTTTTTTTTGTTTTTCTTTCACCATGCGTTTCAATGTTGTACCGGCACATTTATCAGGTAATAAAAAGTTTGTTTCTGTTGATAAAGACGCTAAAATGCATTGTGAATCAATAAACCTGAATATTCTGACTCACGGATACGTAGGACGTGATGGCGCCTGAACTAGCCGTTTTCTTCCTGGGCTATTTGTATTTGCCGAACTTGCGTTCAGATCGGTTTCTCAGATAGTTTAACTCAGCCCCAATCTCAATGTAAGAAGATTCCAGGAAAAGCTTAATGTTTTAACTGAAATCTTGTATTGATGATAAATGCAGCAGGTAAAGAGTGATTTTCTCAGAGAGCATACAACATGTTGCATAAGGTGGCAGAAACAAACACTATATGGAGAAGAAGGGCGTGGAATGCTGACATCACAGAGCTACAGGAGGAGGACCAAAATATAAAGAAAGTCAAACCTTCTACCTAGGAGCAGGCAATGCACAGCAATGGAAACATTGAATAATTCCCAAGTTATGGGACATGACACTTATTACTATAATTGTTGAAGAATTGATTTACTGCAGCAGCACAGCCTACTAGTGCGTTTTCATCCAGCTGGATACAATATTTCCTGGAGGATCTATCCACCACCCATGCGGTAGCAGTAACTGTTTTTTCTTCTTGCCTACTTTAGGATTTGTAATTTCTCCAGGGGAGCGTTAACCAAGAACTTACCTACTCTCCCTCCATAGGGTATCACCCTATTTTCGCTCTGCTCCCCACCTGATCTAGACGTCTGTCTGATGAACTAAGATGGTGCTCAGATCTCAATCCGATGTGTGAATTCGTAACTGACTTTAACCCTTTCACGACCGGCCGATTTTTCGCTTTCCGTTTTTTTTTTTCGCCATTCTTTTTCTGAGAGACGTAACTTTTTTATTTTTCAGTCAATATGGTCATGTGAGGGCTCATTTTTTGCGGAACGAGCTGTACCTTTAAATGAAACCATCAGTTTTACCATATTGTGTACTAGAAAATGGCAAAAAAATTCCAAATGCTGAAAAATTGCAAAAAAAGTGCGATAGCACTATGGTTTTTGAGATATTTTATTCACTGTGTTCACTATATGGTAAAACTGATGTGTGGGTGTGATGCCTCAGGTCAGTGCGAGTTCGTAGACACCAAACATGTATAGGTTTACTTTTATATAAGGGGTTAAAAAAAAATCGGAAGTTTGTCCGAAAAAAGTGGCGCACGTTTTACGCCATATTCCGTGACCCGTAGCGTTCTCATTTTTCGGGATCTTAGGCTCAATGACGGCTTATTTTTTGCGTCTCGAGCTGACGTTTTTAACGGTACCATTTTTGCGCAGATGCTACGTTTTGATCGCCTCTTATTGCATTTTGCGCAAAAGTTGTGGCGACAAAAAAACGTCGTTTTGGCGTTTGGAATTTTTTTGCCGCTACGCCGTTTACTGATCAGATTAATTGATTTTATATTTTGATAGATCGGGCGTTTCTGAACGCGGCGATACCAAATGTGTGTATATTTTTTATTTTTTTAACCCTTTAATTTTTAATGGGGCGAATGGGGGGTGATTTGAACTTTTAGGTTTTTTTGTTTTTTTTTAATTTTTTAAAACTTTTTTTTTTACTTTTTTTTTTTATTTTACTAGTCCCCCTAGGGGGCTATTGCGATCAGCATTCCGATCGCTCTGCAGTATCTGCTGATCACAGCTGGAAGGCTGTAAACAGCAGATACGCTGTCTTTCTCTTTTGCTGTGCCCCGGGCACAGCGAAAGTGAAACCAATTCATGTGTAGTACAGGAGTCATCACATGACCCTGTACTACCATGACAACTATCGGGAGTCACGTGATCGCGTCACGTGACTTCCGGTTTCGGCGGTAAGTAAAACTTTACCGCGATTGCGCTTATAATGGCGCTGTCATGTATTGACAGCGCCATTATAAGGGGTTAATCGTCACGAGCAGATAACGATTCTGCTCGTGCCTAGCAGGCACACATCTCAGCTGTGAAAATCAGCTGAGATGTGTGCCGATCGCGGCATGCTGCCGCCGGAGGACCGCGGGCAGTAAGATTATGTCCTTTAGGACGTAATTTTACGGCCCGCGGTCGTTAAGGGGTTAACAGATTCACCACCCAGTCTGTTTTTGACCTTCCTGACCAGGCCAATTTTTTTAATTCTGACCAGTGCCACTTTATGAGGAAATAACTCTGGAGTGGTTCTGATAGGCTGGGGCCACACGGGGCAGTACTGCGATCCTCGCATAACACTCGGCTCACGCTGGCAGTACAGCAGAGCTGAGTGTCATGCAAGTGTCCCTGCAACTGAGGTCCATTCGTGCGAGCGGGCCGGCACTGAGGAGTACCGGTGTACCACGAGTGCAGTGAGATATTTCTCTCGCCCCATAAACTTGAATGGGTGCGAGAGAAACAATGATCGCATTACAATCGCAGCATGCTGCGATTGTTTTCTCGGTCCGATTAGGGCTGAGAAAATAATCGCTCATGTGCGCTGACACACAGGCTAATATTGGTCCGAGTGGAATGCGATTTTTTTTAATCGCACTCCATTCGCAGTTTTTCTCGTCGTGTGTCTTGGGCCATACTGGGTTTTTTTCATGACACTGTACTTCATGTTGGTAGTAAATATTGGTCAATATGATTTGTGTTTATGAAAATCTCAGAAGTGTGAATGTCAGCATTTTCAAACTTTACATTTTCTTCCCTTTTAAACCAGGTAGTTATACCACACATAATAGCTAATTCATGACATTTGCCACATGACTACTTTACATCAGCACCATTTTTGAAACCAACGTTTAACCCTTCTTACTAAAAAAAAAAATTATCAGCAACTTCTCATTTTTACAACAAAAATTTGCAAAACCAATTTTTTTAGGAACTTCAACACATTTGAAGTGACTGAGGACCTAATGATGAAAAATACCAAAAAGTGACCTCATTTTAAAACCTGCACCCCTCAAAGTGCTCAAAACCACAATCTATTAGTTTGTTTCCCATTAAGTACTTCACAGGAATTAAAGCAATGTGTAAGGATAAAATTAATATATAATATAATTTATTTTTTTTTCCGCTAATATATTGCTTTAGTCCCAAATTTTGCATTTTCACAGAGGTAACAGGAGAAAATTGACTGTACTGTATCATAGTACACATACCCCATTTTGGTAGAAAACTACTTTTCTCTATTGCTTCTTTGGGGGGATGGACCGGAAACTATGGGTGTATGCTGCAGACACTGCAAAAAAAATTTATGCTACTCAGTACGATACACCCACCATCTGGAGTCAAGCCGATCAGTTTTAGCTTGATGTCAAGAGGAGGCGGACAGAAGTCTGCTCTTAGCCTTGTTTTCCTCTAAAATGCTCTTTCAGATACAGCTTGTGATTTGGGCAACAGGATGTAATCGCTCACCCTGCTTTCCCACCTTCGAGACAGAGAGAACCATATGGCCTGATCCACATCGTACCCTCTCTGGTCTGTCTGGCAGGACCCTACGTTCCTAACACATCAAGAGTGTCTTGTGGTGGATACCTGGACAGTCCTCCCCATTCCATCTCCAGCCTGACCCTCCAACATAGCGAAACGGCGGAGAAGACTAATCCATCCTAGAGACTGTCTCCCGGAACCCTCGGAAAAGTCTCCCACTCTGTGAAAAAGGAATCTGGACTGCATCTGAACAGGTACCTAACTCCTCCCCTATCCACACAGGCAGTGGAGGTTCCCTATCTGTCCTGACCCGGGATTTTTGTCATTCGGATCTGCGGTGGCTACTGTCGACCTCACCAGGCTGTCCCTGCAAAATTTAGGCACCTGCTTCTCCAAGGCTTAATTCCTCTTGGCCATACCTCCCACCGTCTTCCCATGTGAGCGCTGTACTCCCACACCAGTTGTTTTTTTTTTGTTTTGTTTTAAGGGTCAATTACCACAATTCTTGCAGGCGGCCAATCAGTCACGTTCTCCCGGTCTCCAGCCTAGCGGCCCCGACCATTCGTATGCATGCGGGCTTATTGCGTACCTTTTTCCCTTCAGCCACCATTCTCTTACTTTCTCCTACGTCGCCATTACTGTACAACGCCAGCTCAACACACCGCCAGCCGATCTAGATAACTACAAAAGTATATCCAATGTCACTCAATAATATAAGGCTACATTGGCATTGCATTACTGCTATAAGAATATTGGAAAAAGGAGAAAAAATACATAGCTAATGTGATGATCGGAGGATGATGAGGCAGGCTTCTGGTTGATGTCATTAGCCTACACATCGGTTCTAAACCCCCTAGGCCTTCCTACATGTCATTCCCCCCTGCACCACTCGGCTACCTCTCCTTCGACTCAGAAGCTCTTGCACATGGTCTTTCTAGAGTACATTATTATTATTATTTATTATCATTATAGCTCCATTTATTCCATGGTGCTTTACAAGTGAAAAGGGTATACATAAAGACTAGTACAACAATCATTAACAGTACAAAACAGACTGGTACAGGAGGAGAGAGGACCCTGCCCGCAAGGGCTCACAGTCCCTCTCTCTCGGATCTCTACTCTGTCAAGATTAGTGCCCGATTCGTCCATAGTGTCAAGTCATGGTCACAAGATTTGTACCTTTTTACCTATGATGTCTTCCACTTTGTAACCTCACCACTGTCCACAGTGAGTGAGACACGCCATCTACCACGAACCACATGGCTTAACTCTTCCTCTTGGGAGAGATCCTCTCCCCCCCCCCCCCCCCCCCACCCCCGCTGTTTCTTACCTTCTCTCCTCCTGACTCGTCTGACCATGTACAATATTTCTTAGGCCTCTTTCACACGTCCGTGTTTCCGGTACGTGTTTGGTCCGTTTCCTCATGTACTGGAGACACGGGCACACGTAGACCCATTAAAATCAATGGGTCTGCGCTCACGTGCATGTTCTGCCATGGACCTTGTGTACGTGTTGAGCATACGTGTGTCCGTGTGCTCCACACGTCAACATGTCCGTTTTCCTCCGGCATCACGGGTGTCACATGGAACGCAAACGGACCACACGGAGGTGTTCTGTGTGACACGCGCAGGAGAAAACACAGGTGTTTGAGAAAAGAAAAACAAAAAAACTTTACTCGCCTTCTCCAGCCCTCCTGTGTTGAAAATGTCAGTTATGCTTTTGCTGCTGTAAGGCACGCTCTTGTGGCCAGGAATGGTTTGGACAGAGACCAGGTGTGTTTGAGCAATGGGCGTTTCCATTGCTAACTCTCTGCCTATTTAAACCTTGGTCTGCTAGCATTCTGAGCCGGATGTCATTTGTTGTTTAGTTTTCCAGCCTTTTCATCCTGCTCCAGACCACATCTACCCCAGATAAGTGCTTGGTTCTTTCTTATGTTGTTTTGTTCTTTTTGCTCTTATCTGAGTTTGTCATTTACTGTGGTTGTTTTCAGTTTATTTGCAGGCAGGAATCTTCCCTCTCAGTTGCTTAGCTGGGACGCTCCCTGCAGCTATGTTTGGAGTATTGCTCTTATAAGTCCATGTGTTTGTTGCTTCTTGAATGTGTAATGGTTCCTGCTTTTCTGTTCATTGGTATGACGAGCGCCTGGTATAGGACGGAGTTCAGATCCAGCGATCTGAGGGCTTTTTTGTACTATCAGGAATTTGGATTTTTGTAGGGTTTTTCTCTGGCCACCATCAGCCCCTTTCCTATCCTGTCCTATTTAGCCAGTGGGGCCTCACCTGTGCTAATCCTATCATCTATCTGTGTATTGTGTTTTCCTATATCACCGCAGTCTTTGAATGTGGGTGGCTTGCTATACCTTTACGGTCTATTTCTGAGGCAGAGAGTTATTCATCTTTCCTTCCTTTAGGATAGCTAGCTTCTCCGGCTGGGTCCGCGGTGCATAGGATGTTAGTTCACCCCTCAGCTACTTCTAGTGTTGATGGTTAGTAAGGGGATGGCGGCCAGATTAGTTGCCAATGCTCTTGTCACCTTTTTACGAATGAGTTATGGTGATCTTCCATGGTTCCGGATCATAACACTCCTGTCTCTGCCGCTGCTGTCTCTTGCTTCCGACTGACGCTCATTGCATATTCACTTCACTGCGGGCCGGAAGCAGCAGCGGGGAATCGGCAGGACCAGAGACCGAAGAGCAGCACCAGGGACAGGTGAGCAGAAAGTTCCTGTTCTCCGTGTGTTATCACGGATAACACACAGTGAACACACGTGTGCCATAAACACTGCTCATGGAGGGCAAAACGCACCTCTGACACGTCCGTGAAAAACGTGTGTGGTTTTTCACGGACGTGTGAAAGAGGCCTTAGAGTGTGTTTTGGTGTTCCTTTTTTCAGTCGCTCTGATCATTTGTTTGTGTTCCAGCAACTCCTAGTTATCTATCTTAAGGCTACTACTACATATTGCACAGGAACAGAGCGCCACTACTTGGGGCTCTGGCTTTCGCCCTCCGTGACTGGGGCCTCCTGGGCTGTTGGTCAGGTCTCTGGCAGATCTAAGCTGTCTCCTAGTTCTCTGCACTTGCCTTTCTAGGTTCTACAGAGTACACTCCCTTTTTATTCCTTCTCCGTGGCGTTTCGGGTCTAAGCAGAAGGGTTTATGACGACAGTGGCTGGGTTCCGACCTAAGAACCTAGCCTCTGCCTTCCTTCTCCCTACTCCTTTTCCAACCCTCGGACTGCTTTGGACATTCCATGGTTTCCTGTGTATCCCAATAAAGCGATAGAGAAAGGATTTTGGGTACTCACCTTTAAAATCTTTCTTGGAGCCTTCTTTGGGGGACACAGCACGCACTCTTAAGTATCTCTGTTGGACCAGTCTATATTAAGTTTTAGGTTGCTTCCACTGCTTTAACACCAAGTGATCAGCTTAGGTACGGTTGCTGGGTGCATCCTACTGTGAAGGAGCTGACTTTTTTTTTTTATTTTATTTATTTTGTAAAGTGGCATCCTTCTAGTGGCAGCAGCATACACCCATGGTTTCCTGTGTCCCACAATGATGGCTCCTAGAAAGATTTTATGGTGAGTACGCAAACTTTTCCTACTTGAGCACATGACCGGGCTCGGAAGAAAACTGCACCATTTAACCTTTTGGAGTGCAAAATTGTCTGGAATAGATAGCGGATGCCATGTCATGTTTTCAGAGCCCCTGAATTGCTTAAACAGTAGAAACCTCCCACAAGTTACCTCATTTTGGAAACTACGCCCCTCACAGAATTTATCTAGAGGTGTGGTGACTCTGGTGAGCACCTTGAACTTGCAGGTACTTCACAGAATACACTTCTGTCAGGAGGAATGGGCCCAAATTCCTACAACTATTGTGAGAAGCTTGTTGAAGGATATCCAAAACGTTTGACCCAAATCATACAGTTTAAGAGCAATGGTACCAAATAATAATGAAATTTATATAAACTTTTGACTTTGCAGAAAGTAATAAAAATTCCTTAGAACATTCTCTCTTTCTCATGCTTCTGGCAATTGGCAAATATCAATAATTTTGGTAATCCTAATTGACCTAAAACAGGAAAGGCCCATGCCAGTAGTATTTAACGTACGTTGGCATGGAGCGTGTCATTCCCTGCTGTCATCAGTGGCCTATGATATGATCACGATGTGCCGATGAGTTGTCATGACTGCCTGGGGTCATCAGATGACCCTATCACGATGTTCCTGTGAACACTGGCTGAGTGCCTATGTTCACAGGAGATCAACATTTGCTATGCAGAGCGGTGTACAGTACAAGCAATAGAAAAAAAAAGTGTAAAAATAAATTCAAATCGTTCCTCTTTTGCCTCATTTAAAATAAAACAAAGAAAATACACATTTATCACCCCACTCAGAAATGCCTTATCTTTCAAGATATATATAAAAAAAATTAAAGTGCTAAATGAGAAACAAAAATCACCACGTTGCAATAAGAGGCAATCAAAATTATCGCATGTACCAAAAAATGGTATAATTAAAAACATCAGCTCAGGGCGCAAAAAATAAGCCACCACCAAGCCCCAGATGTCAAAAAGTGAGAACACTACAGATCTTGGAAAATGGCGACTGAGGGTAATATTGTAAGGGCACACTAGATAATACACTATATACATACGAGATTTACAAATATTGTGTCAAATACAGTTACAGATAACTTATGGTTGCAAGCGGATACACAGATTGATCAGTTACCTTGTTCCTTATAAATAGGCCTGGTACTGGCTCAGCACAGGTGAGGCGCTATGGAGCCACTGGTTTCCTTGGGACTTTCCCACCGGTTACACGACGTGACCTCTCAAAGAAGAGACACCCTCAAAATGTCTGCTCTGATTTTTATGAACCTATCTACCTCCTGTGTATTGCCTCCTTTGTGACCTATGACTGGGCTGGACATGGGCTGTGCCTTTTAGTTTCCAGAAAGTTATTAATTGGCAGTTTTCCCCCATATCTCCGCCTCTGAGTGTCCCACGTGGAAGATATGAGCATCAGATTTCTAATTATAATTTGATTTATCCATAGCAATTAAATATAATGGGTTTGTTGTCTTCCCTCGACGAGTTATTAATTTTGGGCTAATCCACACGTTCCACTATTTTTAAAAAAGATGTGTAACGTGCGTCTTGCAGTCATGAAGTCGGAAATATGCCTGCCCTATTTGTGGAAGCCACACACTCCCCATTTTTGTAACTTTTTCCCTGGAGCCAGTAGACTGCAAAATGTTTTTGAAGCCTTCCTAAATCTTGCAGTTGCCTGCCCACTTCCCTAGCTGAATTGCTTTGTCAGCAGGGGGCCTGCAGTAGTGGCCAGAACCGCTTCCTTAATTTAAATTGACTTTGTCACCTGCCATTTGGTGCCCAGGTCTTGGTGACTTCTTACTGCAGGGCAGGATGTGCGTAAATATGAAAAGTGGCAGTTGACTGGCATGTATATGAATGCCATATTCCTCACAGCGGCAAAAGCGCAATTCTTTTTTTTACAAATTTCTGTGGGGGTTTTGCGTCTTTTCTAAAAATAAAACTACACATGATTGGGGTCTATGAACTCTTAAGGTGCGTGCCCACTATCAGTGTTTGCAGGGTTTTGGATGTAGCGTATTTTCACAGAGTCCAAAACACTGCATTGTACAGTACAAGCATAGTGGACAGGATTTCTAGAAGTACGGTGCGAACTGTGCTTGTTTTTTCCACAGCAAACACTGACCTGCGGTGTGGCTTTCCAAGCCGCTGCATGTCAATTGTTTGCTGTGGATTTGCATGCGTCCTCTGTAGGGAGAACACAAGCGAAAGACCACAGCGCACTGAGCCCTGATCGTGGGCATGGGCAGCTGCGGTCTCTTGCGTTCTCCTGAGAGGAGACTCGCGACCCCGCAGGTCAGGACCCTCTGCGTCCCCTTACTGACCTAGGGAATCATACAGGCAGGACAGTTTTACCATGTAGTAAACATGGTAAATTACAAAAAATCATGAAATTGCACTTTTTTTTTTTTTGCAGTTTCACCGCACTTGGATTTTTTTTTCTCATTTTCCAGTATATGTGTCAGAATTATTGGAGTCTTTCAAAAGTGCAACTAGTCCTGCAAAAAACAAGCCCTCACATGGCTATATTGGCAGAAAAATAAAAAAAGGTATGACTCTTGAAACAATAGGAGGAAAATTACCAGGTGGTGAAATCCCACTCCTGCATATGTTGTTTGATCCTTTTTTTTTCTTCACCATTGTTAGTTATATGTAATCAATGTTCACAGTGTACATTGGAAATACTTATCGGTCGCAGTCTTCTGCTGTTTACAGCACTACACCAGTCCTCCTCCTGCCTCATGAGACCATAATTGTGATCTGCCTGCTCACCACTAGAGATGAGCCAGCCTCTAAAGGCTCGAGTTCGGTTCATCGAACTGAGGCTGCATTCGAGTTCGGCGAACCGTTCGACGAACTTCTCGAACCCCATTGAAAACAATGGGAGGCAAACACAAACACACAAAAGAAGGGAATTTTGTTTACTTACCGTAAATTCCTTTTCTTCTAGCTCTAATTGGGAGACCCAGACAATTGGGTGTATAGGCTATGCCTCCGGAGGCCGCACAAAGTATTACACTCAAAAGTGTTAAGCCCCTCCCCTTCTGCCTATACACCCCACGGGCTCCTCAGTTTTGGTGCAAAAGCAAGAAGGAGGAAAAAGAATTATAAACTGGTTTAAAGTAACTTCAATCCGAAGGAATATCGGAGAACTGAAACCATTCAACATGAACAACATGTGTACACAAAAAAACAGGGGCGGGCGCTGGGTCTCCCAATTAGAGCTAGAAGAAAAGGAATTTACGGTATGTAAACAAAATTCCCTTCTTCTTTGTCGCTCTATTGGGAGACCCAGACAATTGGGACGTCCAAAAGCAGTCCCTGGGTGGGTAAAATAATACCTCGTAAGAGAGCCGTAAAACGGCCTCTTCCTACAGGTGGGCAACCGCCGCCTGAAGGACTCGTCTACCTAGGCTAGCATCCGCCGAAGCATAGGTATGCACCTGATACTGCTTCGTGAAAGTGTGCAGGCTCGACCAGGTAGCCGCCTGACACACCTGCTGAGCCGTAGCCTGGTGCCTCAAAGCCCAGGATGCGCCCACGGCTCTGGTAGAATGGGCCTTCAGCCCTGAGGGAACCGGAAGCCCAGCCGAACGGTAAGCTTCGATAATTGGCTCCTTGATCCACCGAGCCAGGGTTGATTTGGAAGCCTGTGACCCTTTACGCTGGCCAGCGACAAGGACAAAGAGTGCATCCGAGCGGCGCAGGGGCGCCGTACGAGAAATGTAGAGTCTGAGTGCTCTCACCAGATCTAACAAGTGCAAATCCTTTTCACATTGGTGAACTGGATGAGGACAAAAAGAAGGTAAGGAGATATCCTGATTGAGATGAAAGGGGGATACCACCTTAGGGAGAAATTCCGGAACCGGATGCAGAACCACCTTGTCCTGGTGAAACACCAGGAAAGGGGCTTTGCATGACAGTGCAGCTAGCTCAGACACTCTGCGAAGTGAAGTGACTGCTACTAGAAAAACCACTTTCTGCGAAAGGCGTGAGAGAGAAATATCCCTCATTGGCTCGAATGGTGGTTTCTGAAGAACCATCAGCACCCTGTTCAGATCCCAGGGTTCTAACGGCCGCTTGTAAGGAGGGACGATGTGACAAACCCCCTGCAGGAACGTGCGTACCTGTGGAAGTCTGGCTAGGCGCTTCTGGAAAAACACAGAGAGCGCTGAGACTTGTCCCTTAAGGGAGCCGAGCGACAAACCCTTTTCCAGTCCAGATTGAAGGAAGGACAGAAAAGTGGGCAAGGCAAAAGGCCAGGGAGAAATACCCTGAGCAGAGCACCATGACAGGAAAATTTTTCACGTCCTGTGGTAGATCTTGGCGGACGTTGGTTTCCTAGCTTGTCTCATAGTGGCAATGACGTCTTGAGATAACCCTGAGGACGCTAGGATCCAGGACTCAATGGCCACACAGTCAGGTTGAGGGCCGCAGAATTCAGATGGAAAAACGGCCCTTGAGATAGCAAGTCTGGTCGGTCTGGTAGTGCCCACGGTTGGCCGACCGTGAGATGCCACAGATCCGGGTACCACGACCGCCTCGGCCAGTCTGGAGCGACGAGGATGACGCGGCGGCAGTCGGCCCTGATCTTGCGTAACACTCTGGGCAACAGTGCCAGCGGAGGAAACACATAAGGGAGCTGAAACTGCGACCAATCCTGAACTAAGGCGTCTGCCGCCAGAGCTCCTGGGATCTTGAGACCGTGCCATGAACGCCGGTACCTTGTTGTTGTGCCGGGACGCCATGAGGTCGACGTCCGGTACCCCCCAGCAGCAACAGATCTCCTGAAACACGTCCGGGTGAAGGGACCATTCCCCTGCGTCCATGCCCTGGCGACTGAGAAAATCTGCTTCCCAGTTTTCCACGCCTGGAATGTGAACTGCGGAGATGGTGGAGGCCGTGGCTTCCACCCACAGCAGAATCCGCCGGACTTCCTGGAAGGCTTGCCGACTGCGTGTGCCGCCTTGGTGGTTGATGTATGCCACCGCTGTGGAATTGTCTGACTGAATTCTGATCTGCTTGCCTTCCAGCCACTGCTGGAACGCTTTCAGGGCAAGATACACTGCCCGTATTTCCAGAACATTGATCTGAAGCGAGGACTCTTGCTGGGTCCACGTACCCTGAGCCCTGTGGTGGAGAAAAACCGCTCCCCACCCTGACAGACTCGCGTCCGTCGTGACCACCTCCCAGGATGGGGGTAGGAAGGATTTCCCTTTCGATAATGAAGTGGGAAGAAGCCACCACCAAAGGGAAGCTTTGGTCGCCTGCGAGAGGGAGACGTTCCTGTCGAGGGACGTCGGCTTCCTGTCCCATTTGCGTAGGATGTCCCATTGAAGAGGACGCAGGTGAAACTGCGCGAAAGGAATTGCCTCCATTGCTGCCACCATCTTCCCCAGGAAGTGCATGAGGCGCCTCAAGGTGTGTGACCGACCTTGAAGGAGAGATTGTACCCCTGTCTGTAGTGACCGCTGCTTGATCAGCGGAAGCTTCACTATCGCTGAGAGGGTATGAAACTCCATGCCAAGGTATGTCAGCGATTGGGCCGGTGTCAGATTTGACTCTGGAAAATTGATGATCCACCCGAAACTCTGGAGAGTCTCCAGGGTAGCGTCGAGGCTGTGTTGGCATGCCTCTAGAGAGGGTGCCTTGATCAACAGATCGTCCAAGTACGGGATCACCGAGTGACCCTGAGAGTGGAGGACCGCTACTACAGTAGCCATAACCTTGGTGAAAACCCGTGGGGCTGTTGCCAGGCCGAACGGCAGTGCCACGAACTGCAGGTGTTCGTTCCCTATGGCGAAGCGCAAGAAGCGCTGGTGCTCTGGAGCAATCGGTACATGGAGATAAGCATCTTTGATATCGATCGATGCAAGGAAATCTCCCTGGGACATTGAGGCGATGACGGAGCGGAGGGATTCCATCCGGAACCGCCTGGTCTTTACGTGTTTGTTGAGAAGTTTCAGGTCCAGGACAGGTCGGAAAGACCCGTCCTTCTTTGGGACCACAAACAAGTTGGAGTAAAAACCGTGGCCCTGTTGCTGAAGAGGAACAGGGACCACCACTCCTTCTGCCTTCAGAATGCCCAGCGCCTGCAGAAGAGCCTCGGCTCGCTCGGGAGGCGGGGATGACCTGAAGAATCGAGTCGGGGGACGAGAGGTGAACTCTATCTTGTAACCGTGAGACAGAATGTCTCTCACCCAACGGTCTTTTACCCGTGGCAGCCAGGTGTCGCAAAAGCGGGAGAGCCTGCCACCGACCGAGGATGCGGAGTGAGGATGCCGAAAGTCATGAGGAAGCCGCTTTGGTAGCGGCACCTCCGGTGGTCTGTTTAGGACGTGACTTAGACCGCCATGCATCAGAGTTCCTTTGATCTTTCTGAGGCCTTTTGGACGAGGAGAATTGGGACCTGCCCGCGCCCCGAAAGGACCGAAACCTCGACTGCCCCTTCCTCTGTTGGGGTATGTTCGGTTTGGGCTGGGGTAAGGATGTATCCTTTCCCTTGGATTGTTTGATGATTTCATCCAAACGCGCGCCAAACAATCGTTCGCCAGAAATTGGCAAACTGGTTAAGCGCTTTTTGGAAACAGAATCTGCCTTCCATTCCCGTAGCCACAAGGCCCTGCGGAGTACCACCGAATTGGCGGCTGCAACCGCCGTACGGCTCGCAGAGTCCAGGACAGCATTAATAGCGTAAGACGCAAATGCCGACGTCTGAGTGGTTATGGACGCCACCTGTGGCGCGGACGTGCGTGTGGCTGCGTCAATTTGCGCTTGACCTGCTGAGATAGCTTGTAGCGCCCATACGGCTGCGAATGCTGGGGCAAAAGAAGCGCCGATAGCTTCATAGATGGATTTCAACCAGAGCTCCATCTGCCTGTCAGTGGCATCTTTGAGTGAAGCCCCATCTTCCACTGCAAGTATGGATCTAGCTGCCAGTCTGGAGATTGGAGGATCCACTTTGGGACACTGAGTCCAACCCTTGACCATGTCAGGAGGAAAGGGATAACGTGTATCCTTAAGGCGCTTAGAAAAACGCTTATCTGGACAAGCATGGTGATTCTGGACTGCCTCTCTAAAATCAGAGTGGTCCAGAAACATACTCGGTGTACGCTTGGGAAACCTGAAACGGAATTTCTCCTGCTGGGAAGCCGACTCCTCCGCCGGAGGAGCTGAGGGAGAAATATCCAACATACGATTGATGGACGCAATAAGGTCGTTCACTATGGCGTCCCCGTCCGGAGTATCAAGATTTAGAGCGGCCTCAGGATCAGAATCCTGATCAGCTACTTCCGCGTCATCAACCAGCGATTCCCCTCGCTGAGACCCTGAACAATATGATGATGTCGAGGGAAAATCTAAGCGAGCACGCTTAGTCGGTCTGGGGCTGGGGTCTGTGTCAGAACCCTCAGCTTGGGATCTATGAGATACCCCGGGAGGACATTGTTGGTCCAGCTGAGGTGGGCCAGGGAACAAAGAATCAACAGAGTCCCTGTGCTGAGATACCGGCCTGGACTGCAAGGCTTCCAGTATCTTAGCCATAGTCTCAGAGAGTTTTGCAAACTCCGTCCCTGTCACCTGAACAGTGTTAGCAGGTGGCTCCCCCTGGGCCCCCCCTAGCAGAGGCTCTGGCTGAGTAAGTGCCACAGGGGCCGAACAGTGCATACAATGAGGGTCAGTGGAACCTGCCGGTAGCGGGGTCATACATGCGGCGCAGGCAACATAATAAGCCTGTGTTTTGGCACCCCTGCCTTTCGTGGGCGCCATGCTATTATCTTCCCTGAGCAACACAATAGGGTATATAGCCAGAAATCAACTGCACTATACGGTGTAAAATAAACATATAATGTTACACTACTGCACAATGGGGCTAGCACCACAGGTGCTGCTTACCACCCGCTTAAAGCGGTTGTGAGGCCACCAGAGTCCCTGCCTGGGTCTCCCAGACTTTGTCCCCCTCTGCAGCGTCCGAGGAGCTGACAGGAATGCATCCTGAGGAGAGGAGAGAGCCGTGGGCGTGACCCAGAAAGAGCGGGAACTGGTGCCTGCACTGTGCACAGTGAGGGGAGTGGAGTATGCAAAGCATGCTCCAGCCCTCAGTGCTGCTCGTTCTGTGCAGCGTCCCGCCCTTCCCCTGCCTGTCAGGGCTATGGGTGGGAGGAAAGGAAACTAGGCCGCAAAAAGCCGGGGACTCTAGTAATAAACGCGGCCGCCGTAAAAGCGCGGCCGGCGTGGAAGTCCCCGGCGCACTACAAGTCCCAGCCGCGCCGCAGTGTGTCCATGGCAGCGGCGGTCAGTGCGGCAGTCCCTATACATAAACACACTCAGCAACGCTGAGTGTGTAATGGCACATATTAACACGGTCAGCGCCGCGGTCCCCGGTGCACTAGCACACCCAGCAATGCTGGAGTGTTGCTGTGCGCGGTCCCCACGGGGACACAGAGTACCTCCAAGTAGCAGGGCCATGTCCCTGAACGATACCCGGCTCCTATCCAGCAGGCTCCACAGGAGTTGTGGATGAAGCACGGTCTCAGTGCCTGGAGACCGATAGGATCCCACTTCCACCAGAGCCCTGAGGGGGATGGGGAAGGAAAACAGCATGTGGGCTCCAGCCTCCGTACCCGCAATGGATACCTCAACCTTACAACACCGCCGACAAGAGTGGGGTGAGAAGGGAGCATGCTGGGGGCCCTCTATGGGCCCACTTTTCTTCCATCCGACATGGTCAGCAGCTGCTGCTGACCAATCTGTGGAGCTGTGCGTGCGTGTCTGACCTCCTTCGCACAAAGCAAAAAACTGAGGAGCCCGTGGGAGCACGGGGGGTGTATAGGCAGAAGGGGAGGGGCTTAACACTTTTGAGTGTAATACTTTGTGCGGCCTCCGGAGGCATAGCCTATACACCCAATTGTCTGGGTCTCCCAATAGAGCGACAAAGAAACACATTATAAATGTACACATACAGTTATGGCAATATTTATTAACACTTACAGGTCCCCGCGATACGTCCTGCACTCTGTCTCCCGCCGCTTTTCCTTCTGATAATTGCTGCGTCTTCCCGCTAGCTAGCACTGATGATAGGACCTTCCGTGATGTCAAAAAAAAGCATGTGACCAGTCACGTGTCTATTATCTCATTGGCTACAGACTGGTCACATGGCTAGACGTCATTGCTAGGTCCTGTCAGTGCATCTCTCCGGTACGCGGTGCTCGTTTGTGCATCCCCGTGTACCGGCGAGATGCTCTGGCACATTGTCGGCTACTTGTTCTGCTTCCCCGTTCCGTTATTCACCGGCTGCCACAGCCGGTCAATAACGGAGATCATCGTTGCTATAGCAACGCACCTGTCAGCGGTGACGTCACCGCTTACAGCTTGCAGCCTCAGCTCACTGACTGAGTGACATAGACTGGATGGGAAGCAGCAGCGTCTTCCTCCCATGCAGCGCTGTCTGATGTAGCAGAGCTGCATGGGTTGAAGGAGAAAGAAGACAGAAGACTATGGATCGTGGAGGGATGCGAGGGAGTAATGAACATGGAGTCTCTAAGTGTGTCTGTGTATTTATTTCTATTAAAGTATTTTTTCTCTGTGTGGTTTTCTTTTTTTTTTGTATTAACCCTTTATTGGAGATTCTTAATGGCCGGGGCAAACTTGCCTGACATTAAGAATCTCTGATTTAATACTAGCTATTAAAACAAAGCTAGTATTAACTCATTATTACCCAGCAAGCCACCCGTCACCAGGGCAGCTGGAAGAGTTGGATACAGCGCCAGATGATGGCACTTCTATGAAAGCGCCATTTTCTGGGACGGCTGCAGACTGCAATTCGCAGCAGAGGGGCCCAGAAAGCTCGGGCTAACCTGTGCTGCGGATTCCAATCCCCAGCTGCCTAGTTTACCTGGCTGGACAGAAAAATGGGGCGAAGCTCATGTCGATTTTTTTTATTTTATTTTTTAAATTATTTCATGAAATTCATAGAGAGAGAAGAGGAGAGAGAGGTAAAAAAAATGGAAAAAGAGAGACTGAGAAAGAGAGAGGAGAGAGAGAGGAGAGAAAGAGAGAAATGCAGCCTCATTCCATGAACTGCTCCGATTTTAGAGGTGTGTCCCGCGGCTCACAGCTGATGTCCGTCTCCTACCCTCAGTGCATAATTAAATTATAATTATAAATATATAATAATAATTTAAAATTAAAAAAAATAAATTTAAATCTGGACTAGAACTCGTAAAGTTATGCTTCTTAAGCGGGCACTCTATCCACTAACCTACTGCCTCTAATGATAAAGATAGGCAGATTTGGTAATCTTGACGTCTGCATTGCATAGTGAAGTTTCTGGTGACAGCGTGATTCACTTCATTGCTACGTGGAGAGGGGGGGGAGAGACAGCATTTTTTTTTTATTTATTTATTTTACTGCACGATATAGAGCCACCCACCGGCGGCTGTGATTGGTTGCAGTGAAACAGCTGTCACTCATCGTGGGAGCGTGTCTGCCTGCAACCAATCATGGGCGCCAGTGTGCGGGGAAAGCACGGAATACCTGATTAGAAAATGGCTGCCGCTTCATTATTCAAAGAGGAAAAGTCGCCGAAGATTTGTGACAGCCGTGCAGCAAGACGCCCGTGATCGGTGAGTAGGAAAGAGAGATGGATTGTGCTTGGGACGCAGGACGCATGCA
This sequence comes from Anomaloglossus baeobatrachus, assembly GCF_048569485.1. Classification (NCBI taxonomy): domain Eukaryota; kingdom Metazoa; phylum Chordata; class Amphibia; order Anura; family Aromobatidae; genus Anomaloglossus; species Anomaloglossus baeobatrachus. Next base: position 706,190,947 of record NC_134353.1, on the reverse strand, counting down.
GATAGCAACATGTGCACATAGCCTTACTGTGAAAAGCCACGCTTTTGTTGATCGAACCGTTCTCGAACCTAACTCAAACTGTCGTGCTTTTAGCAAAAAGCTCGAGCTCGAACACCCCAGAAGATCACTCGAACATGAAATTGACGAACATCGCTCCTCTACTCACAACGCCTTTTCTGTTTGGACTGGAAGTCACTTTCTAAATCCAAGGCTATGAGTGAGACTTAAGCCTGCTTTACACGGTACGACCGATTGTGCGATTTCACAATCGATCGTACCCGCCCCCGTCCTTTTTGCGTCACGGGCAAATCGCTGCCCGTGTCGCACAAAGGTAGTAACCCCCGTCACACATACTTACCTCTCGTGCGACCTCGCTGTGGGCGGCGAACGTCCACTTCCTGGAGTGGGAGGGACGTTCGGCGTCACAGCGACGTCACACGGCCGCCGGCCAATAGAAGCGGAGGGGCGGAGATGAGCAGGATGTAAACATCCCGCCCACCTCCTTCCTTCCACATAGAGACGGCGGCGGCCGCGGGAGGCAGGTGAGCTGATCATCGTTCCCGTGGTGTCACACGGAGCGACGTGTGCTACCACGGAAACGATGGTCAACTAAAGTAACCGATATTATGGAACCTAACGAGCAGTACCCGACTCACGATTTGTGAGCGATACTGCGTCGCTAGGAGGTGTCACACAGGCCGGCATCGCCAGCGATGCCGGATGTGCGTCACAAAAACCGTGACCCCGACGATCTATCGCACGATAGATTGCCTGGTGTAAAGCAGGCTTTAGAATGAGGCTGTCATAGACTTGCGTTAAGAAAGACCGGAACTAACAGTCCATGGTGGGAGCTGAAAAGAAAGATCAGTGGTCATATGAAGCATGAGACAGACCAGAGCAGCGCTGGAAACGGCAGAAGACGCAACATAAGTATTTTCATGCACACACTGAATATACACTACTGATGGGTAACAAACGGTGAAATAAAGTACTATTCCAGCGTTTGTTGTTGTTTCTTTAACCGTGCTAATAATTACTCATGTACAGGGTCATATGAAAAGCCTCTCTTTAGTTCAGCCATTTTTTACTGTAAATCTCACTTCTTATGAACAAGTCCTAGAGTACAAGTGCTGTACAGTTTTGGTCCGTTTCTGCTAGCTCATGTTACACTTGTCACTCTTCTCTTTTCTTCCCATTGCAGAGAGGAAGCATTGCTTGCTCGAAAGACTGTAGTAATTACGGTAGCATTTATAAACCAGCACGTTTATGGGTGAGGCTACATTGTGCCAATTGCCGCAGGATTTTGTTTCATAATCATGCAATCACCCGCACCGTGTGGTCCCACCTTAAGGCTAGGTTCACACATCGTAGAGAAATGGACCGAATGCTGCTATTTTTCTCGTGTAATCTTATTTTCTTCAGTTTTTTTTACAGTGAAGAAGAGGCATGCTTGCTCCCAAGCCAATACGTATAAACCCTTGGAAGGTCACATGTTTTTATTCAAGGTTATCACAAAGCAACAGATCACAAATACACATACACTTGAAAGTCTGATCTGCAAATCGGCTGAGAATAGCGCATGCTCCAAGTCTCACGGATCTCACTCTCTGATCTGGGATCTTAACAAATGTGTGATTAAATCCATTCTGCTCTATGGGTCCAAGTGTTGTACAACACTCGGACGTGTCACACAGATATGCAAATGTATACTAACGCTACTTGTAATTATATGCTTCAGTAAAATAATTTATTAAAGCAATTTTTTGCTATAATTAGAAAGCACAAGGCTGCAGACATTAAGTTCTCCGACTGCTGCATCCTGTATATGGGGTGGCATGGTGGCTCAGTGGCTAGCACTGCAGCTTTGCAGCGCTGGGGTCCTGGGTTCGAGTCCCACCAAGGACAATATCTGCAAGGAGTTTGTATGTTCCCCCTGTGCTTGCGTGGGTTTCCTCCCACACTCCAAAGACATACAGATAGGGACTCTAGATTGTGAGCCCCAATGGGGACAGTATTGCCAATGTATGTAAAGCACTGCAGAATTAATAGTGCTATATAAATATTATATTATTATTATTATACTGAAACAAGTGGATAGCTAATAGATGCTTTTTTTTCTCCCACTCCTATCCGAGAACATACAGAAGCTACTTCTGTGGCCTTTTATACCAAATATCTACACAAAAGATAGTGATTCCTTATCATGGAATAGTAGACAAAGGCATGGAAACTGTGATGCCCTTTGTCACTGTACATAGTGTCCTTGCACGTGTTGTGGGTGTGACTGCACGGGGTTAATCTATTCTCATTCACACCATCTTGTACTCACCTTTTTGTCGTCTTACAAGCTGAGCATAACTGAGGCCTGATGGGAAGAAGAAGAAAAAATACAAAACACACTCCTCCTGTCCCACAATTAAATGATTAAACAATAACAGCAGCTATAAAGAAAAGCAGAAAGGGGAAGGAGCAAGGCTGCCACATGAGTCAGTGAAAGCAGCAGCGTGCTAGACACAGGAACCTATGCTGCATGCTTTTTTGGGAGTGTCCTGCCGAAATGGGAAAAAGTTTAAAACTAGAATTGGGTTGCAAACTTCATAAATGCAAATGACGAGCTGAAGACGGCAGTATGAACCTTTGTGTAAGAATGTTAACTCCCAAGGTACGCGCTAACACAGGGGCCTCAAACTGTGCTGAGTATAAGGGCCAAACAGGAAACAAATTAATTGGGGGGGGGGGCACATTCTTTGCAGGTACATTTTTAGTGAAACCATTTTTGTTTTCCATACACCTTTTTGATCATGTTTTTTAACATTTTTTTGCACGTTTATTATAACAAATGTGCAATTCTTTTAATTCAATTTATATAAAAAAAAGCATTTTGAAATAGTAAAAAAAAAAATAATCCTGCTTAATTTAGAATTATTTTTTTTTTTTTTTTTACACGTTTTATCCCTTTCTTTTAAGTAATATCGTTTTACAATTAGCACCATATAGTAAGTTTGGTAAACATCTTTTAGTAATGTTCCTATCCTTGTCATCTTGTAGTAATGTGCCCATTCTCGTCCCCATCCTGTAGTAATGTGCCCATTCTTGTCCCCATCCTGTAGTAATGTGCCCATTCTCATCCCCATCCTGTAGTAATGTGCCCATCTTGTCCCTGCAGTAATGTGCCTCATCCTTGTTCCTATAATGTACTAATGTGCCCATCCTTATCCCTATCCTGTAGTACTGTGCCCATGCTGGTCCTCTTCTTGTAGAATTGTCCTTTCCTAGTCCCCTTCATGTAGCAATTTCCCATGCTGTAGTAATGTCCCCTATTATGCTATTGTTCTCATACACAATAAAAAAAAATTCTCACCTGTCCTCTCTCCTCTCGGTGCCCTCTTTTCTGTTTCTTGCAGCCCGTAGACCCCCGTGACGATTGCTGCCATTACAGGGCCCACCACCCTCCGCACTTTGTTAGTGTAATGATTTGCAGTGCCATGCAGAGACAAGCTCTGCACAGCTATACCAACGGCAGCCGCAGGTCAATCAGAGGCCAGCAGCTAACGTCATACACAGCCATTGGTATACCTGGGGAGGAGAGCTTCTCTACGTGGCACCACAAATCAGCTGACATAAAGTGCAGATGGTGGCGGCTCCCACACCAGTCGTGATCATCACGGGGTCCGCGGGCCACAAGAGGAAGAGGGCCGCAGAATAAAAAAAAACTATAGCCTTCAAAATTCGATGATGCAAAAAAAATTTATTTTGTAAACAATCTGGTATCGCTTTAATCGTAAATCGTACTGCCTAATCACTTGTACCGCAAGGAGAACAGCATAATTAAGTCACTTAAACTGCTTTTGATATGTTTATTCTGTCTCTCAAACATCAGCTCACATTTAGCTTGCTCTCTACGCTGAACGCTTACACTGAGGATTACGTGTAAATTTCTGAAAAGCGTGATTCTGATAAAATTCCCAACTGCAAATTTACTGTAATGAGGCAGAGGGAATCACTTTAAGCTCCTGTATGGTCTGTGGTCCAGTGGTGTCCATGTTTTTACACATCTTTTGTTGGCATGCACAAAATGCCATCATCAACACTTTTGTTCACCTTTGAAAAGACGGACACCACAGATCAGAGGCCAAATGGAGTCTGAAGTAACTTTGCTGCCTCTATTCAGTGAATTGCTGAATCGGGGGTTTCACCTGAATCACGTATTTTGGATACGTAGATGGAAACTGTGATGTAAGTGCTAGGCACAGAGCACAGGATAAATGTGAAATGATCCAAAATATTTTGTACCCCACATTGCAGTATAGGCAGCTTCCATGTTACTGGTAGCATAAAGGCTCTGGAAAAATGCTATTTCCCCCCCCACACCCACACCCCCACACCCCCACACCCACACACACACACACACCCACACACACACACACACACACACCCTACCCCACCCCTCAAAAAAGAAATCCATCAAAAGCTATACTCCCAAATTCCACCCCCCCTCCCTTCTGAGCCCTACAATGTGCCTAAACCAAAGTTAGGCTATGTGCGCACTTTGCGTCGAGGTAGTTGTAGTTCTAAACGCACTCTTTGGCAGAAATGGTTTTTGCCAAAGTTGGTTTTGACCACAAAAACGCTATAAATACGCATGCGTTTTTACTGCGTTTTACATGCTTTTTTACTGCTTAAAAATCAGATGCGTTTTGACTAATAATACAATGTTAAATAAAGTATAAACATACAAACACTATAAAAAAATAACAAATATCAAGATTATTATTAATTAAAAAATGGCTTATTTTATTAAAATTATAACTTTGTGATAATTATGCATATAATTACATTTATTTATGGATTTTCTTAAATTTAATTGTCGGATTATATGTGTGTGTGTGTGTGTGTGTGTGTGTGTAAAGGGACATATCACGCCATTAATATTTTGCCAAAAACGCAGACAAATAATTGGTTCAAAACGCATGTATTCTGCATCAAAAAAGCATGTAAAACGCTAGAATTTTGATGTTGATTGCGTTTTGCAACTTCTCATTGACTTCAATGTTAGCAAAACGCTGCCAAAAGCAATTGACATGCTGCTTCTTTGAACGCTGAGTTTTTGCCCAAAAATATGCAAATTAAACGCAGCGTTTTGAACTGCAAAGTGCGCACAAGAAATCCCCATTTCCCATAGACTTTGCTTGAAAATAAAAACGCATGCATTTTGGCATGAAAACGCTGCAGTTCAAAACACTGCGGAAACGCAGGTAAAAACGCAAAGTGCGCACATAGCCTTAACGTCCATATGTTTGGCATTGTTGTAGTGAGGTAGCCAGCTTAATTTACAGGGTGCAGGTTTCCAGAAGCACGAGCTGGGCACAATGTATGGGCACTACAATGTACTGGGCATGACAGTCGCTGTTTTGCAATCTTTAATTCTGCAGCACTCATTGTGTTTGACTCTAGAGAATAACCAGTCACTACACCTGTAGATGAACTCCCAGATGGGTGTAATTTCTAACATTTGGTCATTTTAGCGGGTTTCTGCTGTTCTAACACTTGGGGGCTTTGGAAATGGAGACAGTTATTCTAGGTAAATCTGTGCTCCAACAATCAAATGTTGCTCATTCTCTCCTGTGCCCTGCGGTGAGGCCAAATAGTACTGTACAGTCACATGTGTGGTATTGCCACGTTCAGGATAAAATGTGGAACACATTATCAGGCCTTTTTACAGATTCACCTTGTGAAAATTGGAAATCTGGGGTTAAAACAACATTTTAGTATTAAAAAATATCTTTTCAACACCATCCAATAGTATAAAATTTTGTGACAGCCCTTGTAGTGTCAACATGCTCACTGCATCCGTAGATAAATTGATTGAGGGGTGCAGTTTGTAAAATGGGGTCACTTTGTGGGGGATTTCTGCTGTTCTAGCACCTCTATTTATTTTTTCATTTTCACGGCTCAACGTTATAAACTTATGTGAAGCCCCTGGAGGTTGAAGGTGCTCACTAAACATCTAGATAAATTTCTTGAGGGGTCTAGTTTTCAAAATCTGGTCAGTTGTGGGGTAGTTTCACTGTTTAGGCTAGGCACATCAGGGACTGTCCAAAGGCGACATGGCATCAGCTATCTTTTCATTACACGTTGTACTTCATGTCAGTGGTAAATTTATGAAAATATTTTTTTGCGTTTGTGTAAAAAAAAAAAAAGAAAAAATTTAGTGAAAATTTAAAAAACGTCTCAATTTTCAAACTTTTACATTTTTATGCCTTTTAACCAGGGAGTTATGTCACACAAAAGAATTAATAAATAACATTTCTGGGGGGCGTGGCCTGCTGGCTAATGGCACCGGTCACCTAGCTGCTGAGCTCCAGCCACCTCGACTCCTAACCGGCTCACTGCGGCTCACCAGTGGCACCAATCTCTCTGCACACGGGGGGAAAGTGCTGCGGAGGTACCCAGGAACGTGGCATGCCAAGGGGAAAGTCCCAGAAGAAGCCGTCCCCGGCGAAAGTTACAGACTTCTTCTCCAGCACGGGACGAGGGAAAATGGCAGCAGCATCCTCCTCCACAGCTTCCTCACGCTCATCCAGGAGGGGATCCACAGCAGGCCCAGACTTGGACACAGACGCTGCAGATATACCGCTTACCAAAGGTACCATGCAGAAACTGCTCAGTGCCCTCCGCTCATCACTGCAGCAGGATTGGAAAGATATGGTGGCTGAGCTGAGGGGAGATATCACTGCCATAGGCAGTCGCACAGCACACATTGAAACTAAAATGCAGGAGCTGACAAAGTCACACAATAGCCTCATTGATGCCAATGCAGCACTGGAGGAACATGTGCAAAAGCTCCATACCAAGGTCTTGGATTTAGAGGACAGGTCCCGCAGAAACAACATAAGAATCAGAGGAATTCCAGAGGCCATACCAGACAAGGGGCTGCAGAGCTTTCTAGGCTCCTTGCTGCAGGAGCTGCTCCCAGACCTGTCTGCAACTGATTTCCTGGTGGACAGAATACACAGAGTCCCTAAGCCTAAATCCCTCAGTGCTGATGCCCCCCGGGACACTTTGGCTCGCCTGCACTTTTACAAGACCAAAGAAGCCCTGCTGCGAGCCCTGAGAAGGAGGCCGCCTCTGTCTGAGCAATTCCGGCACCTGTCCATTTTTCCGGATCTGTCTGCAGGAACCCTGGCAAAAAGGAGGGAATTTGCCCCTTATACCAAAATTCTCAGGGATGAAGCTATATCCTATAGATGGGGTTTCCCTGTAAAGATCCTGCTTTTCCGTGCAGGAAACACCCACGTCTGCCATTCCCCACAACAGTTGGCAAAGCTCCTATCCTCATGGAACATGGCAAATCTCCCGGCCAGATCTCCAAGAGCCACAGGATCATCCCAAAGGGATAAAGTGAATGAAGATTGGTCCGTCGCGTGAGTTATGCGATATGTCTGAGTCGCGGCTGAGACTTAGTTGCTACTTTTAAGGTCCGCTGGTTCTGTTCAACCAGGACCCTGAGCCCCCATGGCGGTACATTTCCACCATACCGCAGGCCCCCTTTTTGGGCTTTTTTCTATGTGGACTGATGCTCCCTACATCAGTAATGTTAGTGATGTTAATGTTGTCAGTGTTACCTCTTTCCTGCCTAACCTTCCTTTCTCCCCCCGCAGCTCTAGGCAAGAGGCTTTTTTTCATGTACAATGGTACTGAACTGTATGTCTATAAATGTTAGGGGCCTGAACTCGCCGGCCAAGAGATCCATGTTTTAGCGGGAAGTGGTTAAATCCAAATGTGACGTGATTTGTGGTCAAGAGTCTCATCTCCTCCAGGGGGACTCGCACAGGTTAAATAATGCTAAATTTCCTTTCATACTGCTGGCTTGTGGGAAAAAAAAAAAGGCTGGAGTATTCATTTGTGTAAAAAATACTGTTGCGTTCACACTACATTCCCAACATTTAGACCCTGAAGGTAGATACGCCATTATTAATGGCTCCATAAATGGCTCTAAGTATACTATTGCAACCCTTTACGCCCCGAACTCTGGTCAGATCAGCTTTCTGCGGAGGTTTCTTTCCAAGCTTTCATCTGTTACAGAGGGTAAGCAAATAATCTGCGGGGATTTTAACATGTTAATGTCCAGCACTCTGGATTGCTCCAATACTGCTGTAAAGAGGAAGGAAATGAGCACAATAATTTCAGAAAGGCATCTCCATGATATATGGAGATACCAACATGCAAATGAGAGGGACTACACATTCTTCTCACCTCGGTTCACCTCATACAGCAGATTGGACTACTTTCTGGTTGAAAGCTCACTTATTTTGGATTGCTCAGATTCAAAAATTGGACTTATAGCTTGGTCGGACCATGCCCCCATATACCTGACAGTCCAGGAGCAAAGCCGCACGCCCGTTTTTACCCGTTGGCGCATGAATGACTCCCTCCTAGCCTGTAGACAAATCTCTGAGGAGTTGCAGGCCGACCTCGCAGAGTTTTTTAAATTTAATGACAACAAGGAGGTGACAGAGGAAACGCTATGGTCTGCACACAAGGCCTTTATTAGGGGGTCATTCATCAAAATTGCCACTAGGGAGAAAAGGAGGCGTCAGGCAACTTCCAAAGCTCTACTGTCCCACATAGCGCTTTTAGAAGCCCACAATAAATCTGCCCCAAACATGTCAACATCTGACGAACTCAGGAAACTAAGAACACAGCTCCGCCAATTGCTGATGGTAGACTATGAGAAAAATTTAAGATCCCTCAAACAGCGGTACTATATGATGGGTGACAGGGCGGGTGCCTTACTAGCCAGGAGGGTTAAAAAACGAGAAATGCAAAACAAAATTGAATACCTCGTGACGGGTTCTAATACCACAATACGCAACCCAACGGAAATAGCCAATGCATTCGCTGATTTTTATCAGTCTCTCTACAACCTTAAAAATGACCCCAATGCCCCAAAGCCTACCCAATCGGCAATTAATTCCTTCTTAAACAATATTAATCTTCCTCGGTTATCTACAGTACATCTAGAGCAACTAAATTCCCCTTTCTCCCTGGAAGAGGTTCGCCAGGCGGTGATCACAGCCAAAAGAAATTCAGCTCCAGGCCCAGACGGCCTCACTAACTCCTATTATAGGCAATTCACTGAAACCCTGTCTCCTTTCCTCCTGAGACTTTTCTCCTCTTGGCGAGCCACAGCAGATATTTCACCAAATAATCTAGAGGCCATTATAACTACCCTGCCAAAGCCAGGAAAACCCCCTACATCACCAGGAAACTTCAGGCCAATATCCCTCCTAAACTGCGACTTAAAATTGTACGCCAAAATAATCTCAGCTAGAATACATAAAGTCCTTCCATCACTGATTTCCCCGGATCAAGTGGGGTTTGTGGCGGGGAGGCAGGCGAAAGATGGGACGAGACGTATGCTGGACCTGATTGCGGTGGCTGAGGGGAGGAAAATCCCCAGTGTATTCCTGTCCTTGGACGCAGAGAAGGCGTTTGACAGGGTGCACTGGGGATATCTGAAATCTGTACTGGCCAAGTTTGGATTTGAAGGCCCCATACTTACCGCCATAATGGCACTATACTCTAACCCTAACGCCAAAGTTCTGGCATCCGGATTTATATCTCGGAGTTTTGAATTATCCAATGGGACACGCCAGGGGTGTCCGCTCTCCCCTATCATCTATGCCCTTGCTATAGAGCCTCTGGCGCAGACTATCCGTGAATGCCCTCGGATCTCTGGGATTCGAGTGGGGAGTACAAACCATGTGATTAGTCTATATGCGGATGATGTGATTTTATCCTGCACTAATGTAGAGGTGTCCCTAAAACACGTAATGGAGATCCTGTCCTCCTTCGCTCAAGTCTCGTATTACAAGCTTAATATTACCAAGTCCTTAATTTTTCCGCTCTTCCTGCCCGCCTCAACTAGAGCCACTCTTTCTCATCTTTACCCTTTCAAATGGGAAGACGAGGGTATCCCCTACCTGGGTATTATACTGGCCCCGCTACACTCCGTGATCCGGAAAAATCTGCTGACCCTGCACACCTCACTGGATAGAGAACTTACTCGCCTTTCTCTTCTCCCGCTCTCTTGGGTGGCGAGAATGCAGACCTTTAAAATGATCTGCCTCCCAAAAATTATCTACTTACTTCGGTGCCTGCCCCTAACAATTCCGCAACGGTATCTCACCAAAATTCATTCGCTAATGAGTAAATTTATATGGGCTGGGAAAAAACCTAGAATAGCCCTGAGATGCATGCATGCCCCGTTAAGTGGTGGAGGAATGGGTATTCCTAATATTCTAACATACCACAGAGCCGCTATCCTGGAACCGGCTCGAGATTGGTGGAGGAATGATTCAGACTTAAGATGGTTACAGATTGAGTACACCTGGGCACAGGTCCACTCCCCTAAACAATTCATAGACTCCCTGCTCCTAACCCCTTCGCCCCCCGGCGATCTTCTACCCACCACAGCAGCTCTAAAGAAAGCTTGGTCCTTGTGGAGCAAGCCAGTGTCACATGCTTTAGGTCCCAGCATTCCCCTTAGATCGCTAGAAGCCTTCATTCCGAACTTGAATCTTGCCGCCTGGACACGTGGAGGTCCAATCACCCTAGCAGATCTCTATAGAGAAGGCGTCCTACTCCCGTACTCAGAAATGTGTGATAAATTTAACCTTCCCCGACACAGTCTATTCCAGTTTTTTCAAATACGTCACTTTCTTCAGTCCGCTCCTCATCTCCCGGCTCCCACGACAGCTGACCACGCCTCAATTAAAAAATTCTTTCAAAATAGCAAAATCAAAGGCCTTTCATATATCCATAATATGCTAAACTCCCCACAACCGGACAAACAATTGCCGTATATGCTCAAATGGGAAAAAGATCTAGCTTCTCCGCTTCCGCCGCAAGAATGGTTCGCGGCCTCAAAATGGATCCACAAGTTCTCTTCTTGTCTCAATCATATAGAGCAATTAAAAAAGGTTCATCTGAGGTGGTACAACTCCCCTACTAAACTGGCTTCTTTTTCCCCACATGTGTCACCACTGTGCTGGAGGGGCTGCAACCACAGGGGCACCTTATGTCATATGTGGTGGTTTTGCCCTAAGTTATCTAACTTCTGGCAGGAGGTGTTCAATCTAATCCATGAGGTTACTAGTCTCCGCCTTTCTCCAAACCCAACCTTAGCGGTGCTACACATTGGCTTAGATGGGATCCCGGATCTTTTAAAAAACATCATTTCTCACATTCTCATAGCTGGCAGGTACTGTGTGGCATACAAGTGGAGGTCGGTGAGCCCCCCTACAAAAAGAGATCTAATTGAGAGGATCAACCTACACTGGCTATACGAAACCAACTTGGCCCCCAACCTAGAGAAGAGAACGGTGAGACTTAAACAATGGCACCCGTGGGCCACTTCCCTTTATGCAACGGCCCTCCCCCAGATACCGACACCTACACCATAAATAAATTGATTATGCCTAAGAATGTCTTGTAGAGCTGCTTCCCCCACCCCCTCTCTTTCCCCCCTCCCTCCCTGCTCCTATGTTCAGGTTGTTGTTGTAAGGGGTATTTAATGTCCCAGATTGATATTCTGATAATGGCTCGAGGCTATTCCACCTCTTGCTACTCAATGCTCCTGTTCTTGATGTTGTTGTATGAGAAGTTTGTATTTTTCTGAAAACTCAATAAAAACCTTTATGATAAAAAAAAAAAAATAAATAACATTTCTAACATATCTACTTTACATCAGTACAATTTTTTAATTTTTTTTTGTGTTAGGAAGTTAGAACGGTTCAAAGTTTATTAGCAATTTTCTAATTTTTCCAACATTTACAAAACCATTTTTAATGGACCCCATCCTATTTGAAGGAACTTTTAGAGGTATCATTCTAAAACCTGCACCCCTCTAACTGCTCAAACCCATATACAGGGTTATTAACCCTTTAGGCGCTTCACAATGTGGAGGAAAAAAAATATTACTTTTTCCCATGAAAATATTACTTTACCCCTAAATTTAGCATTTTCACAAGGGTAACAAAAGAAAAGAACAACTTACTTTCTGCAATTTCTCTTGAGTATGCAGATACCCCATATGCGGTGGAAATCTTCTGTTTGGGAGCACAGCAGAGCTCGGTAGGGAAAGAGCGTCATGTGAATTTTAGAGCGCAAAATTGTCATGAATAAACAAGCTTTGTATCACCAGGATTTGTTGACGTATTCCAAAGTTATAACTTCCTGAAGTGACACTGGTCAGAATTGAAAATAATGGCCTGGTCATGAAGGTGAAAGCCAAATCAAAACTTGGCATTCAGAGTCTCAGTGAAACATAAAATTGTTTAATAAAATGCTTTTAATCCAAAAAATTCCCAAAATAGACGTTTCGGTCCACCTCAGACCTTCATTAGTACTGAAATAACTAGAGATGAGCAAACCTGCAGATTGTTCTTAAAAAAAAAAAAAAAGTCCAGTTCGAGACAGACTGGACTTGAACCCGAACATCTGCCCAGACACCGAACCCCATATAAGGCTACTTTCACACATCAGTTTTTTGCCATCAGGTTCAATCCGGAAAAAAACGGGTAAAACGGATCCGGTACCGCATCCGTTTTTTCCCCATAGACTTGCATTGGTACCGGATTGTACCGGATGGCTTTGCGGTGCATCCGTTTTTTTCCGGATGCGGCAAAATTTATCAAAGCGGCGGCCGGAGGCAACGTATCTTGCAACGTTTTTTTGTCCGGCAAAAAAACCGCATCGCGCCGGATCCGGCGCGATACGGCGTGTTTTACAATGAAAGCCTATGGACGCCGGATCCGGCGCAATGCGGTAAAAAATGGATGCGGCTACCGGATCCGTTTTTGTAAACTGCGCATGCACCAAATTAATTAAAAAAGCTGATCCTTCAAAAAAAAGGACAAACCGGATGCAAAAACGGATGCAAACCGTATCCACCGGATCCGGTTTTGTACGCATCCGGCATAACGGATCCGTTAAAAACCGGATCCGGTGGATACAGTTTGCATCCGTTTTTGCCGGATCCTTTGCATCAGGAAAAAAAAGGATTGTGCCTGAATGCAGAAAACTGATGTGTGAAAGTAGCCTAAGTCTATGGGGAACCAAACATTAGTGTGAATAGAAGGGGAAATAAAATATAACTTTTAATAATAAATGTTAAAATCAGGGGCTTGAACAAACCAACACATATTAAGAATGATACTCCGGTAATAATGCAGCTACACAACCAATACAGATCAGCTGACATGCAACGGAGTACCAGATAAGGTGCCTGCTAACAATCAAAATTGCAGAGGCTACAATGATACCTTAATGAGTAAGGCAAATAAAGGAACAATCTCACCGGTACAGCTTTTGCTTCAAAATCCTGGTGATGGAAGGACCACAGAGGGGGAGCTATTTAATACACAGCTACCACCAACCCCTCCAGTTGCGATCCATATGCGGCGTACTCCAGTCTCCCTACGCGTTTCGTATCATTACACTCATCAGGGGAGCTTTCCTGGATTGCTAAAGCCAAGGGTAGAAAAACCTCTTGTGCAGAGGTAGACGCCTCATAGCTCCCCCTCTGTGGTCCTTCCATCACCAGGATTTTGAAGCAAAAGCTATACCGGTGAGATTGTTCCTTTATTTGCCTTACTTATTAAGGTATCATTGTAGCCTCTGCAATTTTGTTTGTTAGCAGGCACCTTATCTGGTACTCCGTTGCATGTCAGCTGATCTGTATTGGTTGTGTAGCTGCATCATTACCGGAGTATCATTCTTAATATGTGTTGGTTTGTTCAAGCCCCTGATTTTAACATTTATTATTAAAAGTTATATTTTATTTACCCTGCTATTCACACTTTACTTGATTGGGTATCTGCTCCTGCTAAATCTATATGGAACCAAACATTACCTGTAAAATAAAAAGATTACAGGAGAATATTCTTACCAAGCCTCCCGCATGGCTGTAACGCTACTTCCGGGTCCGCTCATCAGTCCTCATACATAATCACTGCTTTTCCCGCCCACCGACGGCTCTGATTGGCTCCCTGTATCCAACAACCCCACCCTCTCTAACAGCGCCTATGATTGGTTGGAATCACAGTTGCTGTCTGCATGCTTATAGTGGAGTGTAAACTAAATAAATTAAAAAAAATGGCTTATGGTCCCCCTATTGTTACGGTTGCTGCGAGCACTGGAGACTATGTCCAGATTTCTTGCTACTGCACATGTGCGAGCGCTGGAGACTAAGTCCAGATTTCTTGCTACTGCACATGTGCGAGCGCCGGAGACTAAGTCCAATCTTGGAGCCATTGCACATGTGCGGGTGACATCATCGCTGACACGAGGTCACATGTCTCTGACACCTTCTATGCCGATTGGTCGCTGGTCATGTGCTTGTGACGTCTTGCTCGGTGATAGGCCAGCATGACGTCACTCCTGTCGTTCTGGCAGCGGATTGGCTCTGGTGTCCTCCATCTTGGATGAGGCACAGAGTCTATATAAGACCCTGACACACGCCGCATGGTGCTCAGTCCTCTTGGTTCATGCATATGAGTAGACGCTCTGTGCGCGTTCCTCTAGGCATTCCTCTGTCTATGCTAGGTGAGCGCTACCGGCAGGGTAGCGTTCTTATACCTTACAGCTTCGGCTGCTGTCCGTATCCTTACCTCTTAGGGGAGCGGACATAGGCAGGTGCCTGAGGCACATGGTCTGGCTGGGCCTTGTGATTCTACTCGTAGGTGGACGTTGCCGCTAGGGTAACGTTCCTTATACTGCGTCTGGCAGTTGTTCGTATCCTCGCACACTAGGGGAGCGAACAGAGGTAGGAGCTTTGTGCGGCTTACGCTGCTGTTCGTCTCTTTTGCACCACTAGAAGAGCGGACCTAGGCAGGTGCCATATCTAGTGGTTCGTGTCCTCGCACACTAGTGGAGCGAACGCAGGTAGGAGCTTTGTGCGGCTTACGCTGCTGTTCGTCTCTTTTGCACCACTAGAAGAGCGGACCTAGGCAGGTGCCATATCTAGTGGTTCGTGTCCTCGCACACTAGTGGAGCGAACGCAGGTAGGAGCTTTGTGCGGCTTACGCTGCTGTTCGTCTCTTTTGCACCACTAGAAGAGCGGACCTAGGTAGGTGCCATTTCGCACACATTGCCTTTGTCTCTGTGATTATTAACAGAGATCATTCCACACACCCTCCAAGTAAGGGAGGAATTGCTTTACTTACTTATTATATTCTTCTGTGAGTTAACAGAGGTATTGCACTCTGCCATAGTCTGCAGCAAAGTCTTTGCACGGTGGACCCTGACTGTCTGATACTCCTTTCAGTTATTATCAGACAGCCCCCCGTAACACCTATAGTGATACCAGCACAGATAAAGCCACAGCTACAGGGGTCTCTCATGGGTCTTAATTATAGAACCAATCTGTTATATTTATATTGACATATTCAAGGTTTTGGGTTTCTCTTCCAGAATATTATATGTATTAATATATTATACATGATTCTGCAAATATTCCTACTGTGTTAGTTTATGCATTACCCCGAAAACTAATTTTTATTTAGTGTCTTGATTATATTATATACAGTATGTTTTTGCGCTTCGGCTCTATTTTGTATAATCGGCTGTCATATGCATCCTCTTTTTATACATTATGTGTGAACACTATCTTACCTATCTGGATGCGATTTCCTGACTGCTCGGTCTGTCTATGCCTTGATTAGGAGTAACTGGTTCACGTTTATGGAAGTCATCTCTCCCATCGATTTCAACGTTCTCCAAAGGAATGACTGTTCCAACCAGAGCAGCACTCTTTCCTTCTGAGATATTTTGTCAATTTTTTTTCCTTTTGGTTTTCACCTGTTTGGAGTTCGTTTTTTCATGCGAAAATTCAGATATTTATTATGTTATTTGTTTCTATATTGATAACATGTTCTTGAATGAATTAGGTTTTATATCAAGTGGATAGCTGCATTTATATACATGTGCGATTGCGTTATATATACATACTTTGTAGGTTATTGTGTGTTTAACATTTTTTTCTTCATCTGATTTATTTAAATTGAAAAGTGTATTTCATCAATTCTCTGTCCACTTTTTTAGACATTTATCAACAGTATTGTTATTGAGTAGACAATCATTCAGGGTTTGTTTTTTTTAAATCTACTAATTGAATTGTGTATTCAGTCTCCACCCTTATTCACTTGATGTCAGGAGTGCACTATATAAAGTCACATTTTTTGTATTTTAACTTTGTCATGATTAAGAGCATGTATCTAGTGATGAGCGAGTACCAAAAAGCTCGGGTGCTCGAGGCTCGGGCCGAGCATCCCAAGATACTCGTGTACTCGGCCCGAGCACCGAGCCCAATGTTATCCTATGGGAGACCCGAGTATTTTTCTGAAATGACCCCCGGCAGCATGTAAAAACCCTAAAAATGTCACAAAAGTCTCAGAAGAGTGCTCAAATGACATGGCAACAGCATGGGGAAGACCCCTTGAAGCATTTATCACTCAAAAGTCACAGCTGTGAACAATTTTGTCCGAGTTTTACGCCATTTTTACGGACTCACCAGAAAACCTTCCAAAATGACACCAAAATGAATTTTCATGGCGGAAATGTTAAGGGCACATACCCAATAGTGAGATAGAGCTGGTGTATGTTACTTTTTGAGATTATTACATGAAAGATTTTACGTAAAAACATTGTGTGGCACTCCGATGTCCAAAACGCACGTTTTGTGCTTTTTACTAGCGATGTCGGTCATTTTTTTTTTCATTCTATCTCCTGTCGGTCGGTCTCGCTCTGTCGGTCTCTCTCTGTCTTGTCTGTCCCCCTCTCACAGTCTGTCGGTCATTCTCCCCCCTCTCTCTTACTTACCGTTCCCCGATCACTGCCGCGGCGCTGCACAGCTGTTCACTAAACTCCGGCGGCTTTTCCTCTTTTGAAAAAGCCGGCCGCTCATTAAACAATCTCGTATTCCCTGCTTTTTGGCGCCTATGATTGGTTGCAGTGAGACACGCCCCCACGCTGAGTGACAGGTTATTGTTATTGTTTTTTATTTCTAATAAAGGATTTTTCGGGTGTGTGTGTTTTTTAACTGTAATTTACAGATTAATCATAGAAGGTTTCTCGAGGAGACGCCTGACATGATTAATCTAGGACTTATTGGCAGCTATGGGCTGCCATTAACTCCTTATTACCCTGATTTGCCAACGCACTAGGGTAAATCGGGAAGAGCCGGGTACAGTCCCAGAACTGTCGCATATAATGTATGCGGCAATTCTGGGCGGCTGCTGACTGATATTGTTAGGCTGGGGGGCTCCCCATAACGTGGGGCTGCCCATCTTGAGAATACCAGCCTTCAGCTGTATTGCTTTATCTGGCTGGTATTAAAATTGGCCGTTTTTTTTAATTATTTAATTATTTTTTTCACTGCACAGTATAGACACGCCCACCGGCTGCTGTGATTGGGTGCAGTGAGACACCTGTCACTCAGCGTGGGGGCGTGTCTCACTGCAACCAACTATTTGCGGCTGCTGGATTTTTTTCATCTTTGTTCAGTTCCACATCTTCTGGTAACCGGCTCAGGATATCCATGGACTGCACCTCTATTCCCTTGGACTGTTAATGGTCTCCATTTTTTAACAGTTTAAGTGTACCCACAATAAAAATTACAGACCTCGCCATTCTTTGTAGGTGGATAAACTTGCAATATCAGTAGTGTATCAAATCCTTATTTTTCCCACTGTACAAATCAATCAAACAAATCTCACATATTGAGATAACAATCAAGTACAAAAAAAACAAAGTTGAGAAATTGTGCATGTCATAAAAAATACAATACAAAATTAGAAAAAAAACCCAACAAAGTAGAGGATATTAGATAATACATTAGTCAACAATGGGACTATATAAACTAGAAATACATGAGACCGCACAAATATTGTGTGTCAGCAGAAAAAATCCAGGAGAAGCCAACAACAGAAAGGACAGCAATGCATAGTGAAACAGGCTTGTAGAGAACATAGACGAAAATAAAGTTATGGTGAAGCAAAAAGCATCACCGAATACAGTTATCTAGATAGTAAGGCTATGTGCGCACGTTGCGTACTAGCCCTGCAGAAATTTCTGCAGCGATCTGAAGAGCACACGTGCGCTTCAAATCGCTGCAGAAAATGTCCGTAGAGAAAAAAAAAAAAGCCGATTCCATGCGCTCTGCCTGCAGCTCCTCCCATAGACAGAGCAGGAGCTGCCGGCAAAGCGCACGGAAGAAGTGACATGTCACTTCTTAGAACGCAGCGCTTCGGGCAGCAGCCAAAGCGCTGCGCTCTAAGACGCCACGTGCGCACGGCCCCTGCACAATCTCCATAGACTGTGCAGGGGACGCAGGACGCATGCAGTTACGCTGCGCTACAAAGAGCAGCGTAACTGCATGTATTTACGCAACGTGCGCACATAGCCTTAGAGTCTATATGATAGGAGTTATAGAGAGAGACTATAAGTAAATGGGGCGCTGAAGGCAGGCGCTAAGAGTCAGTGAGTAAAAACAGATGCTAAACACAGAAAATGTAAATAAGCTCCAAGTGCATAAATACCAAATTGTAGAGACAAAGCTGTGGCAAAGAGGCGCAGCTGTGCGGAATTCACCGGTGACAGAGCAGCACGCTGTGTGTGCTGTGTGATAGCAGCAGGCGTTAGATCCTGAGGTGCCCGGAAAGAGAAGGACACAGTACCCTCCAATCGGGTAGTAAAATTTTCATTTTTTCCTTCCACATAGCTTTAGTTCCTGTGAAGCACGTAATGGGTTAATAAACTTCTTGAATGTGGTTTGGAGCAGTGTGAGGGGTGCACTTTTTAGAATGGTGTCATTTTCGGGTACTTTCTGTCACCCAGGCCTCTCAAAATCACTTCCAATGTGATATGGTCCCTAAAAAAGAAATGGTTTTGTAAATTTTGTTGGAAAAATGAGAAATTGCTGATAAACTTTAAACTTTTCTAACTTCTTAACAAAAACAATTTTATGTTTCAAAAATTGCAATGATGTAAAGTAGACATGTGGGAAATGTTATTTATTAACTATTTTGCATTACATATGTCTCTGGTTTAAGGGCATAAAAATTATAAATTTGAAAATTGCAAAATGTTCTCAAAATTTCCGATATTTTCACAAATGCAAAAAATATCATCCTGCTTGTTTTCCCTGTCTCCACCTTCTTCTATGAATAACTGCTCTGGCTTTTGAGCCAAAGAACAAAGATAGCTGGAAAACTAGTTACTGGCAAGGGTTACTTAAAGGGGTTGTCTGGGACTTTAACAGTGATGACCTATCCATAGTGACAATGTCTGATCAGAGGGGTGATTCCTGAATTCCCCATATTCTTATGGGTTGGTTTTTTTTTTTTTGTGTGGTGTATGGGGAGGAATTAATCAATCAATAATTTAATTGATTTACTTTGATAAGATGTTAATTCAATTGTTGTAAATGCCTCTGCATATATAGGTTCCATATTCTGTAGATTTTTCTGCTACCTGAGGAAGGGGGAAGACATGCCCCCGAAACACATTGTAACTTTATAACATTATTAATTAAAAAAATTATATCAGTAACATCTATCTCCAAATCTGAGCAGCGCGGCCGGTACCTTGGATTTTTATACTGAACTATTGATCAGAGGGGTGCGACACACTGCACCCCAGCTAATCAGCTCTTTTCGGTACTGCCACTTGCTAAAACTACTTAGTGGAGGAGCTGCACAGCACATACTCGTCAATGGAATAATGGCCGTGGCCTGGAACTTGACATCTGCCCCCAGGCAAAGATATGCAGTACCCAGCTGTGGCCTCTATACAGTTGAAGAAGCTCTGCTGTACAGCTCCACTATGGAGAAGATCCGAACAGCAATGGCATCGGGAAGTTGATTGGCAAAGGGTGTTACTCCCGCACTGATATGACATTGATGATGACTTATCCTTAAGATAGGTCATCAATCTTAAAGTCCCGAACAAAGCATTTCATTATTTGGCCACACCAAGGGAGCACCTTGCACCTGTACTTGGTTTGACAGTCGCTGTGCTGCCTGACTCCCTTAAAGGGGCTTAGTTAAAACGAAGTACAGCTGCTCTGTGTATTAGGTTGTGGGCAATCATTTACATACACTTTCCGACCTGTTGTTTTTCCACCCTTTTGTGGCTCCATTAAGCCAGAGCTGTCAATCAAGGAACAAGAGGGGGGCTGGAGATTTAGGGTAAACAGGTGGGAAGGTGCATGTACACGATTGTCCCCGCCATGATGCACCGAGCAGCGGTACTTAGTTTGACTAATCAATCTGTACTGACAGAATCCCTTTATGGGTTGAGAGGTTCAGGGTGAAAGCTAGTTGTAACTGTGACTGAGACAAACACAGTACAGTCATGTGAAAAAGTTTGGGCACCCCTATTAATTTTAACCTTTTTTGTTTATAACAATTTGGGTTTATGCAACAGCTATTTCGGTTTCATATATCTAATAACTGATGGACTGAGTAATATTTCTGGATTGAAATGAGGTTTATTGTACTAACAGAAAATGTGCAATCTGCATTAAAACAAAATTTGACAGGTGCAAAAGTATGGGCACCTCCACATAAAAGTGACATTAATATTTTGTAGATCCTCCTTTTGCAAAAATAACAGCCTCTAGTCGCTTCCTGTAGCTTTTAATGAGTTCCTGGATCCTGGATGAAGGTATATTTGACCATTCCTGATTACAAAACAATTCCAGTTCAGTTAAGTTTGATGGTCGCCGAGCATGGACAGCACGCTTCAAATCATCCCACAGATGTTCAATGATATTCAGGTCTGGGGACTGGGATGGCCATTCCAGAACATTGTAATTGTTCCTCTGCATGAATGCCTGAGTAGATTTGGAGCGGTGTTTTGGATCATTGTCTTGCTGAAATATCCATCCCCTGCATAACTTCAACATCGTCACTGATTCTTGCACATTATTGTCAAGAATCTGCTGATACTGAGTTGAATCCATGCGACCTTCAACTTTAACAAGATTCCCGGTCTCGGCATTGGCCACACAGCCCCAAAGCATGATGGAACCTCCACCAAATTTTACTGTGGGTAGCAAGTGCTTTTCTTGGAATGCCGTGGTTTTTTGCCTCCATGCATAACGCCTTTTTGTATGACCAAACAACTCAATCTTTGTTTCATCAGTCCAGAGGACCTTCTTCCAAAATATAACTGGCTTGTCCAGATGTGCTTTTGCATACCTCAGGAGACTCTGTTTGTGGCGTGCTTGCAGAAACGGCTTCTTTCGCATCACTCTCCCATACAGCTTCTCCTTGTGCAACGTGCTCTGTATTGTTGACCGATGCACATTGACGCCATCTGCAGCAAGATGAAGCTGCAGGTATTTGGAGGTGGTCTGTGGATTGTCCTTGACTGTTAACACCATTCTTCTTCTCTGCCTTTCTGATATTTTTCTTGGCCTGCCACTTCTGGGCTTAACAAGAACTGTACCTGAGTTCTTCCATTTCCTTACTATGTTCCTCACAGTGGAAACTGACAGTTTAAATCTCTGAGACAACTTTTTGTATCCTTCCCCCGAACAACTATGTTGAATAATCTTTGTTTTCAGATCATTTGAGAGTTGTTTTGAGGAG
Organism: Anomaloglossus baeobatrachus; assembly: GCF_048569485.1. Lineage (NCBI taxonomy): Eukaryota > Metazoa > Chordata > Amphibia > Anura > Aromobatidae > Anomaloglossus > Anomaloglossus baeobatrachus. Next base: position 706,169,288 of record NC_134353.1, on the reverse strand, counting down.
CCCATGATGCCACTCTTCATAGGAGATTCAAATAGGAGAACAACTTGCAAGTGGCCACCTTAAATACCTTTTCTCATGATTGGATACACCTGCCTATGAAGTTCAAAGCTCAATGAGGTTACAAAACCAATTTAGTGATTTAGTAAGTCAGTAAAACGTAGTTAGGAGTGTTCAAATCAAGAAATTGGTAAGGGTGCCCATACTTTTGCACTGATCAAATTTTGTTTAAATGCGGATTGCACATTTTCTGTTAGTACAATAAACCTCATTTCAATCCAGAAATATTACTGAGTCCATCAGTTAATAGATATATGAAACTGAAATAGCTGTTGCAAAAACCCTAATTGTTATAAAGAAAAAAGGTTAACATTAATAGGGGTGACCAAACAATTTAATATGACTGTATTTCTAGACTCAAGTCAATATTTCCCATAAATTAGTCTTGGCAACTGACACCCAACATTCAGCTCAGCTCCAATATCAGATGGGACAATACAATGGCGTTGAAGAGATATTTCAAGTTCAGGTTGTGGACATTTTTTTGTTTTAGTTTGTTGTAAATGTTCTGAAGTTACCTTCATGTTTGTTACATTGTTCACCTGGAAATAATAACACCTGAATCTGCTATTAGCATTGTTTGTACACATTGGACTTTTATAGCATTCTCGAGGAGAGGTAAAGAAATAGAACACCGAGTGGTTAATTTCTCATCCCCCACACCAAGGGAAGTATTATAGTGACATGATTTATTTTTGATCTGTATGTACAGTATCTAGTAAGGGTGAGTGTGCTGTTACGTTCATTGAGGATTGGACACATTTCCATTTCACCATAGCGACTTAGAGATGCTTTCTGCTCTGCTGTGTTCTACAATGACTATAGTACCAGTATACTGTGCATCCACAAGATTGTAAAATAAAGCTGTCATACTGTATATAAACTTATCATTCATTAATGAAGGTGAAAAAAAAATTGCTCATCAATACTTTGATTTACTGTATAAAGTAAGAAATCTTGTAGATAATTTAAAGGGAACTTGTCACTTGTAAAAACGCTATTAACCTTCAGATATGGTTAATCTACAGATTAATAGTGTTTGAATCCTGCCCAGTGCCTGCACATTGATGCCGGGAGGAAAAGAACTTCAATCCTCCTGGCAATTTTCGGGTTTTAGTCACAGGGACGGTGCCAGTTCAGTCATCACTGTGTATGGACACCAGTAGCTGGAGCCACACCCTTCGCGCTGACTGACAGCCACTCATCCGAACCAGCTGTCAGTCAGTGTGGGGAGTGTGATTACAACCGCCGCTATCCATACACAGACCGGTGACTCAACCCGCGCCGACACCTCCTTCATGTTACCAGGAAGGTTAAAGTTCTTTTCCTCCTGGCATCAGGGTTCAATGTGCAGGCACTGTGTAGGATTCAAACGCTATTAACCTGCAGATTAACCTCGCATTTTTACAGGTGACCGGTTTCCTTTAAAGATGGATTTCTAATGTCTGAATTGTAACTCGGCTGTTTAAGTATTTATAGAAGAAAATAAAAAGGGGGAGAGGGGCATTGTACTGTCACTGAACTGAAGGAAAAAATGGTATAAAAGTAATGTCCGCCTACTGCACCCCTTAGCATCTATACTTCTTGCTCAGTCTATGGCCATGCTATTGCTGCCAGCAGTCACCAGCTGCGCAAGTGACCAACTCTTGACTAGAGAGCCTGGTGGATCTGTAATCAGAGGGTTAGCTAGTGCTTCAGCTTAGAGGGGGCAAAACGTCTGAGTGGGCCCCTAACCAGGTCACCAGGTATGTTTAGAACTATAATCTACACCCTAATAGTGGTATAGAGGATCATGCTGTTACTGAAAACAAAACTCTATACAAGGACCAACACCAATATCATCGCAATTTGGAGACCATATAGTGGTAGATACCAATCCTTCAGAAATGAAGAGAATACAGTTATAAATGGTGCCTTACAGCTGACATTCTGTCTGATGGAGTCTTTCATTTTTCCTGTCTTTTCCATCTGGCCCAAACGAACATGATAACTTCTTCAGCCATGACTCAGCTGCAGAGTTTCCAACAAAGACATATTTGACTTACCATATTTCCAGAATTGTCCCCATCTATTCCCAACTTACCCAAATTCCTCATCCTGCTGATATCCCAATGCTTACCTCTGCTGCTGTATGTGTCCCATTATTGGAACTGCTGTGTAGAACAAAAACAGTGATCCTCTTCGTACCCCACATCACACTACTGTACACATTACAAAGTAAAATGTCACATGAGCGTTCCTGTATGGTCCTGCCCCCCCCTCCAGTAGGAACACCGACTCACCGCTACGGCTATACTGAGTTCTGCTTCACCTCTCTGCGGTCCTCCACGTGCTTCCCTGCTGCCTCCTCCTCCTCCTGGAGCCTGTGCATGCCGCACAGGTCCCTCGGACCACGCTTATGGCATGTGCACATTCTCTCCCTTAATGGGCCAGCACTCTAATTTCTGGAAGTGCCTCTCAGCCTATGGCCGAGAGGCACTAGGTACTTAAGGCATGCTCCCACTATGGGAGGTGCCTGAGCAACATTGTAAGTTAGTTTATATCTGTCTAGCTAGCTAGTTATCAAGTCACATTTAATCCTGTGCCGTTTGCTGAACCTATACCAGCTTACTCATTCCAACTTCCCAGTACCTGTCGTACCCGCCTTGCCTGCTGGCCCTTGCTGTCCAGTCTGCATCAGCCTACCCTCTACACTACCCATCTGCACTCACCTGCACTAGAAACTCTGCTTGTAGGTACCAAAGCCAATTACTGCCTTGGGGGTCAGCTGCCACAGTTCCCCTTGTGGTCTAGTTGGTCTTTACCCGCTCGCTTTCTCTGCAAGCATTACATAAAATGCCTCTTTTGTGCCCTTTAGATGGTAAAACTGACCCATAGATTATTTTAGTGCCCTGTGCAAGTACCCTAGAAAATAGTGCCCACATTATGGCCTCTATAATGTTAATACGCACCCTTTGTGCCCCTTTCACACAAAACCCTAATTACCCCTATAACAAGTGACCACTTAACATTTAAAAATGTCCTCTTAGTCCCCCCCTCCTTGACAGCTTCCCTATGTAAAGTATGATGTCCTCTCAGCTCCCCTCTACAAAGTTTGACGTCCCCAGAGCTCCCCTATACAAGGTATCATGTCCTCACAGCTCCCCTACACTTTACACAGTATGATATGCCTACAACTCTGCTATACTCAGTATGTGTCATGATTCCTCCTACCGGTGTGTCTAGACATAGTGAGTGACAGTTCAGCCATCCAATGTTGAACAGAGGTATGCTTAGCTATCAGTATGGTGATGGAAAGTGCAGCCCTCTAATCTGAAACGAGGATGCTGAGCTGTCTGTGTAGTGATCAAAAAGCATAAAAGCCATCCAATCATGACAAGGTGTACCTAGTGGGTACAGTCCTACCATTCCAGACTTGTGTAATATGCATAGCCCGGAGCTTGCATGGACATCTGTGATCTCACTATTACGAAGATCTTTAATATGAGCCACCTCCACTGCCGTGTTTTACGCACCAAAACTGATAGCTCTTGTGATGAGCCAACTTGTTGATTCTGATATTTTGCCAGTATGTCTACATTTTTGGGTTTTGAATCGATGGACGAACTTCATTTAGTTATTCTTCTGTCATGGCGCTCACATAATGCAGTTTGGCAATATTTCTTGGTTGACATACCGCTATCGATGAGCTGGATGAAGATGTTTCTCTTTTGGGAAATCTTCATGACTGCTCCTCAATTGGAACCAGTGACCTTTTGCTTGGGAATCAAATTAATAACACAATGAGCTATTAAAGAATGTGAGAACAGGTTGTAATTTGTAGTATACAGGAAGAAAATTATTTTTCCACCACCAGGAGTAAAATAGCAACAATGCAGTGACAAGAATCTAAATAGCTAATCATATGTTAAATATTTGACAGTCAAATTTATGTATGAGATAATAATCATCTTGGCTATCATTTTATAGAAAGATCCACATTTGAAGCTGTAATGGATGATTAGATATTGAGCCTGAAAGTCAAAAGTTGCTGATAACACAGATCTATACACTTCATCCGCTGACCTCACCCTCACTGTGTTACAGAACACCAGGGACCGTCTGTCCACAGTCTCCAACATCATGTCCACTCTATATCTAAAACTCAACCTTTCCAGAACTGAACTACTTCTGCTTCCGCCGCCAACTAATCTCCATGAATTTGACATCTCCCTCTTTGTGTGCGGCACCATGATTAAGCCTATGCAGCAGGCTCACTGTCTGGGTGTTATGTTTGACACCATTCTTTCCTTCACCCCCTATATGCAATCTCTCGACCGATCTTGTCGCCTGCACCTGAAACCACAAAAACCCTCACTGTGGCCCTAATCCATTCCTCCCTTGATTATTGTAATAATCTATTAATTGGCTTTCCCCTCACTAGACTTTGCCCTCTCCAGTTGATGCTTAATGCAGAAGCCAGGGTCACTTATCTGGCTAATCGTTGCTCGGACGCTTCTGCTCTATGCCAGACATTGCACTGGCTGCCCATACATTATAGGATGCAATTTAAATAGCTTGTTTCCACCCACAAAGCTCTTCACAGTGCTGCACCCATTATATCTCCACCCTCATCTTTGTCTATCACCCAACCTGTTCTCTATGCGCCACAAGCGACTTTCGACTAATATCCGCACTAATCCAAACCTCCCACTCTCGGCTCCTAAAACTTGTCCCAAGCTGCACCAATTCTCTGGAACACTCTACCCCAAGAAAGTAGGACTAACCACAACTTACACAGTTTTAGATGCTCCCTAAAAACATTTATTTTACCCTTTTGCTCGTCCGTGTACAATTCAGTGTACGTTGTAGTGTACAACGCTGGATTTCGGCTCAGTGCGCATGACCCCGGAGTTTTGACCGGAACTCTGGGGTCATGTGCACTGAGCCGAAATCCAGTGTCAGGCGGCGATGACAGCCGGAGAGGTGAGATCATCCTGTGTATTCATTAGCATGTTAGCACGCCCACAGGGGTGTACTAACATGCCAATGAGGCCAACTAGCCAGGAGAACTAAAGCCCAGAGTCCTTGTGCTCATTAGCATATGATCTAAGATCTTTAGAAATACTTTTTATAAAGATCTCTTTATCTATGCTAGTGTATACAGGGACGATTAGGCAGGGATTAGCAATATGCACCTAGAACTGTTCGTTGTTCTGGGTGCATATTGCACCTGACAGGTTCCCTCTAACACTAGAAGTCCCAGGAATTTCGAGCTCCATAGGGTTCCAATGGTAGAAATGTTAAATGACCCCTCTCTGGGACTTTTAGTGTTAATAGCCCCACTATATATGAGGACCGCTGCCAGGAAGAAATTATCTTTATTTTCCCTGGCAGCGATTCAGTCATAAGATGAGGGAGGGGGCGCTGGTGGGTTCAGTCACCACTCTGTATTAAAAGCAGCAGTTGTAACTGTGCCCCCCACACTGACTGCCATCTGGGTTTAATTCTGAGTGGCTGTCAGTCAGTGCACATGGCGCATTTCCACCTGCCGCTCATGCTTCCCAGATGACTAAAACCCGAACACTGCCGGGATGAATAAACTTCATTTCCTCCTAGCAGTGGGGTTTCATGTGCAGGTGCCGGGTAGGGTCCAACTCTATTAACCTGCACTTTAAGGGTGAGAACGCACTTTGCGTTCACCTACTTGCAGTTCAAAGCACACCTTTTGGGCTTAATTGATTTGACCAAAGTTGCCTTTTTCTGAACTTTAGCGCTGAAAACGCATGCGTATTTACTGCGTTTTAGATGCGTTTTCAGCGCTTTTTACATGCGTTTTCACAGATGCGTTTTGAACAGCAAAACACTGCCTAATAAAGTTTAAACAGTCAAAAAGAATGAAAAAAGAGAAAAAAAGGAAAAAATCTATATTAATGGGAAAAATAATGAAAATAGATATAATTCATAAAATTATAGCGGTAATATACATTTTATCGGAAATATAGCAATAAATGCATATTTTTCATAAATTTAATTGTCGGATTTTGTGTGTGTGTAAAGGGACATATCAAATCATTATTTTGATGTCCAAAAAGCATGCGTTTTGGTAGTCCAAAACGCATGTTTTCTGCACTGAAAAAGCAGGTAAAACGCAGGAATTTGAAGGAATCTTGGTTTTTGCCATTTCTCATTGACTTCAATGTTAGCAAAACGCACCCAAAATGGAAAAAACAATTGACATGCTGCTTCTTTGAACGCATGGTTTTTGCCACAAAATATGCAAATTAAACGCAGCGTTTTAAAACGCAAAGTGCGGTCTAGAAATCCCCATTTTCCATTGACTTTGCTGGAAAATCAAAACGCATGCCTTTTGGCATGAAAAAGGTGCTTCTCAAAACGGACCTAAAACGCGACTGAAACGCTGGTGAAAACACAAAGTGCGTTCTCACCCTAAACCCTTATCTGCAGGTTAATAGTGTTCTTTCATGTGACACCTGGCATACTTGCAGCTTATAATTTGCAAGTTTTTGTCCCATTTTTACTTGCATTCTTCAACCATCCAAATTTGAGTAGGTCAAAAGTGCTGAAAAAAAATCTACATAGTGCATCATGGCAAAAAAAAACAGCAGCAGGGCTCAAAATACACACAGAAAAAAACACAAGCGTGTGCGTGAGATTTCATTGATCATGCTGATATTATAAACGCTATGTAAAAAAAACACCGTAAAATCGCCATGTGTGAATATACCTTCTGGGTGAATTTTTACGCGGCACATTTGGTTGCAGAACGTTTTACAACATATAAATGATGGATTTACTGTAGTTAAAAATGGCTCCTTTATGCAGTGTAGTATTTTGTGGGTATCAAGAGTGGAGACCACTTAAAGATGTTTAAATATGGAGACCCCTCTGAAATTGTCTTCTATGATAACAACAAAAGGATTTAGATGGAAAAAAAATAACAGGGTAATGAGGAATCAATAAAATGATCATTTCTGTTCTGACAATAGTCAGTTTTTCCAGTAAATATGACGGCGCTCTGACTCATAACGACACATAATAGCGGTATACACTGATGATACTTGTGACCATGAGCAGCGTTACCTCACCCAGCAGAGCACTATCACAGCCAGGGCGACAACACCAAGGACATAATTATGTCTTAAGAATCTTAGAAAAAGGGAATAAGCAGAAATCTGTAACCATAACCACAGCTGTTTACCAGCCAGACCTTCTGTGAACGTTGGGTTGTAGCTGCTTATTTGATACTGAATTAGACAAATGAGAAAAATCCTCTTTGTCCGAGATTTCATTGAAAACAATTTTGAACACGAGCACGCTATTTATGTCTTCTATAGAAAAGGCTAAAGAACTGCTGACGCTCAGCCGCTTCTCCTCCCCGATACTTTCTCTGCGTTTCATAGCAACCAGCATTCACATCTCATGATAACTTCCTGTCCACAAGGCTACATGATGATCAATACGCTGATCCCCATATCAGGCCAGCTTGTAAAGCCGACTGTAAAAATAATACACCACTCTTTCTTTACCTTATACAGACTGAGAAATAATAGTTAGATAACATTTGGTAGTGTCCCTTCAAATATCTTGATTTTGTCTAAACAATTCCTGGCTAGATCCACTGACTAGATAGATAGATTGCCCCCACTGCCTGCTTTAAATTAATTAGATCATTCTTACTACTTTTTTATAGCTGAGATTAGCTACACTATATTAAAAGGTAACCTTTAAAAAATGAGTTATATCATAAGGCTACTATGCAGAGGCGTATCTGTGGGGGGGGGGGGGGGCTGGCTGGGCATCTGCCCCGGGTGCAGCTGTCAGGGGGGCGCTGTCAGGCTGCCTGATGCAGCACTGAGAGTCTCCCCGAGGGCTGCGTTTGCTGCCCCATAGTGGGAACCGCCATTCTCTGAGCGCAGCTGTTATGTTGACAGCCGCACTCATAGAAACTGCAGCGCCCGACTCCCACTGATCAATTGTCCTCCTATCTGTCAGACGCGAGGACAATTGAAGCGGTGACCGCCAGAGCTGACTTCTGGGTCAGAGCAACGGCTGTAGTGTGATCAGGTCAGCTGATCACACTGCTGACCCGGAAGTCAGGGCCGCAGCGCAGAGGTGGCAGAGAGCACTGATGATAAGTGCTCCAGTGTGGAGCTGAAGACATGGAGGAGGAACAGTGAGGGGTCAGGTATCTATGCATACAGAGTGGGGGGACAGAGGGTGGGGTGGGGAGGGGGCAGTATCTATAGACACAGTATGGGGGAGAGAGGGAACTATCTGTGGACACAGTATTAGGGGACAGAAGGTGGGGAGGAAGAACTATCTGTGGACACAGTATGAAGGAGAGAGGGTGGGGAGAGGGAACTATCTGTGGACACAGTATTGGGGAACAGAGGGTGGGGAGGGGGCAGTATCTATAAGCACAGTATGGGGAGAGGGTGGGGAGAGGGAACTATCTGTGGACACAGTATGGGGGGACAGTGGGTGGGGTGGGGAGGGTGCAGTGTCTATAGACAAAGTATGGGGGAAGCGAGGGTGGGGAGGGGGTAGTAGCAGTCTCTGGCTGTCTCTGCCTCTTTCCCTGTCTCTTTTTCCTTGTCTGTCCGTCTCTCCACCGATTTCATATATTACCTTACACATAAGCTTCTTATACTAACAATGTCCTTTGTTGCCTATATCAACCAATCACCGCCCCTATTAATGACCTGTAGCTTCCAGCTCCATTGACTTTAATGTAAGGAGGTTTTTATAACATATAATAACTATAACATGGGGTTAAATTTTCCCCTCAAAAAATAGTCTATGACGTTCCCTGAGTCAAATGAGGCGTCTGTGCAAAATACCGTGATTGTAAATGTGACGGTGCGGATTCCTTTAGCGGACACACACCACACACACACACACACACACACACACACACACACATATACACATACACTCAGCTTTATATATTAGATATACGCATATGGCTGACTATTTTGACTGGGAGTCGTCATTTTGATGACCCAAAAAATGGGCTGTCAATATGATGACTGGCGGTTAATGTTTGATTGGTGAGGACTGTTTGCAGAATTTTAAATTTTCCAGTGATGGTGGGACTGTGGAAGGTTGGAGGTAAGTATGCTAAGGACGATCTCAGGTCACCCGGTAAATGCATCACCGGGGTCGTTTCTCTGGAGGACGGTGCAGGGAGGTCAGCTCCGTGTTCAAAGAGGCAAAGTCCGGCAATAGAAAAAAGTTGTTTCCTGCATCACGTCCAAGAAATTAGTTTAAAAACCAATTTGATTCCATAACTTGTGCAAATCTAGCAGGATATGTCTAAGACTAATAGCGGCTTTACACGCTGCGATCTCGCTAGCGAGATCACTAGCTTGCGTAACCGCCCCCATCGTTTGTGCGTCACGGGCAAATCGCTGCCCGTGGCGCACAAAATTGCGCGGACCCTTCACATGTACTTACCTGCCTAGCGACGTCAGACATCACTGTGACCGGCGAACCGCCTCCTTTCTAAGGGGGCAGTTCGTTCGGCGTCACAGCGACGCCACTAAGCGGCCGCCCAATAGAAGTGGAGGGGCGGAGATGAGTGGGACGTAACATCCCGCCCACCTCCTTCCTTCCTCATTGCCAGCGGCCGCAGGTAAGGTGAGGTTCCTCGTTCCTGCGGTGTCACACGTAGCGATGTGTGCTGCCGCAGGAACGACGAACAACATCGTACCTGCTGCAGCAACGATAATTGGGAATAGGGGGGCATGTCACCGATTAGCGATTTTGAGCGTTTTTGTGACTATTCAAAGTCGTTCATAGGTGTCACGCGCAACGACATCGCTAACGCGGCCGGATGTGCGTCTCAATTTCCGATGTCATAGCGTTTAAACCGGCCTTAAGAACCTCTTTTAGGTGAGAATGTTTTATACTTCGTGGACGTCCATCCAACTTAGTGTTAGTTTTAACTTTATGGAATAAAATAGTTTTTTAAGTTAAAAATATTAACCTTATTTCTTGGACGTGATGCTGGAAACATTTTTCTATTCCCGAAGTTTCGAGGAGTAGAGGTGGAGCTGTGGTGGAGGCAGAGTCTGAAAGGGGCTCGAAAATTTTGGCAGTATGGGGCCCTGAAATTCCTGGTGGCAGCCCTGAGCAGGACGTACCAGCAACATACAAGGTGCTGCGTGGCTGAGGGAGTCCCGCCCACCTGTCTGCAGAAGAGATGCGTCCTCTGTAATGGTGACGGTAGACGGCATTGTTGCAGGTTACGCTAGAGTCCAGCAGCCTGAAGAGTGGAGACGGACTGGTGACCTGTTCTTTGGAGATGTCTGCCGACCTGTGCACTAGCAGCAGGCAACAGCGGTCACACTATTTGAAAGGGGGGGATTGTAATTTTCTACAAGGTGGGACGAGGGTGTCCTCTATCAAAGTGTTCTTTGGCATCTGATCTGTGTAGATTCAATCCTCCATTTCCAATCCATACACTGTGTATGTACAGATTGGGAATGGAGGATTGACATTGCATGGATGAAACACCCCAGCACACTGTACCCCACTGGCCCTCCCTCCATCTTGAATATTTCCAATGTTTGACTCCACATACTGTGTGTGCCCCTCCATCAGGATATTCTGCATGTATCATGATGTATGTAGTGGCTATGAACACATGATACAAGCAGAATGGAGGGGCACACACAGTGTACAAGCCGGGGACATCTGCCCATACCAATCCCATACCCCAGATATATTTTCACTACTACAACAAGGCCGTGTGCACACATTGAGTATCTGGTGAGGTTTTTTTATGTCAGTAGTTCTTACAAATACGGAGGTAAAAAAGTCCCCAAATGCTGAACGTGCACACGAGGCCTTACAAATAATGAGGTAAAAAAATCACCAAATACTAAACATGTGCACATGGCTCAAGTAATCGTGCACACATTCAGTATTAGGGCTCATGCGCACATACCTGCTGAATATTCTGCAGCAATTTGACAGCACATGTGCGCTTCAAATCGCTGCAGAAACTTTTTGTACAAAAGCCGATTTCATGCGCTATGGCTGCTGCCCCCACCATAGACAGGACAGAGTGGGAGCTGCATCCAAAGCACACGGAATGATTGACATGCTGCTTTTATGAACGCACGGATTTGGGTCAAAATTTTAGCACCCAAATCGCTGCGTTCATAAAAGCATCGTGCGCACGTCTCATGCACAATCTACATAGACTGTGCAGGGGACGCAGGACACATGCATTTACACTGCAGTGCAATACGTGCACGAGCCCTTAGTCTTTGTTACCTTAGTATTTGTTAAGCTATGTTCACATAGGGCAGGTTTTTTTTCATTGGTTTAATGCTAATAACAAGCTGCAGCTTCTGCTCAGATTTTGCTGCAGAAAAAAAACACCCTGTGTGAACATAGGCTAGGATCATGTGCCATGTTCAGTATTGGGGAGGTTTTTTTTTACCTCAGTATTTGTAAGGCCTCGTGCACATATTCAGTATTGGTGAGTTTTTACCTCAGCATTTGTAAGGCCTTGTGCACACGTTGACAATTTGAGTATTTTACTTCAGTATTTGTTAAACTATGATCACACAGGAAGTTTTTCCTCAGTTTTTTCATTATTTTTTTTGGGCAATAGTCTTGTTTACAGATTGGAGTTGGACTGTTCAGTACTATAAGGCCCTGTGCGCACTTGTCGGTTTTTGCCGCGGATTTCCTGTGGTTTTGCTGCATGTTTCGCTGCATGTTATGTTCATAACATCTCTGCAGTGATTCACCAGCAAAACCTATGGGGAAAAAAAATGCTGTGCGCACTATGCGGATTTTGACAGCTGCATGTTTTGCTGCGGGATTCCCGCTGCAAAAACAATTGCATGTCACTTCTTTTCCGCACGTCGCTGCGGCATTTCATTCCATTGACTGCAATGTAATTGTGAAATCCCGCAGGCAATAACGCAGGCAGCAAATTCTGTGCGTTTCATTGCATTTTCCTGCGTTATTCCCTCTGGTATTTCGCGGTTTCGGGACATAATGTTCATCGCTGCCCTCCGGTTTGCAGGGAAGTGATGTCATTATGACAGGAAGAGGAAGCGGAGCAGAGTAAACACACACATATCACACTCTGTTTTACTAATAATTTTAGCACTAAGGTTCAGATACGGCTTTAAAGAAGGCAAATAAGTAATTTTATTATAAAGGTTAATATGAAATACAAACTTAAAGGAAAAATATGATATTGCGTACACTTTTGTATATTGAACATACAAAGGTTAAGTACAGTTAAATATACTTACATCACCAAGGAGCTTTGGACATCATCTGTCTGGAAATACAGTCAGAGAAGCATGACATAGACAGAGAACTCCTGGACATCACTGCCCGGACGTCTCACGGAGGCAGGAAACACGAGCTTCTGTCTGTGCTATACTTCAGCTGATCTTAAAAAGGCTTGAACAATATTACAAGCCTTAAAGTTAATGTGTTGTAGTCTTATTGATCCATGCCCTTTGATGGCCAGTCATTGGGCATAGATGAACCAGAGATACACCACACATCAGACAATGGGGTAATAAACCCACAGCATTCAAGTCTCCCAAGAATACACATCAGGTATTTGAGCTAGGTAAATGGATATATTGTTTGTCTGTATATTCAAGACAAACACACAGAAATCCTTAAGTATATACAAGATTTTGTAACCATGTACACTTTGTCTGTCTGGTTAATCAATATGTTATAGTATAACATAATGTATAAACTCAAAAATAGCCATTTTTATATTTGCAATACACACTCACACAGACACAGACACATAGAATACACATAGAAATCAAACAGACATATAGAAAAAAAAACACGTGGGCTCCACTGTATTTTTACCTTCCAGCCGAGGTAAGCACACAGCGGCGCCCCGGTATTCTCAGGCTGGGGAGGGCGAAGGGCAGGGTTAATGTCCCCCCCTCCCGCAGCCGAGAATATCAGCCCGCAGCTGCCCCGGGACTGTCGTATCCATTATGTGGCAGTCCCGGAGTGTCCCCGGCTCTTCCAGATGCCGTGATGCGGTGGCAATCCAGGTAATAACGAGTTAAATGGCAGCGGATCGCTGCCATTTAAGTCCAGGCTTGATCATGGCAACGTCTATGAGACAGCTGACATGATCAACCCGTAAGTAAAGTGAAAAAACACACACCCCGAAAAATCCTTTATTTTAAATAAAACACAAAAAAGCCCCTGTTTCACCCCTTTATTAACCCCCCCAAAACACACAGCTCTGGCGTAATTCACGTCCTGCGACGCTTGCATCCAGCCACGACTGACACACTGCTGAATGCAGCCTCACAACGAGACAGACTGCAGAGAGGTAATTACAGGTCATTTCCCACGGCCGGTAATGTGAACACACTACCGACCGTGAGAAATGCAGCGTGTGCTCACAGGGAAGCTATCTATCTATCTATCCCTTTATCTATCCCTCTATCCTTCTATCTGTCTATTTAGCTATCTACTATCTATCTCAGAAGGAAATTAAGGAAATTACTTTTTTTTCTTCTTCAATGTGCTTTATTGCATTGAATGCATTAAAACACATGTACCAACCTGCACGCGGCAATAACGCAGTAAAACCGCGGCAAACCGCATGCGGTTTTTGGGTGCGGTTTGCCGCGTTTTTTTACCGCGGGTGCGGTAATCTTTCAGACCCTGCGGAATTTTCCTAAGAAAATTCTGTTTTCCAGTGCGCACAGGGCCTAATACTCTGCCTTAGTGTTTTGTGTTTTTAAACTAAAGGGTATATTTATTAGATTAGTGGATGTTTTTTAGGTTATAGTTTCGGCAACTATTTTTCAGAAATTATCTGTTTCAGGTGTAAGATGATTGACCCGTCACATGACCCGTGTGTAGGGATGGGTGGGGGGCCCACAAGTCCTGAACAGCCCGGGGCCCTGGTTACCCTTAATCCGCCCCTGCCCAGAACATACCCCGGTATCCATCAATAACCCTCTAGTCCTCTATAACCCTTTAGTCCTGTGACCCCCTAGAACAGTCATGGCGAACCTTTTACAGGCCGAGTGCCCAAACTGTTGTCCTAAACCCATTTTTTTTCAGAAGTTCCAACCAATCCTATTATGTAAATAATTGATTGTAACCTTACCTTTGCAGTCTTCTCTTCTCTTCAGCAGGGGGCATCACGCTCATGCATGCTTACCACACATTGAAGCTCAGCCCCTGCCCTTTCCAGACACAGCAGTTGATCTTTCTGGAAAAAATTGCAGCATATTAGACAGAGATTTTAGCCTGGAATGCAATCAGATATCACCCTGTAATCCACATCTACATTTCAAAGTCTGAACATCTTGAAATCCCATAAAGACATATGAGTTGCTCCCCTCCCCTTTCATTGTGTAGTTATGTCCCCTTCCTGGGCCACTCCTTGGTTAACATGTCCCCCATCCTGATATATATTTCCTACATTCTGGTATATTTGTCCCCATCATGGCCCCATCCTGGTAAATATACCTCATCCTGGTAAATGTACCCCATCCTTGTAAATGTTCCCCCATCCCGGCATGTACCCCATTCCTGGTAAATGTCCTCCGTCCTGGTAAATGTTCCCAATCCTGGTTAATTTACCCCCATCCAGGTAAATGTACCCCCATCCAGGTAAATGTACCCCCATCCAGGTAAATGTCCCCCTTCCTGGCATGTTCCCCTTCCTGGTAAATGTTCCCTTTCCTGGTAAATGTACCCTATCGTGGCATGTTTCCTCCATCCTGGCATGTATGTTTCCTCCTTCCTGGCATGCATGTTTTCCCCATCCTGGCATGCATGTTTCCTCCATCCTGGCATGCATGTTTCCTCCATCTTGGCATGTATGTTTCCTCCATCCTGGCATGCATGTTTCCTCCATCCTGGCATGCATGTTTCCTCCATCTTGGCATGTATGTTTCCTCCATCCTGGCATGCATGTTTCCTCCATCCTGGCATGCATGTTTTCCCCATCCTGGCATACATGTTTCCTCCATCCTGGCATGCATGTTTCCTCCATCCTGGCATGCATGTTTCCTCCATCCTGGCATGTATGTTTCCCCCATCCTGGCATGCATGTTTTCCCCATCCTAGCATGCATGTTTCCTCCATCCTGGCATGCATGTTTCCTCCATCCTGGCATGCATGTTTCCTCCATCTTGGCATGTATGTTTCCTCCATCTTGGCATGCATTGTTCCTCATCCTGGCATGCATGTCATCCCCCCCATGCTGGCATGCATGTTCCCCCCCCCCATGCTGGCATGTGTGTTTCTCCCCCACACCATGCTGGCATGTGTGTTCCCCCTCCCCCACCCCATGCTGGCATGTGCGTCCCTCCCCCATGCTGGCATGAGTGTTTCTCCTCCGCCCCATGCTGGCATGTGCGTTCCCCCTCCCCCACCCCATGCTGGCATGTGCATCCCCCCCCCATGCTGGCATGTGTGTTCTCCCCCACCCCATGCTGGCGCTGGCACTGGCCCCCCCCATCGCCACCTTGGCACAGCCGCACACGAGTTATAAAAAAAAAAGCAACACACAACTTACCTTCCTGCACACGCTGCCCCGCTGTGTCCTCAGTTCCCACGCGGCCAGAAGACCTCATTACGCCGGAGCCGCTCACTGACGCTCCTCCATCTTCTAGGCAACACACCTGCAGCCTGGGAGAGGAGGAGTGTCAGAGCGAGGAGAAATGTCTCCTCCGCTCCAACACAGCTTTGATCTGCCGGCGCGACTGCACCAGCAGATCAAAGCGGCAGGATCAGGCGACAGCACGCGTGCCAGCAGAATGGGCTCTGCGTGCCCCTGGTGGCACGCGTGGCATAGGTTCGCCATCACTGCCCTAGAAGTTTCTCCTTTGTTTCCAGCTTCAGGGATTTAAGAAAGGGAATAACACAACACTATTGTGGTGGAAAGAGACCTGATCTCCTCCGTCTCAATCTTTTAGCTTTTTCATCTTTACCTCCTGAAAATGGAGAAACATTTTTTTTTCGGGTTGAGCTTTTTATGGTATTCACTGTATGGTATGAGTGACATTTCTACTGTACCTGTGCATCATTGTGATGACCAAACTGGATAAAGGCCCAGATTAAAAAATGTTTGGACTAGTACAAGTATGTGTGGGTTTTTTTTTATGTTTTAACACCTTCACGTCACATTGTAAAAGTGTTACCTTTTTTTTTTTCCTGTCGGTGGAGCTATTTGGGGACTGGCTTTTTGGGGGGGTTAAGGCGCAGTAATCTATCGTTCCCTTCTGCTTCCATTTGAGTCAGTTATGCAATGGATCCATTTTGGACATTAATTTGTATTTTTTTTTGGGAAGGAGGGACTAACAGAAAACAGCAATCCTGACTATTTTTTTTCAACAGTGTTTGCCACGCATAATAATTTTAGGCCTTGACTAATGACATAGTTGTCTGAAACACATAGGACGGTGGGACGGGCTCCAGCATTTTTAATGCATCTTAAAAGAAAAATAATGTTTTATAAGGATTTCTCCTGGCTAGTCTAATTTTATTTCTTTCATACACCATTCATTATAATTTTATCAATCAGCAATAAGATTTTTTATATATATATATATATATATATATATATATATATATATATCTATATATAGAATTGCCTTATTCTGTCTGTCTGTCTGTCTGTCTTGCTCCAAAATTGTGTCCTTACGGTGACACAAAGCGGATTGGCCACTGGCCTTGCCATGGCCCCGCCCCCCGCACGGATTGGTCACTCGCCCTGGCTCCCCCCCCCACACGGATTGGCCTCTCGCCCCGGCACCCTGCACGTATTGGCAACTCGGCCACGCCCCGCCCCCCTCACGCAATGCACGCTCGCTCTGGCCCCGCCCCCCGCACGCATCCCCCGAACTGACACGGAGACACGACTACCAGTTGAGTACTGTACCCCCGGGAGCCCACACCAGCATACTCCGCCATCCCAGCCGACACAAACCCTCGCATTGCTGGGGTTTGCCGCCGTATGCTGGTGTGGGCTCCCGTGCGAGTGGGGGACGTGATGCGCTGGTAACCATGGTAGCATAGTTACCAGCGCATCAAGGTCCTGCAGCGGCGGAAAATACACACACGCACACACATAACAACACACACATACACACACACACATCAGATCACACTCACTCTCACACACACCTCACACACACCTCACATCGCATCCACACACTCACAGCATCCGGAGATATCGCTTGCTTCTCGGCCGCGATACTGTGCTGTGAGCTTCCAGGACCTGCCGGAGGATCACATGGCCAGAAGCATGTGGTATCTCCGGATGTTGTGAGTATGAGCGCGTATGTGCAATATCGTCAATGTGTGTGTGCGTGAGTGTATGCGATCGGGTGTGCGTGTGAGTGTATGCGATCGGGTGTGTGTGAGTGTATGCGATCGGGGGTGTGTGTGAGTGTATGCGATCGGGTGTGTGTTTGAGTGTATGCGATCGGGTGTGTGTGAGTGTATGCGATCGGGTGGGTGTGAGTGTATGCGATCGGGTGGGTGTGAGTGTATGCGATCGGGTGGGTGTGTGTGTGTGTGAGTGTATGCGATCGGATCTGTGAGTGTCGGCAGAGGAGCACGGCGTGCTGGAGGAGGCTGGGAGGAGAGAGGCTGATCCTGGGGGAGGCTGGGAGGGTGTAGGCTGATGCTGGGGGAGGCTGATGCTGTGGGAGGCTGGGAGGAGAGAGGCTGATGCTGGGGGAGGCTGATGCTGGGGGTGGCTGGGATGGGGGAGGCTGATGCTGGGGGAGGCTGGAAGGAGAGAGGCTGATGCTGGGGGAGGCTGATGGAGGGGGAGGCTGATGCTAGGGGAGGCTGGGAGGAGAGAGGCTGATGGTGGAGGAGGCTGGGAGGAG
The DNA here is from genome assembly GCF_048569485.1 of Anomaloglossus baeobatrachus. Classification (NCBI taxonomy): domain Eukaryota; kingdom Metazoa; phylum Chordata; class Amphibia; order Anura; family Aromobatidae; genus Anomaloglossus; species Anomaloglossus baeobatrachus. The sequence goes on along the minus strand of NC_134353.1, from coordinate 706,151,349 downwards.
AGAGGCTGATGCTGGGGGAGGCTGGGAGGAGAGAGGCTGATGCTGGGGGAGGCTGGGAGGCGGAGGCTGATGCTGGGGGAGGCTGATGCTGGGGGAGGCTGGAAGGAGAGAGGCTGATGCTGGGGGAGGCTGATGCTGGGGGAGTCTGGGAGGGGGAGGCTGATGCTCGGGGAGGTTGGGAGGAGGGAGGCTGGGAGGAGAGAGGCTGATGCTGGGGGAGGCTGATGCTGGGGGAGGCTGGAAGGAGAGAGGCTGATGCTGGGAGAGGCTGATGCTGGGGGAGGCTGGAAGGAGAGAGGCTGATGCTGGGGGAGGCTGATGCTGAGGGAGGCTGGGAGGTGGAGGCTGAAGCTGGGGAAGGCTGGGAAGAGGGAGGCTGGGAGGAGAGAGGCTGATCCTGGGGAAGGCTGGGAGGAGGGAGGCTGGGAGGAGAGAGGCTGATGCTGGGGGAGGCTGATGCTGGGGGAGGCTGGAAGGAGAGAGGCTGATGCTGGGGGAGGCTGGGAGGGGGAGGCTGGGAGGAGAGAGGCTGATGCTAGGGGAGGCTGGGAGGAGGGAGGCTGGGAGGGGGGAGGCTGAGAGAAGAGAGGCTGATGCTGGGGGAGGCTGAGGCTGGGAGGAGAGAGCCTGATGCTGGGGACAGAGAGGCTGATGCTGGGAGGAGAGAGGCTGATGCTGGGAGGAGAGAGGCTGATGCTGGGAGGAGAGAGGCTGATGCTGGGAGGAGAGAGGCTGATGCTGGGAGGAGAGAGGCTGATGCTGGGGGCAGAGAGGCTGATGCTGGTGCAGCATGGGGGATGGAGCACGATGGGGGGTGCGCAGCATGGGGGATGGAGCACGATGGGGAGTGCGCAGCATGGGGGATGGAGCACGTTTGGGAGTGCGCAGCATGGCGGATGGAGCACGTTTGGGAGTGCGCAGCATGGCGGATGGAGCACGATGGGGGGTGCGCAGCATGGGGGATGGAGCACGATGGGAGGTGCACACCTCCCCCCAACACACACACACACAACACACCACACACACACTGGGAACCACAAACACCGCCCTACACAGACACCCACACACACAGACAACGCTGCACACACACAACACCCAACACACAAACACCGCGGCATACATAAATATACGCACATACGCAACACACACATTGCACAAAACATACCTCCCCCCAAAACACACCACACCCACACAAACCACGCAACACACACACACACAACGCTACAGACACACAGCGCTCCACAAACAACGCAACACACATACAACACCGCTCTCACCCCCCGCCACACCCAGACAACACCCAGAACATGTACAGCGCCCTACACAAACACTTGGTAACTACACACAACAACATCTATATATATATAACAAAAATCATACATTAACTACACAATACGTAAATTCTAGAATACCCGATGCATAGAATCGGGTCACCTTCTAGTCTATATATATAATTGCCTTATTCTGTCTGTCTGTCTTGCTCCAAAATTGTGTCCTTACGGTGACACAAAGCGGATTGGCCACTGGCCTCGCCATGGCCCCGCCCCCCCGCATGGATTGGTCGCTCGCCCTGGCTCCCCCCCCACACTGATTGGCCGGCCGCTCGCACAGGCTCCGCCCCCCACACGGATTGGCCTCTCGCCCCGGCTGGGGGAGAGGCTGATGTTGGGGGAGGCTGATGCTGGGGGTGGCTGGGATGGGGGAGGCTGATGCTGGGGGAGGCTGGAAGGAGAGAGGCTGATGCTGGGGGAGGCTGATGTTGGGGGAGGCTGAGAGGGTGTAGGCTGATGCTGGGGGAGGCTGGAAGGAGAGAGGCTGATGCTGGGGGAGGCTGATGGAGGGGGAGGCTGATGCTAGGGGAGGTTGGGAGGAGAGAGGCTGATGGTGGAGGAGGCTGGGAGGAGAGAGGCTGATGCTGGGGGAGGCTGGGAGGAGAGAGGCTGATGCTGGGGGAGGCTGGGAGGAGAGAGGCTGATGCTGGGGGAGGCTGGGAGGCGGAGGCTGATGCTGGGGGAGGCTGATGCTGGGGGAGGCTGGAAGGAGAGAGGCTGATGCTGGGGGAGGCTGATGCTGGGGGAGTCTGGGAGGGGGAGGCTGATGCTCGGGGAGGTTGGGAGGAGGGAGGCTGGGAGGAGAGAGGCTGGCTGATGCTGGGGGAGGCTGATGCTGTGGGAGGCTGGGAGGAGAGAGGCTGATGCTGGGGGAGGCTGATGCTGGGGGTGGCTGGGATGGGGGAGGCTGATGCTGGGGGAGGCTGGAAGGAGAGAGGCTGATGCTGGGGGAGGCTGATGGAGGGGGAGGCTGATGCTAGGGGAGGCTGGGAGGAGAGAGGCTGATGGTGGAGGAGGCTGGGAGGAGAGAGGCTGATGCTGGGGGAGGCTGGGAGGAGAGAGGCTGATGCTGGGGGAGGCTGGGAGGCGGAGGCTGATGCTGGGGGAGGCTGATGCTGGGGGAGGCTGGAAGGAGAGAGGCTGATGCTGGGGGAGGCTGATGCTGGGGGAGTCTGGGAGGGGGAGGCTGATGCTCGGGGAGGTTGGGAGGAGGGAGGCTGGGAGGAGAGAGGCTGATGCTGGGGGAGGCTGATGCTGGGGGAGGCTGGAAGGAGAGAGGCTGATGCTGGGGGAGGCTGATGCTGGGGGAGGCTGGAAGGAGAGAGGCTGATGCTGGGGGAGGCTGATGCTGAGGGAGGCTGGGAGGTGGAGGCTGAAGCTGGGGAAGGCTGGGAAGAGGGAGGCTGGGAGGAGAGAGGCTGATCCTGGGGAAGGCTGGGAGGAGGGAGGCTGGGAGGAGAGAGGCTGATGCTGGGGGAGGCTGATGCTGGGGGAGGCTGGAAGGAGAGAGGCTGATGCTGGGGGAGGCTGGGAGGGGGAGGCTGGGAGGAGAGAGGCTGATGCTAGGGGAGGCTGGGAGGAGGGAGGCTGGGAGGGGGGAGGCTGAGAGAAGAGAGGCTGATGCTGGGGGAGGCTGAGGCTGGGAGGAGAGAGGCTGATGCTGGGGACAGAGAGGCTGATGCTGGGAGGAGAGAGGCTGATGCTGGGAGGAGAGAGGCTGATGCTGGGAGGAGAGAGGCTGATGCTGGGGGCAGAGAGGCTGATGCTGGTGCAGCATGGGGGATGGAGCACGATGGGGGGTGCGCAGCATGGGGGATGGAGCACGATGGGGAGTGCGCAGCATGGGGGATGGAGCACGTTTGGGAGTGCGCAGCATGGCGGATGGAGCACGTTTGGGAGTGTGCAGCATGGCGGATGGAGCACGATGGGGGGTGCGCAGCATGGGGGATGGAGCACGATGGGAGGTGCACACCTCCCCCCAACACACACACACACAACACACCACACACACTGGGAACCACAAACACCGCCCTACACAGACACCCACACACACAGACAACGCTGCACACACACAACACCCAACACACAAACACCGCGGCATACATAAATATACGCACATACCACGCAACACACACATTGCACAAAACATACCTCCCCCCAAAACACACCACACCCACACAAACCACGCAACACACACACACACAACGCTACAGACACACAGCGCTCCACAAACAACGCAACACACATACAACACCGCTCTCACCCCCCGCCACACCCAGACAACACCCAGAACATGTACAGCGCCCTACACAAACACTTGGTAACTACACACAACAACATCTATATATATATAACAAAAATCATACATTAACTACACAATACGTAAATTCTAGAATACCCGATGCATAGAATCGGGTCACCTTCTAGTCTATATATATAATTGCCTTATTCTGTCTGTCTGTCTGTCTGTCTGTCTGTCTGTCTTGCTCCAAAATTGTGTCCTTATGGTGACACAAAGCGGATTGGCCACTGACCTCGCCATGGCCCCGCCCCCCCGCATGGATTGGTCGCTCGCCCTGGCTCCCCCCCCACACTGATTGGCCGGCCGCTCGCACAGGCTCCGCCCCCCACACGGATTGGCCTCTCGCCCCGGCTGGGGGAGAGGCTGATGTTGGGGGAGGCTGATGCTGGGGGTGGCTGGGATGGGGGAGGCTGATGCTGGGGGAGGCTGGAAGGAGAGAGGCTGATGCTGGGGGAGGCTGATGTTGGGGGAGGCTGGGAGGGTGTAGGCTGATGCTGGGGGAGGCTGGAAGGAGAGAGGCTGATGCTGGGGGAGGCTGATGGAGGGGGAGGCTGATGCTAGGGGAGGCTGGGAGGAGAGAGGCTGATGGTGGAGGAGGCTGGGAGGAGAGAGGCTGATGCTGGGGGAGGCTGGGAGGAGAGAGGCTGATGCTGGGGGAGGCTGGGAGGAGAGAGGCTGATGCTGGGGGAGGCTGGGAGGCGGAGGCTGATGCTGGGGGAGGCTGATGCTGGGGGAGGCTGGAAGGAGAGAGGCTGATGCTGGGGGAGGCTGATGCTGGGGGAGTCTGGGAGGGGGAGGCTGATGCTCGGGGAGGTTGGGAGGAGGGAGGCTGGGAGGAGAGAGGCTGGCTGATGCTGGGGGAGGCTGATTCTGGGGGATGCTGGAAGGAGAGAGGCTGATGATGGGGGAGGTTGATGCTGGGGGAGGCTGGAAGGAGAGAGGCTGATGCTGGGGGAGGCTGATGCTGAGGGAGGCTGGGAGGTGGAGGCTGATGCTGGGGAAGGCTGGGAAGAGGGAGGCTGGGAGGAGAGAGGCTGATCCTGGGGAAGGCTGGGAGGAGGGAGGCTGGGAGGAGAGAGGCTGATGCTGGGGGAGGCTGATGCTGGGGGAGGCTGGAAGGAGAGAGGCTGATGCTGGGGGAGGCTGATGCTGGGGGAGGCTGATGCTGGGGGAGGCTGGGAGGAGAGAGGCTGATGCTGGGGGAGGCTGGGAGGAGAGAGGCTGACGCTGGGGGAGGCTGATGCTGGGGGAGGCTGAAGGAGAGAGGCTGATGCTGGGGGAGGCTGATGCTGGGGGAGGCTGGGAGGAGAGAGGCTGATGTTGGGGGAGGCTGGGAGGAGGGAGGCTGGGAGGGGGGAGGCTGAGAGAAGAGAGGCTGATGCTGGGGGAGGCTGAGGCTGGGAGGAGAGAGGCTGATGCTGGAGACAGAGAGGCTGATGCTGGGAGGAGAGAGGCTGATGCTGGGAGGAGAGAGGCTGATGCTGGGAGGAGAGAGGCTGATGCTGGGGGCAGAGAGGCTGATGCTGGTGCAGCATGGGGGATGGAGCACGATGGGGGGTGCGCAGCATGGGGGATGGAGCACGATGGGGAGTGCGCAGCATGGGGGATGGAGCACGTTTGGGAGTGCGCAGCATGGCGGATGGAGCACGATGGGGGGTGCGCAGCATGGGGGATGGAGCACGATGGGAGGTGCACACCTCCCCCCAACACACACACACACACACAACACACCACACACACACGCTGGGAACCACAAACACCGCCCTACACAGACACCCACACACACAGACAACGCTGCACACACACAACACCCAACACACAAACACCGCGGCATACATAAATATACGCACATACCACGCAACACACACATTGCACAAAACATACCTCCCCCCAAAACACACCACACCCACACAAACCGCGCAACACACACACACAACACTACAGACACACAGCGCTCCACAAACAACGCAACACACGCTACACACATACAACACCGCTCTCACCCCCCGCCACACCCAGACAACACCCAGAACATGTACAGCGCCCTACACAAACACTTGGTAACTACACACAACAACATCTATATATATATATAACAAAAATCATACATTAACTACACAATACGTAAATTCTAGAATACCCGATGCGTAGAATTGGGCCACCTTCTAGAATATATATATATATATATATATATATATATATAATTTTATAGAGATTATAAAGCGTTTTAATTTAATTCAATTATTTTAGTTTTTTTATTATTTATTTCTAAGTATTTATTTTTGCTTTTTTAACTTTTACTTTCCTCTTGCCTTTTTTTATTTCCACCATATGATTGTTTCAAGATGGTGGGAGGGTCACGGGGAAGGAAGGGCCTCACTCCCTATATCTAACCACTTAGATTCTGCGGTCGTGATTGACTGCTGCTTCTAGAGGGGTAAATGGCTAGTATTTGAATTATCTTTTCTCCACCTCATTAGTGACAGGAGCTTTACCTGTTGAGGATGAGGACCTGATAGGAGAACGCCAGGAACAAAGTGCCACATTTTGGTATAATTAGACCAGGGGCATAACTAGAGTTTGATGGGCCCCGGTGCAAAGTTCAGACCTGGGCCCCCCCCTCCACGTACATCGACATTTAGGGTACAGGATAATGACACTGACACTCGGGGTACAGGATAATGATGCTGACACTTGGCTCTTAGGGTACACACGCTAGCGAGATCGCAGCGTGTAAAGCGACCTTTACTCACAGCACCCAGATTTCCCATGATCTGAAATCCCTCTATAAGCACCCAGCTTTCCTATTTTCTGATATCCATCTTGTCCTCGGCACACTGCTTCCCCATGCTCTGCTATACATCTTTCCCTCAGCACCCAGCTTTCCCATATCAGAGCATGGGAAAGCTGGGTGCTGAGAGAAGATGTATAGCAGAGCATGGGAAAGCTGGGTGCTGAGGGAAAAGAGCCTTTTTCCCTCAGCACAAAACGTTCCCATCCCCTGCTTGTATCTTTGTCCCCCCCTTGTATATAGTTCTCCAAATACAATAATGGCACCCACATAGCCTTCCAAATAGTATAAAGGGTGCCACATAACCCTTCATATATTAGAATACACTTCCATAGTCCTCCATGTATTATAATGCATTTCCCATAGTTCTCCATGCATTATAATTCACCCCATAGTACTCAATATATAATACTGCACCACATAGTCCTCCATATATTATAATGCACCCCCATAATCCTCCATGTATAAAGTAGCCCTTCAATTATTATCTTGAATTTCTCATAGTTCTCTATGTATTGTATTTCACCCCATAGTTCTCCATGTATTATACTGCACCACATAGGCCTCCATATATTATAATGCAGCCCTATAGTCCTCCTTGTATAAAGTAGCCCTCCAATTATTATAATGAATTTCTCATAGTTCTCCATATATTATAATTCACCCCATAGTTCTCCATATATTATACTGCACCACATAGTCCCCAATGTTTTATAATGCACCCCCATAGTCCATGTATAAGGTAGCCTCCATAGTCCTCCATATATTATAATGTAGCCCCCATAGTCCTATATGTATTATAACGCAACCCCATAAAACTTCATAATGCATTATGCAGCCCCATACTCCTCCATGCATAAGGCACCCCTATATTCCATGTATAAGATGTCCTTCATTTTGTATTATGCAGCCCCCCAGACCTCCATATATAATAATGCAGCCAGCCTCTCCAGGCCTCCATGTATAATAATGCAGCCAGCCTCCTCAGGCCTCCATGTATAATGTAGCAGCCAGCTTCTCCAGGCCTCCATGTATAACAATGCACCCAGCCTCCTCAGGCCTCCATGTATAATATAGCACCCAGTCTCTCCAGACCACCTCCATGTATAACAATGCACCCAGCCTCCTCAGGAATCCATGTATAATATAGCAGCCAGCCTCTCCAGGCCTCCATGTATAACAATGCACGCAGCCTCCTCAGGCCTCCATGTATAATGCAATATCTCTAGGCCTCCATGTATAATGCAGTATCTCCAGGCCTCCATGTATAATAATGCAGCTTCCCCAGACCTCCATGTATAAAGCAGCCTCTCCAGGCCTCCATATATAATGCAGCCTCCTCAGACCTCCATGTATAAAGCAGCCTCTCCAGGCCTCCATATATAATGCAGCCTCCTCAGACCTCCATGTATAAAGCAGCCTCTCCAGGCCTCCATGTATAATAATGCAGCTACCCCAGACCTCCACATATAATGCAGCCTCCTCAGACCTCCATGTATAAAGCAGCCTCTCCAGGCCTCCATATATAATGCAGCCTCCTCAGACCTCCATGTATAAAGCAGCCTCTCCAGGCCTCCATATATAATGCAGCCTCCTCAGACCTCCATGTATAAAGCAGCCTCTCCAGGCTTCCATATACAATAATGCAGCTTCCCCAGAACTGCCTTCCCAAGCCTCTGGCCACCGTTTACTCACTTATATTAAAAAAAAAAACAAGTACTCACCTTCTCTCTTCCTTCCATCGCTGCTGTCTTCCCCGCTGCTCATTCTGCTGGTGCTGCGGTCGGCGTCCTCCTGTCCTGCACTCTGTGCACTCAGCACAGCAGTCGCTCGGGAGTGACGTCATCGCACAGGGGGAGAATGGTGATGCATAGCGCATGACTGTAAGTGTGCAAATCACATATGAATGATTGGTCACGTGATTGGTCACAATGTCCCATGCATTCTGCTCCCTCCTCACAATGTCCCATGCATGCTGCTCCCTCCTCACAATGTCCCATACATGCTGCTCCCTCCACACAGTGTCCCATGCATGCTGCCCCCTCCTCACAATGTCCCATGCATGCTGCCCCCTCCTCACAATGTCCCATGCATGCTGCCCCCTCCTCACAGTGTCCCATGCATGCTGCCCCATTCTCACAATGTCCCATGCATGCTGCCCCTCTCCATGAGCTCCTAATGCTGCCTTCCTCTTTTCCATAAAGAGACCTTCATGTTGCCCCACTCATGTTATGACCACCACACTAACGCTTATGCTGAGACCCCCCCACACACACTACCCCACTCTTGATATTGACTCCCCTACATTGCTCCACTCCATACTGATCCCACACATGCTGCCCCTTCTCCATAATGAGCTCCCAATGCTGCCCCCCTCTTATTCTGAGTCCTTACACTCCCCCCACCTAATCGATTTTGTCATTGCACTATCCCTCATCCCTTGTCCTCTGTCTCTAGCATTAGCCCCTCTCTCCCACTCCCCTAGCATCAGCCTCTCTCCCCCAGCATCAGCCTCTATCTTCCCTCAGCATCAGCCTCTCTCCCCCAGTCTCAGCCTTTGCATCCCCCCAGCCTCAGCCTGCCCAAGTCTCCGCCTCAGCCTCCCTCCAGCCTCCCCCCAGTCTCCGCCTCAGCCTCCCTCCAGCCTCCCCCCAGTCTCCGCCTCAGCCTCCCTCCAGCCTCCCCCAGTCTCTGCCTCAGTCTCCCTCCAGTCTCAGCCTCCCTCCAGCCTTCCCCCAGTCTCAGCCTCAGTTTCCCTCCAGCCTCCCCCCAGTCTCAGCCTCTGCCTCCCCCCAGTCTTAGCCTCTGCCTCCCTCCAGCCTCCCCCCAGTCTCAGCCTCTGCCTCCCTCCAGCCTCCCCCCAGTCTCAGCCTCTGCCTCCCCCCAGCCTCCCCCCAGTCTCAGCCTCTGCCTCCCTCCAGCCTCCCCCCAGTCTCAGCCTCTGCCTCCCTCCAGCCTCCCCCCAGTCTCAGCATCTGCCTCCCTCCAGCCTCCCCCCAGTCTCAGCCTCTGCTTCCCTCCAGTATCAGCCTTTGCCTCCCCCCCCCCCGCATGCGCAGATCTCCGGTCTGCATTAGACACACCCCCACGCTCCTTATGAATCCACTTACCTGCTCCAGTGCCCGCCGCCATCTTCCTGGCTCACGTGAGTATCCTCTGCTGACACCGGCTTCCATCACGGCGTCCTCCGCGGCGTCCTGCTCTGAGCTCTGCATGTGACGTCCACACAGCAGTGGACACAGCACAGAGGAAGGAGCTGATTGGCGGGCGCCTTTGACCCCGGAAGTGCAGGCGCCGGCAGTTCCGGGGTCAATCAGCTCCCTGTGCTCGGCGGCCGCAAAAAAAAAAAAAGTAAAAAGAAAATAATTTTTTTTTTGCTGCCAGAAGGTGCCGCCCCCCACAACCTGCCGCCCCAGGCATCGGACCACGGGTGCCTAATGGTAAATATGGCCCTGCTTACCGTACTATGGCCATATTACCTACCAATACCTCATATATTTATTTATTCTTTTGCACAGAATATTTTATACAGGATGCAGCCAGGCCTCTTAATGTTAGGCTTTGCATATTATACTCACTGTCCCTACATGGTGCACATATATAGTACTGGTGTAGCCCGCTTGCATCGATTGTGATGGGCGTAACTAATAGGCTGCTTAACAGATACTGTGTGCCTGTGTGTGTGAACAGTGACCTATGCAAGCCACAAGCGTGCAATTTTACTACCATCTCCCTTTGCACCTGTGATGTCTCCATTTAATGGAGGTCTTGCTGCATCCTGGTAGTGCATTAGTCTTTTTGGCCTGGGCAGTTTACATCTCCTGCCATTAGTCTGTGAGTTTTTGCTTAACTTTTGGAGGTTTTTATTCCTCTTTTTGGTGTTTTTTATGTATGTACAGATATGATTTATTAGTGTAGGGACCCACAAACATGAGGATCCGTGACGCAGATTGTGGGCTTACCGTACTATGGCCATATTACCTACCAATACCTCATATATTTATTTATTCTTTTGCACAGAATATTTTATACAGGATGCAGCCAGGCCTCTTAATGTTAGGCCTTGCATATTATACTCACTGTCCCTGCATGGTGCACATATATAGTACTGGTGTAGCCCGCTTGCATCGATTGTGATGGGCGTAACTAATAGGTTGCTTAACAGATACTGTGTGCCTGTGTGTGTGAACAGTGACCTATGCAAGCCACAAGCGTGCAATTTTACTACCATCTCCCTTTGCACCTGTGATGTCTCCATTTAATGGAGGTCTTGCTGCATCCTGGTAGTGCATTAGTCTTTTTGGCCTGGGCAGTTTACATCTTCTGCCATTAGTCTGTGAGCAGAATCTGGTGATGCAACGTGGAATTGCACCACCCTAGGGTGCTGCACCCTGAACTGCGCTGGTCCTTGGGGAATTGACACGGTATCCTCCACAGCGACCATTAAACTCCTATATCCCACAGGAGCTACTGGAAAAGACGTCCACTCACTGTCACTCCTGCTGGAGAACTCTCTAAATTGCTGTGTGTGTGACTCCTAACTCCCCCTGGTGGCCGCTCTTCCCCCTACCCATGTCCTAAGCTAGTGGATTGGGGCCCCAGTTGTGATGGCATCCTGTAAATGCCACACTGTTGGCAACCCCTTTGGTACTTGACCCTAGCCCAGTCCCCAGTGGAGAAGGGGCAGCCCATGTGAGTATGTGTGTTATATATGATGAAACCGGCACCGACCTCCCCCAGATCCATGATCAGTACTACACCCTAAGTGGAGTGCAGTACCCTGTGGCGACCAAAGCCTCAGGGGCGCCACATATGGATCCATAAACTTACTATTGAGCCTTTACACCGTTCTGTGCGTGTGGCTCACACGGGAGCTCTGCACTTCAGAGCTGTGTTTTGAGCAATCACTATGGGTCTCCAGACCTGGACTTACATTGATCAGCAGCATGTAGCAGCCCCTATTTGGGTATAAAGTTTTTTTTTTGTTGTTGTTTTTAAAGGGAACCTGTCAGGTGCAATATGCACCCAGAACCACAAGCAGTTCTGGGTGTATATTGCTTATCCCTTCCTAACAGTCTCTGTATCTAGTAGCATAGATAAAGAGATCTTTAGAAAAAGTATTTCTAAAGATCCTTTATAATATGCTAATGAGGCCAGGGACTAGTTGCAAGGGTGTTAGTTCCCTTGGCTAGTCAGCCCCCTTAGCATGTAAGCACGCCCCTGTGGACGTGCTAACAGGCTAATGAATGCACAGCATTAGAGGCATGGTCGATCTTACCGCTCTCTGCTGCCATCGCGCCAGACGCTGGATTTCGACTCAGTGCACATAAACAGAAGTCCCGAACTTTCAGTCATGCGTACTATGAAGCCAGGTGTACGCGTCTCGGCTTCATACTCGTGTAGTGCGCATAACTAGAAGTCGTTATGATCGTGTGCACTGAGCCAAAAACCAGCAGTGTCAGCAGAGGTGAGAGCAAGCATGCCTTTGACGCTGCGCATTCATTAGTATGTTAGCACGCCCACAGGGGCGTACTTACATGCTAAGGGGGCCGACTAGCCAAGGGAACTAACGCCCTTGTGACTAGTCGCTGGACTCATTAGTGTGACGCCCTGGCAAAACCAGGTTGTCACAGAGTCTGCACAAATCTTCCAGGTGTAGGACTCCATCCTCCTTGGCATACCAACACAAACCCACATCCAGGTACACAACATCAGCCAGCAAAGCCTAGTCACCCCCCCATGACAAAAGGGACACACCAGTGGGCGGGGCCAAGCGGATAGTGACGCCCACCTTGGGGTCCTGAGGTGTTCTGGGAGGGCACAAGACAGTCTAGTGTGCAGAGAGGAAAAGAGAGGAGTGTGAAGTGACAGGGTAGTCAGGGGTTGGAGCCTCTGGACTACCAGACTACTGACTAGGTGGCAGTCGGCAGACAAGGCCACAGGCCACGGAGATCCGGTCGCGGGAGATCTTAAGTGGACTGGGGCAGGGTTGTAGCTCGCCGGTGCCGACAGCGGGAATCCGGTCCGGAGGCCGTGCACAGTTTGGGGTGCCTGGACCCTAGGGTGAGGACAGCTTCAAGCACCTTGTCAATTAGCCAACGGGGGACAAGTCTCCACGTCTTGTCCCACTAGTAAGCCCCAAGAGTGAGACGTAAGCCCAACGAGGGAGATAGGGATCCGCAATTGCCTGCTAAGATCCCACGGGTCAGTTCTCGCGGGCCACAGCTCCCAACACACAGAATCACCGGGAGTGGACTTCCCCGTTTCAAGCAGAGTAGTCAAACTGAAGACACAAACACTAAGTGCAGGAGGAAGGGACCCCTGTTTGCTGTACCAGGGAGTGGGACTCGAATAAACCCACCAGAGGTCACCGGTCACTGGCAATTTGGTTTACCATTCGGACTCTGTGTTAATTTCTCTGGAACTGTGAGTACACCATTACCACCCACTCCAGTCCTGCAGAACACGCTCCACAGCATCCTTTCCCGTACACCTGGGCCCCGGGACAACACCTCCCCTACCCGTGGAGGCGATACCATCCTGCTGCCCCGCTCCATTAGCCCAGGGCGTCTCATACCAAGGCAGCGGCAGTGTCACCAACCATCACCGCAACCCACGGGTGGCGTCACTGACAAACTCTTCCCCTGTAAATGTACCGCCCCGCTCTCAGCAGCCGAGCTGCTCAGATCTGGCCCTTCTGTGGGTGGCTCGAGGGTCTCCGGACCCGGGGGCCTCACGGTCACTTCAAATGTAAAGGGGGAGTGATGGGATGGTGGATGTAGGATGGAGTTCATGATGCCACCCACGGTGTGTGGTGATATTGGACACCACCACTGCAGTTACGGGGCACCCGGGGGAGATGTTGTGCAGCAAGATGTTAACCCCTCCGTGGGCAGGGATGGTGGCCCGGGACCTGTTGGGGGGGTTGGGCGGTGCAGGGAGATGGGCGACCACAGAGTGCTGATGTACTCACTATATGTAAACACACGAGTCTCTGGTAAACCAAGGTGATGGTGGTCAGTGCCCACAGCCGGCTGCGTTCGGATTCCCCCACCTGGCTGGTGGTCTCTGTCTGTCTCCTGCACCTGTTTAGAATGGTGGTCTGCCTATGCTTGCAACTTAAGGAGTCCGCTCCCGCCTTGTGGTCGCCTAAGGAGCCCTTTGCCCGCTGACGCTGGCCCGTGGGATCTCTGAGCCGTGGCGGTGGCCTTTCATCCCCCTCGGTGGGCTGTTGTCTTCTATTAGGGATTTTGGGTGGGACAGGACCTCTAGTCCTGGCCGCAATCAGTTAATTAACTAAGTCCAGTAGCTTCTGGGCCTAGCTTCAGGGTCTGAGTACCCCTCTTTGTGCTCCGGTTTCCGAGTCGGTTCCCCAGGTCGGTACAGGCAGGCCACTACCCTGTCCCGGTCCACCTCGGTGCCACCGAGCCGTCTTCCCGGCTCCTGCAGACAGAGACCGCCATCTGCCTCATAGCCAAAGGCACCAGGGCTCCTACCCTGGCACCTGTTCAATTTGGGTATTCGCCTCTGTTGGAGCTGCACACAGCTGAAGCCCACACTCCTCTCCAACTTGAATTTTAACAACAGACTCTTTACTTTCCCGCCCCAGGCTGTCCAGACTCCTTGGTGGGCGTCTTCCAACCACCTGGTTCCGCCCCCTGGTGTGTATATCAAGCCCTGAGGGGGGTGATAAGGGTTTTAAGGTTGGCTGTGTGTTACCTGTGAGGGAAAGGTGTAATGTGGAGCCCTATTTGTGACTACCTGGCTGGCCAGGGCGTCACACTCCCCCTTGGTTAAACACAGACCGTCCATGGGCTGTCCGACCACCACCGGTTTATTTTGCTTTAACTAACTGGAAAAGATAAAACATTTACAATTATAATAACATATTTACAATGTATGAAGGCTTGGTTTCTTCCCTTACGGGAGGCAGTTTACTTAAACGTTGAAATAAAACATTTTTATTAACCGTGACGGGACGGGACCGGGTCCTTTTCACCTTAAACCACCCAAACAAACCTCGCCCTGATGCTGCCTCTAAAAACCAGGTCAGCATCCCTTTTCACCAGTCCAGGAAACGGGTTCGGGTCTGGGTGTTGCCCACACGGGCTGGGTAATAAGTTCCTTACCCGGCAGTCTCTCTCAGAGGCCCCACGTCCAGGGACCCCTGACCCAGAGGGTAGTCACCGGTTTTCTTGGTGACAGGACCTTGGCCTACTCTGCCGCAGGCCCTTCCTCCAACCAGCCTCTCCGGAGACTGAGGGACGGTGAAAAGGGTGGTCTGGGGCTATTTACAAGACCCAATAGTTTATGGGTTGGACTGCAAGTTCTCAGCCATGTCTTTATTTAACTATAAAACGGGAACATCAACAGGGTCCCAACGGGGACTTACAGTAAGGTAGCCAGGAACCGCTACCTAATATTCTTCTTCTTTAAACAGCAATTTCTTGGTGCAGCTGCTGTTGCTGCGGCTCCCAGTACGGGGCACGGGCTCCGTGATCTCCTTCCTGCCCAGGAGCCAGGCTCACTCGGATGTCCCCGGCGCCGGCTACGACCAGACTCACATTCTGCCGCAAGCCCCACTGCTCAGTGGCCTGCTCCTCCTCTCTGCAGAGGCACTCCGGCTGCTCCACAGGCAAGACTGGGTACTTGGGAGCGACTAGCGTCGCTGCTGCGGTCATCTTCTGGGCGAGGATCGTCTCCATTGCGGCCGGGCGGACTGCCGGAGCCGTCATCATCTCTGTAGCGGCCATGCTCTGGGCCGAGCGAGATGTCATCAGCGGTGCGGCTGGGATGGAAGCCGAGACGGGTGCCAGGATGGTGACAAAGGTAAGGCCCGGGGGTCCCAGGTCTGGCCCCCCTCCCACAGATGCTGCGGGCTCCGCTACCGGTGACAGGGGTAACGGGTCGGTCGGGGTGTTGGTCGCGGGCATGGGCAGCGAGGGAGGTGGCGTGGTGGATGACAGCAGGCCGGGCCCCTCAGCCTGCCAGGCTGGTTCCTGGGGAACATAGGGGCGTGGGTCACTGCTTACCTGCTCCTCTGAGACCACCTCCACTTCGCATGCCTGAACGGTTGCAACCAGGCCCTTCATCTCCGATGGCGGGGCTTCAGCTTTCGTCCTTTTCTACAGCGTCCTTTTCTCGGGGAAGGAGACTTTGGGCGGGAATCTTCGCGCCAAAAGATGGCGGAAAGATGGCGGTTTCTGGAAATTTTTCAACGGATCACCGCTGACTTCAATACAAGGCGCACTTCCACAAGGTAAGTGGATGGGTAAGTATCCTGTTCGTGACGCAAGAAATTTGAGGTGTACCGCCCCACTCTCAGCAGCTGAGCTGCTCGGATCCGGCCCTTCTGTGGGTGGCTCGAGGGTCTCCGGACCCGGGGGCCTCACGCTCACTTCAAATGGGGGAGTCATGGGATGGTGGACATAGGACGTAAATGTACAGGTTTGTCCGTACGGAGTTCGTGACGCCACCCACGGTGTGTGGTGATATTGGACACCACCGCTGCAGTTACGGGGCACCCGGGGGAGATGTTGTGCAGCAAGATGTTAACCCCTCCGTGGGCAGGGATGGTGGCCCTGGTACCGGTTGAGGGGTTTGGCGGTGCAGGGAGATGGGCGACCGCAGGGTGCGGATGTACTCACTATTAGTAAACACACGAGTCTCTGGTAAACCAAGGTGATGGTGGTCGGTGCCAGCAGCCAGCTGCGTTCGGATTCCCCCACCCGGCTAGTGGGCTCTGTCTGTCTCCTGCACCTGTTTGGAATGGTGGACTGCCTGTGCTTGCAACTTCAGGAGTCCGCTCCCAGCTTGTGGTCGCCTAAGGAGCCCTTTGCCCGCTGACGCTGGCCCGTGGGATCCCTCAGCCGTGGCAGTGGCCTTTCATCCCCCTCGGTGGGCTGTTGTCTTCTATTAGGGACTTTGGGTGGGACAGGACCTCTAGTCCTGGCCGAAATCAGTTAATTAACTAAGTCCAGTAGCTTCTGGGCCTAGCTTCAGGGTCTGAGTACCCCCCTTTGTGCTCCGGTTTCCGAGTCGATTCCCCGGGTTGGTACCGGTGGGCCACTACCCTGTCCCGGTCCACCTCGGTTCCACTGAGCCGTCTTCCCGGCTAATGCAGATGGAGACCACCGTCTGCCTCCTAGCCAAAGGCACCAGGGCTCCTACCCTGGCACCTGTTCAATTTGGGTATTCGCCTCTGCTAGAGCTGCACACCGCTCCAGCCCACACTCCTCTCCAACTTGAACTCTACTCTTCCAACCACCTGGTTCCGCACCTGGTGTGTCTATCAAGCCCTGAGGGAGGTGACTAGGGTTTTAAGGTTGGCTGTGTGTTACCTGTGAGGGAAAGGTGTAATGCGGAGCCCTATTTGTGACTACCTGGCTGGCCAGGGCGTCACATAAATATCCCCTTTTTTAATGTTGTTGGCGACGGGCCACTGCACGAGCCCCGGATCCAGCTGCCACTCAAGCCCCAGCCACGATCCCGGATCCAAGCTCCCCGGGTAGCCTTCCCTGACGTGGTCAGTCACCCCTGCCCGCGACATTAGCATATTATAAAGAATCTTTAGAAATACGTTTTCTAAAGATTAGGGAGATAAATACGTGGCTTAGAAATTGATGCAGGAAGGAAGGGTTCGGGTTCATGGAGAACTGGGCCGAGTTCTCAGTCGGCTACAGGCTCTACGGTAGGGACGGGCTGCACCTCAATGGGGAGGGTGCAGCTGTGCTGGGGGAGAAAATGGTCAGACGGATGGAGGAGCTTTTAAACTAGGGTGTATAAAAAGAGAGATTAGATCGAGTGATCCCAACGTATTGTTACCCCTCTATAAATCACTTGTAAGGCCACATCTGGAATATGGGATACAGTTTTGGGCTCCACATTTTAAAAAGGACATTCAGAAGTTAGAGGCAGTTCAAAGCCAGGCAACTAGACTACTACAATGAATGGAAGGCCTCCCATATGATGAGAGGTTGAAAAAGTTGGATATGTTTAGCTTAGAAAAAAGACGTCTCAAAGGAGATCTCATTTGTATGTATAAATATATGTGTGGTCAATATAAAGGACTGGCACATGACTTATTTCTTCCAAAGACAATACTAAAGACCAGGGGGCATTCACTGCGAGTGGAAGAAAAGCGATTCCGACAGCTAAATAGGAAAGGGTTCTTTACAGTTAGAGCAGTCAGACTGTGGAATGCCCTACCACAAGAGGTAGTAATGGCAGATACTATAACAGCTTTTAAAAAAGGGCTGGATGATTTCCTCAGTACACACAACATTGTTGGTTATAAATGACTTAGTGACCAAATGTACAACGTGTGGAGGAAGGTTGAACTAGATGGACGTAGGTTTTTTATTCAACCTAAGTAACTATGTAACTATGTAAGATCTCTTTATCTATGCTACTAGATACAGGTTGAGAAGGGATTAGCAATATGCACCCAGAACCGCTCGTGGTTCTGGGTGTATGTTGCACCTGACAGGTTCCCTTTAAATGATAGTTACCCTTTAAAAGGAGTCTGTCAGAAGGATTTCATACCTCAAATTATTGATATGCTTATGTGGTTCTTTCAAATAGTACAGCCAATCCGCTCCTCCGTTACTGAGAAACGGATATGCTAATGAGGCTATAGATCTGATGTCTATGTCGCTCCAGCTCTGTTACCAGTCCAGAAGGAGTACGAAGCCCTGGACATAGAATAGAGATAGAGTTCCTAATAGTAGACAAAATTCAAGTCTTTATTTCAACTTTAGAATCCATATTCATAGAAGGTGAAATAAAATTCAGACTGATCCCATGTTGGTTAGATGTGATGACCGATGAGTCATTGCCACCCATGGTCATTGGTAATCACATCTACCCAACATGGGATCAGTCTGAATTTTATTTCACCTTCTATGGATATGGATTTTAAAGTTGAAATAAAGACTAGAATTTTATCTCTGGATTTTATCTACTATTTGGATTTCCATGATGGTTGAGAGCGTTTGTTCGTGCTCCACCTGCAACGTACCACTTTAGGTAAGCTGGCTTTTTCTTCTTTTTGCATTAATAGAGCTGGAGTGACAGAGACATCAGATCTCTATCCTTATTTGCATATTAATTTAAACACTGATTTCTCAGTAACAGGAATGAACTGCAATGTATAGGTATTGCTGGCCTTGTCTTTGAAAGAGCTACATGTACTTAGAAATAGTTTGGGGGTGAAATCCTGCTGAAACGGTAACAAAAGACCTACTTACATTTTAAAAGTCAGCTGAACCTGCCAATTTTGGTGGGACTTGCCAACCATCATATACGTATAGGGATCTGCTCACCCTCTGCTGACTGAATTTGAATTAAAATTTCCCAACCCTTATGTTCTCCCAAGAGATAAGCCACTGCCAGATGTGTCTGACAGCATCATACTCGCCTCTTCCCAAACTGACCACACCACAGTTGAGCTAGAACAGCAATTTATGTGTATGGAGTAGTCAGCTTTGAGCATTTGTACCACAGTTAACTAATGTGTACGACCACGTCCATCACTCAAGGTGTGCATGCTTCCTTTTAAAGGGACAGGAAGAGTGCGCGCCCACTAGGCTGTAGACCAGGAAACCTCGCACAGCATGCGCGTGGCTGGGGACCTAGGCAGGTTGATGAGGTAGGGACTGCGCTACATGTGGACTGCAATGAAGGGATGCAGAGGACCACACAACATGAAGATGCCCATGATATGGGAGTGTAGAGGACCACCATGCATGTGGATGGCCATACAGGTAAGGAGAACCACACAGCACGAAGATTGGCCATACAGGAAGGAGCAGGGACAAGGCTCTAGGACGCCGCGGAATGCCAGTGCACTAAGGAGTCGGCGCTACACGTCACACCCGCTCTATGAAGGCCCAAAATAAAAAAAAAAAACATACATAAAAAAACAGATTAAAAAAGGGCGACTTCCTGTTCCTGTCCTGGCTGAGGTGGCAGCTTAGGGGAGAAGCTCCTGCCACCCCTCACAGAAACCGACTAAAAACAGACCCCCCGGACGAGCCACCAAACAGAGAGCAGCACAGGAGGTTACCTAAAGCAGACAGCTATGGAACGGTACCTCCTGAGAAGCTCTGGGAGCGGTGAGTCAGCCTGGAGAAGCTTTGATATGGACAGGGGAGAAGATAAGATAATGGCGCCGAGCCTGATGGGGGAGGAGCCTGAACGCATGGTGAGAGACACAGAAAAGCAAACACAGAGCTGGAAGGGGAGAGATAAGGGAGATATGAGCGAGGAGACAGGAGATAAGGAAGATATGAGCGAGGAGGAGGACACAGCAGGAGAGAGGTGGATGCAGGGGACTGATGATGGTGGATCGCAATGGGAGGATGAAGGAGATATGGAGGCAGAGGGGAGAGAAGATGCAGGCAAAGCAGGGCAGCTCAGAGGCACAGCAGTGTTGGAGGATGAAACTGACAAACAGCACAGGGAGATTAATCCCACTCAGACTCACAGGAAGTCAAAAGCAAGAATTCATAGTACCCCTTCCAAAGGAAACAAAAAGCAGCCTACTACACCAACATCACAAGCCTGCAAGCTATTGGGGGATGGAGGTGGTGTCCCAGTCCAGACAAAGAGAACTAAGAAAACAGCACCACCTGCAGGCCAAGACAAGTACACACAAAAGCTTAATGTGGACTATAAAAAACTGGCTGAAGAAGTGACATCACACTTGTCAAAAGAGGTTAAAGTGGCTATTGAGGCAGCCATACAAACATCATTAGCTAATATGCAAAAACAGATAAATGCCCATGCATCTAGACTGGCAGAATCAGAGCAGAGAATATCTGACTCCGAGGAGACAATACTGGCTATGCAAGCGCAAATAGCAGCTCTAGCAAAATCTAATGAATACTTGAAGGATAAAGCGGACGATTTGGAAAACAGATCGAGACGAAACAACTTACGTATAGTCGGGTTGCCAGAGTCTGTGTCGATTGGACGGTTGGATAATATATGCGAGTTGGAGCTACCGCAGGCCCTGGGCATAAAGGCGAAATTCAGAGTTGAAAGAGCCCACAGAGTGGGTCCACTGAGACACCAGGAGGCGAATAAGGGAGAGGGCCAAAACTCAAACAAGAATACCCCGATAAGAGCCAGGCAGGTGATTGTCAAGTACCTTGATTATAAGCATAAGGAGGAAATATTGAGGGCCTTTAGAGAACGAAAGCGTCCACTACAATATCAAGGCAACAGACTGCTAATTTTTGGGGACTATTCAGCGGAAGTATCCAGAAGGAGAAAAGAATTTACCAAAATTTGCTCATTTCTGTACAACAAAAAAGTAAAGTGCCAGCTATTATACCCTGCTACACTGAAAGTTAGAAACCCCAATGGCTCGTTTGTATACTACAAGGACTACAAAGAAGCAGAAAACATTCTCATGGCAGAGCTCAACAAGACTAGGTCAGAAAGGCAAGAAAAAGGAGCTAGTGGAGAAGGGAATAATAGAAGAGGATCCCCCACAAGCTCAGGAAGAGATGTGGGACGTCTTGGGGGACAAAAGCAAGTCGAGACCAGGGAGGAAAGGAGGCCAAGCCCGGGTCGACAGCATAATTCTCGCCTGGAACACAGGAACCAACCCTTGGAGAGAAACCATGATACCTGAACTGGAACTCGCTCATTGTTTTTCCTTTTTTTGCCTGTTTTTTTTTTTTTTTCTCTCTTCCCAAACAGGGAGAGGCGTTGAGGAGGATGCATTACGGAGAGAGGGTTGGGGAGGTGAGAGGAGGAGGGGGAAGGGAGAAAAGAGAGGAAAACATCCCAAAGTCTGGGTCCTCTTCCCCCCCTCTTTTTTTTTTTTTTTTTTTTTTGTTCTTCTCCTTTCTTTCTCCATCTTCTCTCCCCTTGGTCTTTTTTTTTCTTTTTTTCTTTTTCTCCTTTGTCCAGGAACATCATCCAAATTCAAATGAAGTGGGCCTGTTCTGGGCGGACTGATGGCTACCTGGAGTCAGAGATAAGTAGGACTGGAGAATCTTGCTGAGGTTTTGACATACTGTGCTAATTTTTGCATAATTTTCAAAGGCTTATTCAAGTTAGTCCGGGGATAGAACATATATTTTTTGGGGGGTGATTAGGGAGCTACATATTTTGGCTAGGAATAGGGGAGCTCACCAACGTGGCGGGAAACGCCGTGGATTTCTCGGAAGGGAAAATATGTTTTACAGTTACATGCTTTTTGTTGTATTTGTTATATTTGCAAGGTGGGGAAAGGGAGTGTCGATTTTGTGGTACCAACTGTGATTCTAGTGTCGAACATCTCGTCTTCCTTGATGCAGGGGCCCATAGGGGAGGGAGTAGTAAAAGCAGAATACACAGGTTAACATGATACAGATAACTACGTGGAATGTTAAAGGGCTGAGATCACCTAACAAACGAGCAATGATATTGAGACATCTGAAAAGACTAAAGACAGACATTGCCTTATTACAGGAAACCCACTTGGGGGGGGAGGACTTTTTCCGCATGAAGAAACATTGGGTGGGCACCGTTTACGGGGCAGCGGCACAAGGTAGAAAAGCGGGCACTATGATTCTAATAAATAAACAATTCAGTCATGAGGTAGTGGCACATGAGGCAGACGACCATGGAAGGTGGCAGCACTTAACAATCGTTAGTCCAGCGAGTAAACTCAGTATTTATAATGTCTATGGCCCAAATTCACAACAAATCACATTCCATGATGACATAAAGGCCACCATATTAGCAGATGGGGAGGCTAACATTATAGTGGGAGGCGATTTTAACACTGTCCCAGACTCAGCTGAAGATAGGAGGAGGGGCGAGGAGGGGACAGCTAATGTGGGCAGGAGTTTAGACAATAGGGATGTAACATTAGAAGACGTAGGACTGAAAGACATCTGGAGACTAACTCACCCACATGACAGAGAGTATACACACTTCTCTCACCCTCATGATAGCTGGTCACGTATTGATCAGTTCTGGATCTCGCAAGACTTACTGAGTGGAACGCAAGATTGTGTGATAGAGAATATGGTGATCTCTGATCATAGTCCGGTGAGATTGGGCATTAGAGAGAAATTCAGGAGAGGTACAGATATCATATGGAGATTCCCATCGTTCCTTCTCAGGCAAGATAATTTCCACAAGGTGCTACAGGAGTGGTGGGGAGAATTCGCAGAGGACAATAAGGAACATAGAGAGTCCCCAGTGATATTTTGGGAAACGGCAAAAGCGGTCCTAAGGGGCCGTCTGGTGGGGTACGCAGCCATGATCAAACGGAAAACCAATGAGAATTATAATTTCCATAGTGAAGCAGTACGGGTAGCATATACAAATTATGTGACAAATAGATCTCCCATGACAAAAGGCAGATGGTTGGAGGCAAAAGAGGGATTTGACGAATGGGCCAAAAAAAAGGAACAACTATTCTGGTCGCACAAGGAGGTTGACTTACATAGGTTTGGCAACAAGGCGGGAAGGATGTTGGCCAATCTGGCAAGGGGCAGCAGAAAGATGACAGTGATCTCTAAACTGAAAACAAAGGGGGGAGAGGTGACTACGGATCCTAAGGACATTAATAAACTGTTGGGAGATTACTATAGAAAACTATATGGGTCAGGGAATAACGACATGACTGATGAGGCAGAGTGGCTAAGACAAGCCCAAATGCCTAGCTTGACGGAGGAAGATTTGAGTGCCTTAAACGCAGATATCACAGTAGAGGAGGTGACGAGAACAATTGGGGAGCTTAACACCAACAAGGCACCGGGACCTGACGGTTTCAATAGTGAATTCTATAAGGCTCTGAAGGATCTGATCTCGCCGGATCTAACCTCAGTCTTTAATGCTTTCCTGGGAGGGGCGGAAATACCCAGAAATTCCAACATAGCATATATTAAATTACTCCCCAAGGGAACCAAGGACCTGGATGATCCCTCTAGTTATAGACCTATATCGCTCATAAATCAGGATTTAAAAATTATGTCCAAGATCATGGCTAATAGACTGGCCGAGATCTTACCTAGGATCATTACGAATCACCAGGTGGGGTTTATTAAGGGGAGAAATGCCGTTACCAATATCCGAAAGACAATTCTAGTGGTAGACGCGGTTAGACTGGGTCTCACTGAGGGAGGGGCTAGACCTGCCCTAGTTACACTTGACGCAGAAAAAGCGTTTGATAATGTAAATTGGGGGTGGTTAGACAGGGTAATGGAGGCCATAGGGATTGTAGGCAAGATGAGACTTTACATTAGAAACCTTTATGCCAACTCGGGAGCTAGGGTTCACACTCCGGGCTTTCTATCAGACGTGTTCCCTTTGATGAAGGGAACAAGACAGGGCTGCCCATTATCTCCTCTTTTATTCAACCTGGCAATCGAGCCGTTGTCAAGAATACTACAGGGACAAAATAGCTTTAAAGGAATCAAGATAAGGGGTTCAGAAGTAAAGACAGCGCTTTTTGCTGATGACATCATACTTTATATGGGGGACCCCGGTGCGGATTTGCCACAGACTCTTGCCTTGATTGAAAAATTTGGCTCATTCTCCGGTTTCAAACTGAACAAAAAAAAATGCGAGATCATGTTCCTAAAGGGGCATCATGGGACAATGGGGGGACAAATAAGGGATGGCTGTCTATGTGAAATTCCTATAGCACAATCTTCAATTAAATACCTGGGAGTGCATATAGGAAGATCGGTGGAAACAATCTATAACTTGAATTATGGACCGCTAATCAGGAAAATTATAGTTCAATTAAAGGGATGGAAAGGTCTGCCACTTCCATTACTGGCAAGATGTCACCTGATAAAAATGATGAGCTTTCCTAGGCTGCTGTATCCCTTCCAGACAATCCCGCTATTGCTAAAACTAAAGGATGTGAATAAGCTCAACTCCGCGTATACAGAATTTCTGTGGAGGGGAAGGAAACCCAGAATAAAGCTGCGTACGCTGATGAAGTCAGCAGAGGAGGGAGGTCTAAACTTTCCAGATGTCCAAGGGTATAATCTTGTATGTATCATGAGGCATGTAATTGATTGGGTGAGAGGAACGAGTAGGCACTCAGATCATGCGATGGAAACTAAATATGCGTCACCGTGGGATCTGACGTCCATTCTGCACTCCCCACTATCCAGGGTTGAAGGGCACATAAGGAACTCAATTATATTCCGAGACACCATGCTAACATGGAAGTCGGTAAGGAAAAAACTGGGGCTCTCATGGAAAGTGTCCAAGTACTTTAACCCCTGGGCATTCCCAAATTTTCCCCTGGGACGAGAAAACAAGCTATTTACTAGATGGAAAGAGAGGGGAGTCAGGAGAATGATAGATGTTATGAATGTGGAGGACAGGAGGTGGATGACAGGTCGGGAAGTGCTGGATAAGTACAACCTTAATAGCTCACATGTCATCCAGTATGAACAATTGAAACATGGAATAATAGGAGACCTGGGTGTGGTTGGAAGAGAGCTGAACAGAAGTTCGATTGATGAGTTACTGGAATGTGATGTAACAAGTATAAATGTCTCTAAAATTTATCGATCGCTAAGGGGGGTGCTTATCTCTCGGGAGGATAGTCGGACTTTAAAAGCGTGGGGGAAACAATTGGGAAGGGAAGAAGTGGTGGATGATATACTGAGAGGATGGGTACAAGTGCGGAAACACATTACCAATGAGAGATGGAGAGACACTCAATTCAGAATTCTACATAGGGCCATTATAGGTTTCAACATACCAGGTAGGGATAGGTGGTGTCCTAAGTGTCAAAAAGAAAAAACGGATATGCTGCATGGGCTATGGGAATGTGAGACAATCGCTAGGTTCTGGAACCAAGTCAGACTATTTGCCCAGTCAACATGGGGAATTTTCAGCAAACTAGACTTAATGGTGTGGATTTTCCACTCCTTTGAGGGAGGAGTAGGAGGAGGACCGAGCACGCA
Organism: Anomaloglossus baeobatrachus; assembly: GCF_048569485.1. NCBI lineage: Eukaryota > Metazoa > Chordata > Amphibia > Anura > Aromobatidae > Anomaloglossus > Anomaloglossus baeobatrachus. Next base: position 706,125,987 of record NC_134353.1, on the reverse strand, counting down.
GGAAAAGAGGAAATACGCAATAATGCATGACATAGCCTTGATAGCTAAGCGTTGCATCTTAAAACACTGGATTCAAAGGGAGGGCCCATCCATAAAGGAGGTTGTGGGCGAACTACACAACCTTCTGAAGTGGGAAAAACTAGAAGCGGAGAGGGATAAAGATGGGTTGACAGCCAAGTTTTTTGTGAGATGGAGACATTTTATTGAAAGCCAATTCACACAGGGAGAAATAATTAACCTGATGGCACCTTTTGTTCACTCGGAGTGGTATATCCTGAGCGATATCCAGGACAGCCTGGGTAAACTGAGAATCACCTAGGAGGGGGCTCTGGCGGGAGGGGGAGACGAGACGGTTGGGAATACCAAGACACGCTAGCAAAATTGAAATCATTCAGGGACGACACAGAGATTTAACGAATTGTATTGCATATGTTATATTATATTTCATTACCTATGTTTTGGTTTAATGTTACTGTATACTATCTTAAATCGAACAGCAACATGGAACTCCAAATTGGGGTATCACCCACCTCTATGTCACATTTTGTCAGACGAATGTTCTTCTTTTGCAATGATACTTGTCATGTTTTTACAAATTTGAAAAATCAATAAAAAACGTTTTGGAAAAAAAAAAAAGGGCATTCAATCGGTCAGTCAGCGACCGCAAGGATTCGGGAATGAGTTCGGAGTCTGTCCTGCTGTCCATGAGTAATGTATGCACCATTTGTGCTGCAAACATACTGCTTTTTTCTAAGCAGAAAAAGAACTGTGCAAACATAACATACTCTAAAAATTAAAAATAAGTAAGGGAAAAGATGGTAGGCTAATGACGTAAAATAATGTATACACCATTTTATGCAATGGCACCCTAAGGGTATGCCTATGACGCAGGATACCTTGCAGGCTTCCTTCAGAATACATAGGGAGCTTTTCCCAGCATTTAAACAAATTGGTGATCATTAACATAGGAACATAGCCTAAAGTAATCCCGATGAAAACTAGATACATAAGGAGAGAGAAGCTATACATGAGTGTACCCTGTAATGTGTCTACTGCTACCTATCATAAACCTTTGTATGAAAATACACTGTATAGTCATAGTGTAGCCGAACCCTGTGCACCATGCCTGAGCGCTCCTGACCTCATCTCCAGTTATGTGATTCAGCAGCACCATTCTTTAATTAGAATATTAATGGATGGGACTGGACCAGTAGCCTCAAGAGATTAGCAGTTGATCCTGCTGGTTTTATGAGAAGGCTTTGCAGGATTAAGGCAGTAAGAGGAGTCATCCAAAAGCTGTCATTAGACCAAGTCAACTACTGTCAGCAGTTACTGACAGACCAGGCAGTCTCCAGGATGTTTTTGCATGGCAGTCCTGCAATATTAATTCATGACACAGCTCATTGTTTGTTTTTTCCATAAAAAACAGAGCACTCTATTTTCATTATAAAGAACAGCGCTCTATTTTTCTTGTACCGTAATTGTAAGCAATTGTACTTATAAGGAATCTGTCATCAGGTTTTTGCTACCCCATCTGAGAGAAGCAAAATGTAAAGACAGAGATCCTGATTCCAGCGATGTGTCACTTACTGAGCTGTTTGCTGTCATTTTGATGAAATCAATGTTTTTGCTGCTGCAGATCTAGCAGTTATACATGAATATGCTGGACTACCTGGGAGTAGGCCAAGTAGTCCTCTAATGACTAAATAGCCCAATAAGTGACACACTACTGGAATCAGGATATCTGCCCCTGCATTATACTGCTCTCAGATTAGGTAGCAAAAACCTGGTGACAGATTCCCTGTAATCCTTTATCACACGAAAGGAATAACCTATACAATCTGAAGATATTCAGTTTGTATCCTTTGTCCATTGACTTAAGTCAAAAACAACCTCTGCCACGTCTAAGAACTCCCTTTTCTACCATATTATTTTGCTGACTTAAGGTGCCCCCTTACTTGCCCATTAGCTGTTGGCTATCAGCTGTGTCTCTCTTCTTCCCAGGGGTGGGATGCAAATTTTAAAGAACAGGTTCCATGTTTGTGTTAAGAAAACCCGCCAATTTTAAAGCCACACCCATTTTTAAAAGCCATGCTCCTTTTAAGCTCATGCTCCTTTTGATAACACACCCATTTTAAAGCCATGCTCATTTTGATAACAACCCCCATTTTCCATCACTTTTCTCAACCACAATAAATAAGTATTTGCAGCTAAAAATAAAAGCACTTTCCCCATCTTAGGCACTGAGCGCACGCTGTGTTTTTTGCCGCCTTTTTACTTGTTTTTTGGGTGCGTTTTTGTTTAAAAAACTACATGAATCTCCTTCCACAGCAAAGTCTATGAGATTTCATTTTTGCTGTCCGCACATTTCAGTTTTATTTAGCTGCATTTTTTGTGGTAACCACAAAGATGCAGCATGTCAATTATTTTTGCGTTTTGTTACTGCGTTTTGGGAGGGCTGGTATTTGGCCAGATACTGCTCCCCATATAAAGTCTATGGGGACCAGAATCGGGCGCAAAGGAGTAGGAGCAAGTGCTACATACTCACCGATCACCGCATGGCTGTCACAATGCTGCGGCGGCAGCTATTTCATCTTCCTAAGCCGGTCGCTCATTAGGCTCATAACACAGTCACTCCTTCCCTGCTCACCGGTGGCTGTGATTGGTTGCAGTCAGACCTGCCCCCACGCTGAGTGACAGCTGTGAGAAATTTAAATTCCGTCAGAGAAAAAACACTAAATGAGCCAATGTGGGAGAACCCACAATTGACTAACAGCAGCTCATCAAGATCATGAACAAAAAAGAAAACTTGAGCAGAAATGCTGAATTATATTCAATATTTATTAAGAAAATTCTAAAGTGCATAGTGCAAAATTGTAAACACAGTTAAAACATGAGATGGTATTAAAGGAGGAAAGAATGGACAAAAAACTATTACTATCGGGTGCAGACCATGGTAATGCCAAAATAAGAGACACTCACATATAAAGCCTTTCAAAATATATATTTTATACCAAGTAAGTCATCAAAGATCCCAAAACAGTGCCGATTGGCAATTTTAAAAAAATGCCCAGTAACATCAGTGGTTGTGTAGTATGCATATTGCTAATATAAAGGGACCAAGAAGACATACATGGAATATAAACAATTTAGGCATGAGTGAAACATTAACTGCATAGTGCAGAAAGCATTACAAGGTACGTTTCGCGGTCTTTAGCACATCGCTGGCCGCTTCATCATAAACTGCTGCCGTGGCAGCTCTTTCATCTTCCTAAGCCGGCCACTCATTAGGGTCATAACATATTCACTCCTTCCCTGCTCACCGGTGGCTGTGATTGGTTGCAGGCAGACCCGCCCCCACGGTGAGTGACAGCTGTCTGACTACAGCTAATCACAGACACCGGTGGGCGGGTCTATATCGTACAGTAAATAAAATTAAGAAATAATTAAAAAATAAACGAAGTGCGGTCCCCCCCAATTTTAATAACCAGCCAAGATAAAGTCTCACAGCTGGGGGCTGGTATTCTCAGGCTGGGGAGACCCACGTTATTGGGAGCCCACCAAGCTTAAAAATATCAGCCAGCAGCCGCCCAGAATTGCTGCATCCATTAGATGCGACAGTCCCAGGACTTTTCCCGGCTCATCCCGGTTGCCCTAATGCGGTGGCAATCTGGGTATTAAGGAGTTAATGGCAGCAGCCCATAGCTGCCACTAAGTCCTAGCTGAGTGATGACAGACGTCTATGAGACACCCGCTCATCACTAAGCTGTAAGTGAAAGTAAGTAAACACAATCACCCAAAAAATCCTTTATTTGAAATAAAACACAAAAATCCCCCTCTTTCACCACTTTATTAATCCCTAAAACATCCCTCCAGGTCCGACGTAATCCACACGAGGTCCCACGATGCATCCAGCTCTGCTACATCTGACAATCACAGCAAGTGGCCATAGAATATGACTGCTGGCTGTGAGGGTAAGGCCACAAGTGAAGTGAACCGCGTGGGATCAGTGGTAACTTCAGCTGTCATTACACATCACCTGACTGAAGTCACCGCTGATCTCGCTCTCACTTCAGTTGCGGCTGGATTTCAGGTAACAGGTGGAGGACTCCAGCTATCACTGCACATCACCTAACTGGAGTCCTCCACCTGTTACCGCAAATCAGGCTACGGCTGAAGTGAGCCACGCGAGATCAGCAGTGACTTCTGTCAGGTGATATGAGGTGACGTCAGCGCTAATCCCGCGGCTCACTTCAGTAGAGGTCTGACAGGTGGAGGACTCCTGCATTTTTTTAAGCCAAAAACGTTGCTCAAAGTAGTCACCACAAAGATAAAAACGCTGCATCTTTGTGGGTGGTAAAAAAAAACCAAAAGTGTGCGCACATAGCCTTACCCTACTTATATCTTCATTTATAATCTAATTCCCTCTTGTCAGGTCCACATTTTTCCAATGCCAAACAATTCTTAAGAATATTAAAGGGTTTTCTACAAATTATTTTAAATTTGTAGTAAACTTTACTCAAATTAGAAAGGATGACCTCCTGTCCATCTGCCACCTCAACTGTCTGCTGCACCTATCTGGCCTCAGCACCCATAAGCCAAGTACACTGATGAGCAAAAGGGTAACAATTAGTGATGAGCGAGCACTAAAATGCTAGGGTGCTCGTTACTCAAGTTGAGCAATTTCTAATGCTCGGGTGCTCGACTCGAGTAACGAGCATAATTGAAGTCAATGGGAAGCTATAGTATTTTTCCATCAGACCCTTCTGGTAGGTCTGTGCGTGCCTGAAAGTCCCTGAAATGGACGGAAATGTCGCTGAAATGGATTGGGAACAGTATGGGGAAGATGACTGTACATACAATATCTCTGACTCCTAAGTCGCTGCTAGGAACAATGTTGTCAGAGTATTACTCCACTTTTACTTCCACTGACATTAAAACCCACAAAACAAAGGATAAAATGGATATTACAGGATAAAATGTTAGAAAACACTCCCATATAATTCTCTTCACCCCTTTGGCTATATTCATACTTAGCGTTCTTTCAAAAATGCAGCAGTTTTCTATTTCAATCCTGAAAAATAAACAAATGTCTTCATTAGCTTTATGAAATCCCATAGCTTTTGCTGGGACTGTAAAATCAGCTTTTCATTTGCATCAAACAAACTAAAAACACTGTACTGCCAAAGTGCAGTGTGTGAACATAGCCTTAAGGCCACTTTACACGCTGCGATCTTGCTAGCGGGATCGCTAGCGAGCGTACCCGCCCCCGTCGGTTGTGCGTCACAGCCAAATCGCTGCCCGTGGTGCACAACATCGCTCGGACCCGTCACACTACTTACCTGCCTAGCAACGTCACTGTGACTGGCGAACCGCCTCCTTTTTAAGGGGGCGGTTAGTTCGGCGTCACAGCGACGTCACTAAGCGGCCGCCCAATAGAAGCGGAGGGGCATAGATGAGCGGGACGAACATCCTGCCCACCTACTTCCTTCCTCATTGCGGGCGGCCGCAGGTAAGGTGAGGTTCCTCGTTCCTGCGGTGTCACACACAGCGATGTGTGCTGCCGCAGGAACGACGAACAACATCGTACCTGCAGCAGCAACGATAATTGGGAATAGAGCACCGTGTCAACGATAAGGTGAGTATTTTTGCTCGTTAGCAGTCGCTCATACGTTTCACACGCAACGACGTCGCTAACGAGGCCGGATGTGCGTCACGAATTCCGTGACCCCAACGACATCGCGTTAGCGATGACGCTGCGTGTAAAGCGGCCTTTAATAGCAGAGCCATCGCACATCATAAAATTAGAAGGAAGAGTGACTCTGATGCAGCCTGTATTAGACATAAAGGAGGGCCTCATACACATTCTGTTAAAATTGTTAGGTAGTGGGACTGCTACACTCATAAAGGTTATGCACTAAGTGCAAGGGCTGACAAAAATTAGAAGGAGGGACTGCAATACTCCCTGGAAGACACATAGAGACTTATTTATTGACCATTTTTAAGGCGTGGGATTTATAGACTGGAAAAGCCTATACACTAAGTGCAAGAGCTGCCCAAAAAAAATAACAGAAGGGACTGCAATATAGCCAGCAAGAGACATAGAGGAGAGACTCTGATTAAATACTGGTACAATATTACAAAGAACGGACTATGAAACTGGCAAAGGCTATGCACTCAGTGCCGTGGTCTAGCTAGAATTCCAAGGATGGATTGTAATACACGCAGCAAGGGATGGAGAGAAGGGCCTCTGACTAAATTTTGTGTCAATGCTAAAAAGATTGACTTCAACCCTTGTACAGCCTATGCACTCATTGGAAGGACTAGCAAGAATTCCAAGGAGGGATAGTAATACACAGAGCAAAAGACTAGAGGAGGGCCTCTGATTAAATGTTGTGTCAATTCTAAAAAGATTCAGACTCTTACCCTGCTACAGCCTATGCACTCAGTGGCAGGACTAGCAAGAATTCCAAGTGTGGATTGCATTACATGCAGCAAGACGGAGAGAAAAGACTCTGATTCAATTCTGGGACAATTTTTAAAACATTTTCAATCCAAGACCACTTTTCTGCTTTCCAACCGACAACCTGTTTGCACTGTTCGGCCTTCAGGAGTGTTGTCTCATGCCCCCTGCAAAGTGGTACAGTAAGGTGTGTCTCATGGATGAGCATGTTTGTTCTGCTCACGCAGCAGGCACAATTTCACCTGGCCCACAAACTCGACCTGTACTTACACCATCATCAGCATGTCCATTTCCTGTCCCTTACCGCACGTCTTGCACATATTAAATTATGTATGCCGCTAACAGCGGAATTAATCGGGTATAAAATCTAATACATGCAGCATGGAAAATGTCCATTGGTTTTAAGTTGCAACAGCAAGGACTGTTGTTACTCCTGGACCGATGTCACTGCGGCAAGGACGCTGATGCACTTACCACCTCGGCCGTCCTGCAGCGATACCTGTTCCGATATTCATCACTGTCTCCTGCTCTCAGGGCCTCCACATGCTGCATAGGTCCCCCAGAAGCGCGCTTAGGACACGTCTGCACGCCCCTTCTCCATTCTCTTAAAGGACCAGCATGCTTTAACCTAGAACTGTCTCTCAGCCTATGGCTGAGAGGTACTGGGTATTTAAGACATCCTCCCCCTTTAGGAGGTGCCTGAGCAATGTGTTTATTCTCTTGATGCATGGTTGCTAGTTGTCAGGTCCCGTATCCTGTGCACACTAACCTGTATCTGTATTCCAGTGCCAATCAAGGGTGCCTGTACCTGTCATCCTGCTGCTATTTGGCGTCCAGTCTGTACCAGCTGTCCAATCTAATCCAGCTGTCGAGTCTGTTTTAGCCTTCTGGTCTTTTCCTTAGTCCATTCTTGCATCCCTGACCCCTAGGGCCAGATGCTAGAGTGTAGAGAGATTTCCTAGAGTGGTACCTGGTGGCTACCTACCAGCACAAGCTTAACCTCACCATCAGAGGCTCTGATGAAGACGTGATATTAGCTTATTCACACCACTTTAGGGTGAGCCCGATCCCATGGTGCAGTGTGTCCACACCTACCAGCATGATAACTGTAAAGGAAAGAAACCTTGGCTAAATGCCTAAACTATCCCTTCTTCAGCAGCTAGCCCCACAGTAATAAATCCTATGTATTAAGTGCAAGGGCTGCCAACAATTAAAAGGAGGCACTAGGATACACCCTGGTAGAGATAGAGGGGAGAGCCTGAGACTAAATTTTGTGTCAATTTTCAGAATATTTAGACTCCTATCTTGATAGAGCCTATGCACTCAGTTGAAGTGCTATCAAGAATTCCAAGGAGGGATATACCGTAAATTTTGGCACAATTTTGAAAACATTCTGACTCCTGAAATGGGAAAGGTTATGCCCTCAGTGCAATGTGTAATGCTCGCGAGTACAAGCAGGGAGTGGATCCACTGGGCCACAGCGCACACAAAACCTAGAGGGGCTTGCCTATGGGTTCTCATCAATTTTTCACCAGAGCCTCTAACGTGAAGGTGTTGTGCTGAAGGTGCATGCTGAGGACAAGATGGATATCAGAACATAGGAAAGCTGGGTGCTGATAGAAAGAGGGATTTCAGATCATGGGAAACATGTGTGCTAAGACAAAGAGCCAATCCCATACCTTGAGTGTTAGGCTATGTTCACACACTGCGTTTTTTACCTGCGTTTTTGGTCCGTTTTTGCTGCAGAAATTTCTTGAGAAATTCTTGTAACCTTTCTGCAGACATTCCCCAGCAAAACCTATGGCAAAAAAAATTAGCTGTGCGCACACTGCGTTTTTTTCTTAAGAAAATTCTTTCAGTAGATTTTCTTAAGAAAAATAATGAGCATGTCACTTCTTTTCTGCAGCTAACTGCGTTATTTGCCATAGATAATTGGCACAATAACGCAGGGAGCAACCAGCGGTAAAAACGCACGGAAAACGCGGCAAAAACGCACGTGCGTTTTTGGTGCGTTTTTAACGCAGGTGCACTAATCCTTCACTCTTAAGAAATTTCTTAAGAAATTTATTAAGAAAAATCATTTTTCTAGTGTGAACATAGCCTTAGTGTAATTATTCCGTACCTCGAGTGTCTGTGTACGGTTGGGGGGGCAGGTCCAATCTTTGCACGGGGTTCATGAAACTCTAGTTACGCCACTGCCTGTGGGTGGGTGGCTGCGTATTTCTCCTTTCGTTTCAAGGCCGGTAGTACAGACTGCTTTACGCTGCGCTGGGACAAGGAAGTCGACATGGTTGCTGATGTTGTTTGTGAATTGCAAGAACAGGTTCAGGGTAGGAGGCATCAGCACCTGCGTCCTGGACAGGGGATTGACCAGCACATAGCACAGAGGAAGCAGTGGGGTCACCTTAGACAATGATTGCGGACCCAAGCAATTTCACCCACCCAGTCAGGCACTTGGATGACATGTGCCTCAGCATGCGTGGTTGTCAGCCTGGTAGTGATCTGGCCCCTGCTGAGCTTGGTACAGCACAGGTTGCAAATGACCGTTTCTTGTCTTCTGCACTTTCTTTAAAGAAGCGCCAGACTGGGGACCAACTAACCCTTGACCTGAGATCTTGCCGCATGTGGGTGCTCCGGCGAATAGTTGTCTGCCTTTTTCCTCTTGCTCCCCACTGCCTTTGTTGCCTGTTGCACTACTGTGGATCCCTTCCTATCTGAGTTGCTGTCATTGCTCTGCATGACACGTTGCCAGGTTGGGTCATTGACGTAATTGTACATCACCTCATCTACTTCCGCACTCTTGTCCTCCTCCTGATTTCTAGACTTAAAGGGAACCTGTCATCAGAAATTTAGCTATAAAGCTAAAAGTTCCCCCCTCTGCAGCTCCTGGGCTGCATTCTAGGAAGCTTCCTATAGTTTTTGTGGCACCTTTTATACCAAAATAAACACTTTGTAAACTTGTACCTTTTCTTATGCAAATTTCTTAAATCTTCCATGGGGGCGGACTGCCTGGGGTCCGTTGCTGTTCCTCCTGCAGATTTACGCCGCCCCCGAACGCTGAATTTCAAAGATCAGGACGCCGCCCCTGGGTGCCCGTGGTCCCGCGCATGCGCTGTTCCACTGTAGTGGTGCCGTGCACTGTGTGCACGTGTGACCGCTGGTGACGCTTTGCGCGGGCACGAGGTTATGGGCGGCGCTGTGAGTGTCATCAGTAAGTGCCGCCCATAACCTCGTGACCGCACTTTCCCCTATTACTCCAGCGTTATGCGCAAGCGCTCGCTGGCCTGATGACCGGACGTCACCTCCTTCCCATCCATTTCCTGCTGCTGAGCAGGATGGGAAGGAGGTGACGTCCGGTCATCAGGCCAGCGAGCGCTTGCGCATAACGCTGGAGTAATAGGGGAAAGTGCGGTCACGAGGTTATGGGCGGCACTTACTGATGACACTCACAGCGCCGCCCATAACCTCGTGCCCGCGCAAAGCGTCACCAGCGGTCACACGTACACACAGTGCACGGCACCGCTACAGTGGAACAGCGCATGCGCGGGACTACGGGCACCCAGGGGCGGCGTCCTGATCTTTGAAATTCAGCGTTCGGGGGCGGCGTAAATCTGCAGGAGGAACAGCAACGGACCCCAGGCAGCCCGCCCCCATGGAAGATTTAAGAAATTTGCATAAGAAAAGGTACAAGTTTACAAAGTGTTTATTTTGGTATAAAAGGTGCCACAAAAACTATAGGAAGCTTCCTAGAATGCAGCCCAGGAGCTGCAGAGGGGGGAACTTTTAGCTTTATAGCTAAATTTCTGATGACAGGTTCCCTTTAATATGACTTGTTAGCAACTGTGTCTTATCATCATCCACCTCTTGAGGTAGTAAATCCGGGGATGTTATGTTCTTGTGCACTGAGCCAAAAACCAGCAGTGGCAGCAGAGATGAGAGCGACCATGACTCTGACACTGCGCATTCATTAGCATGTTAGCACACCCACAGGGGAGTGCTTGCATGCTAAGGGGGCCAACTAGCCAAAGGAAATAATGCCCTTGTGACTAGTCCCAGGCTCATGAGCATATGAAGGATCTTTAAAAATACTTTTTCTAAAGATCTCTTTATGTATGCTAGTGTATACAGGGACATTTAGGCAGGGATTAGCAATATGTACCCAGAATTGTTCGTGATTCAGGGTGCATATTGCACCTGACAGGTTCACTTTAAGGGATTCCATCCATTTCTTGGATAATAAGAAACCTATACCATTCATATATGCTTGCCATCCCTATGTATGTAAGACCCAACGAATTATCAAACAGCATTATACAGCTTACCTTGAGATAGTCTTTCCAGGACTGAGTGCAGATGTGCCTGAAACGCCCATCTAATACCAAAAAATATCTGATATGGGCTGATATAGGAAGACTTAAGAAAATCCCTTAACAACAATTTCTTAAAAACAAGCACAATGGTACTTTCCCTTGCCAGAACTGCTTTTCATGTTCTAGTATTATTAAGGGTGACTCATTTTCACACCCACATAGGGGACAAATATTTTTGATTAAGGAACACTACACTTGTGAATCCAAAAATGTCATATACCTAATTGAATACCCATTTTAATGTCATCTTGCATGTAATTTCTACTATATACTGCATGAAAGCTAAAGTTATCTACCTAATAAAGGACCTTCATCATCATCACCATTATTATTATTATTATTTATTATTATAGCGCCATTTATTCCTTAGCACTTTACATGTGAAAAGGGGTATACACAGTAAGGACAATTACAATAATCATGATCAAAACAAGGCACAGACTGGTACAGGAGGAGAGAGGACCCTGCCCGCGAGGGCTCACAGTCTACAAGGGTTGGGTGAGAATACAATAGGTGAGGGTAGAGATGGTCGTGTGGTGCCATAGATGACTGAGGGTTACGGCAGGTTGTAGGCTTGACGGAAGAGGTGGGTCTTCAGGTTCCTTTTGAAGGTTTCCACATTAGGCGAGAGTCTGATATGTTGTGGTATAGCATTCCAGAGTATGGGGGAGGCACGAGAGAAGTCTGCGATGCGGTGGTGGGAAGAGGAGATGAGAGGGGAGCAGAGAAGGAGATCTTTGAGAATTGAAGGTTACGTGCAGGTAAGTACCAGGAGACTAGGTCTCAGATGTAGGGAGGACACAGGTTGTGGATGGCTTCATTAACTTTCTGCATATTTGGAGAACTGTATTTTGAATTTATTTATATTTTATGTGCTTAGGTGCACCCTCCCCATCATGAGACTAAGGGGTACTTTGCACACTACGACATCGCAGCTGCGATGTCGGTGGGGTCAGATCGAAAGTGACACACATCCGGCATCGCTGTCGATATCGGAGTATGTAAATAGTTTTTGATACGATTAACGAGCGCAATCGTATCATCGGTGTAGCGTCGGTCATTTCCATAATTACGGAAGGACCGATGTTATGATGTTGTTCCTCGTTCCTGCGGGAGCACACATCGCTGTGTGTGAAGCGGCGGGAGCGAGGAACATCTCCTACCTGCGTCCTGCGGCTCACGCCAGCTATGCGGAAGGAAGGAGGTGGGCGGGATGTTTACGCCCCGCTCATCTCCGCCCCTCCGCTTCTATTGGCCGCCTGCCGTGTGACGTCGCTGTGACGCTGCACGACCCGTCCCCTTAGTAAGGAGGCGGTTCGCCGGCCAGAGCGACGTCGCAGGGCAGTTAAGTCCGTGTGAAGCTGCCGTAGCGATAATGTGCGCTACGGCAGCTATAACACAATATCGTATGTGCGACGGGCGCGGGGACTATCGCGCTCGGCATCGCAAGCGATAGTGTGCAAAGTACCCCTAAGTGCTGACATACTGTCATACCCCTGCAAAAGGAGACCAGAAGCTAGGTCTAGATGATAAATCTGTTAGCTGTGCTCCTGCACCAGGCCCAGTTTAGCCTTGCTCTTGGCCAGGGCCTCTGCGTGCACCACCATCAAGGGGACGTCCACTTCCATGTCCCTTACAAAAAGCCTTGCACATTTTAAATTAGGTAAGCTAAGACCATTAAAATTAGAGAATAGAATTGATTTTTAAGCGAGCCTACAATCCATGTCTACAGGCCCGTAATACACAATCTCTAATCTAGAATCTCGCATGACACTAATTGCAAACTAAGAGCAGTATTTAAAGAGAATAGAATATATTTTTTCACCTTGTAGCAGCATGCTGTGTAAGCCTCCAGTCCCTGCCTACAGGCCCATAATATATGATCCGTACTACAGAATCTCACCCGACACTAATTGCAAACTAAGGCTGGACTCACACGAGCATATAACTCGCATGAGTATCGCATCGCATCACCTGGCGCGGTTGTTTTCTCTGCTGACAGGAACCGGTCAGCTGCATGTATTTCTATGCGGCTGACATGCTCCTGTCCAGAGAGTGCGCGGCCGCACCAGATGATGCAATCGGATACTCATGTGAGTTATACGCTCATGTGAGGGCACCCTAAGAGTGGTTTTATTACAGAAAAGAATATTTTTTTAAGCTAGCAGCAGCACATTGTGTAAGCCTACAATCCCTGCCTACAGGCCCATAACACACGATCTTTACTCTAGAATCTCATCCAACACTAATTGCAAAGTAAGAGCAGTATTTCAAGAGAATAGAACAGATTTTTTTAGCTAGCAGCAGCATGCTGTGTAAGCCTACAATCCCTCCCTACATACCTCTGTCGCAGGCGGGGGCGCCGGGCACGGCCAGTGGGGAGCTGCTCAAGATGCTCGGATCCGGGATCGTGGCTGTGGCTCGAGAGGCAGCCGGGTCCGGGGCTCTTGCAGCAGCCCGTCGCCCACAACAATATAAAGGGGTCATTTAAAGGGGAAGAGTTTGTCGGTGACGCCACTCATGGGTTGCGGTGATGGTTGGTAACACCGCTGCTGCCTTTGTATGGGACGCCCGGGACTGATGGAGCGGGCAGCAGGATGTTATCCCCTCCACGGGTAGGGGAGGTGTTGTCTCGGGGTCCAGGTGTAGGTGGAGTGCAGTGCTGAGACGCCGTCTGCAGGCTGGACCGGATGACACCGGTATACTTACTGTTTAGACATAAATCACTCAAAGTCCAGGTAGTAAACCCAATTGCCGGTAGCCTCCGGAGGGGTGTGCTCGGGTCCCACACACCGGTTGACAGGACAGGGGCCCTTCCTCCTGCACTTCAGTGTTTTGTCTTGAGTGTTGACTAGTCCGCATGAAATGGGAAAAGTCCGCTTCTGGTGTCTTTGCTGTGGGAGCTGTTGCCCACGAGATCTAACCCTTGGGATTTATGCAGGCACTTGCAGATGCCCTATCCCCTGCGTTGGGCTTCCGTCTCGCTCTCTCTAGGCTCACTGGTGGGACAAGACGTGGAATCTTGTCCCCTGTTGGCTAATTGACAAGGGGCTTGAAGCTGTCCTCGCCCTAGGGTCCAGGCACCCCGACTGTGCACGGCCTCCGGACCGGATTCCCGCCGTCGACACCGGCGGGCTACAACCCTGCCCCGGTCAACTTAAGGTTTCCCGCGACCGGATCTCCATCGCCTGTGGCCCTGCTCTGGTGTCTGCCACCTAGTCAGCTCAGGTAGTCCGGTAGCTACAACCCCCGACTACCACTTCACTCCTCTCACTTCCTCTGCTAGACTCTCCTCTCAACTCCAACTCTAACTGACGTGTTCCCTCCCCTGACACCTCAGGACCCCTAGGTGGGCGTCACCATCTGCATGGCCCCGTCCACTGGTGTGTCCCTATTGTCTTGGGGGGGTGACTAGGCTTTGTGGCTGGTGTTTGTATCTGTGTGTGGGGTTGCGTTGGTATGCCAAGGAGAATAGAGTCCTGCACCTGGAAGATTTGTGCAGTCTCTCTGACAGCCTGGTTTTGCCAGGGCGTCACACCTCCAATACAGGATCTCTACTCCAGAATCTCAACTGACACTGCAAACGAAGAGCAGTATTATTAAATAATAGAATAGATTTTTTAGCTAGCAGCAGCATGCTGTGTAATCCTACAACCCCTGCCTACATGCCTCTAAAGGTCCCATCACATGTAGCGACGCACCAACGATCCCACCAGCGATCCGACCTGGCAGGGATCGTTGGTGCGTCGCTACATGGTCGCTGGTGAGCTGTCAATCAGGCAGATCTCACCAGCGTCCAGCAACCAGCGACTTGTGTAACGATGCTGCACTTGGTAACCAGGGGAAATATCGGGTAACTAAGCAAAGCGCTTTGCTTGGTTACCCGATATTTACCCTGGTTACCAGCGTACACCGCTTACAGGTGGCCAGTGCTGTCTCCCTGTATACGTAGCTAGGGTACACATTGGGTTACTAAGCAAAGCGCTTTGCTTAGTTACCCGATATTTACCCTGGCTACGTGTGCAAGGATCCAGCGCTGGCCACCTGTAAGTGGCGTACGCTGGTAATCAGGGTAAATATCGGGTAACCAAGCAAAACGCTTTGCTTAGTTACCCGATATTTACCCTGGTTACCAGCGTACGCTGGTTACACGAGTCGGTGCTCGTTGGTCTCCCGCAGTCAAACACACTGATGCATACTGCACAGCGGGAGACCAACGAGCAAAAAAAGGTCCTGGTCGTTTTGTAACAATCAGCGACCTCGCAGCAGGGGCCCGCTCGCAGCTACGTGTCACACACAGCGACATCGCTGGCGAGGTCGCTGATACATCACAAAACCTGTGACGTTTCAGTGATCTCGCTAGCGATATCGCTATGTGTGACGGGGGCTTAATACACGATCCCTAATCCAGAATCTCAACCAACACTAATTGCAAACGAAGAGCGGTATTTAAAGAGATAGGATACATTTTTTTAACTAGTCACAGCAGCATAATGTGTAAAGCTAGAATCGCTGCCTACAGGCCTGTAATAAACGATCCCTTCTCTAGCAGCTGCCCTACACTAAATGCAGCTAAGAGCAGTATTATTAGAGATTAGCTTACATTTTTTTTTAGGTATCAGCAGCACGGTGTAAGGCTAGAATCTCTGCCTACATACTGTACCTCTAATACACTATGCCTACTCCAAAATCTTGCCTTCCACTAAATGCAGCTAAGAGCAGTATTATTGGAGAATAGATGAAATGTTTTAGGTATCAGCAGCATGGTGTGTAAAGCTAAAATCCCTGTATTCAAGCCTCTAATACACTATACCTACTCTAGAAGCTCAACCTACAATAAATACAGACTAAGAGCAGTATTAGTATAGAATAGCATAGATTTCAATTATCCCTGAAAAGGGCTACTTGTGTACTGTTGTACCAGCAGGTACGGTTACTCTATAACAGACTGACCCATCTCCAGCAGAATTTCTCCCTAGTCCCTACAGTATTTTTTGGTAAAATGCAGTAAACATTGCATTTCTGGATCTTATATAGACCCAATGACGCTATGCGATCGACCAATCACAGTAATTCTAGTAGCCAACATGGCAATGGCATTACCATGATTAGCAGGCATTTTTACTGGCTAATTAAAAGCCGGGAAACATGCGGGGTTGAGACTCGAGCATGGAGCCCGAGTACCAGAATACTCGCACCCTAGTGCTCGATCTAGTACCGAGCAGTGCCAACCACACTCACCCATCACTAGCTATGGCTCCTCACCCCAAAAGAAATCCAACAAAATCTGCACTCCAAAAACCAAATGCCCCCTCCCTCCTGAGCCACATAGAATGTCTAAACCACATTTAGCATCTACAGTATATGGTATTGTCACATTCACAAGAAATTGTATAATAATTTTGCGGTTATTTTTATCTATTTCCCCTTGTGTAAATGTAAAATCTTGGGCTAAAACAACATTTTAGTGGTAAAAATGTAATTATTTTCTCTTCACCTCCCAATGGTATAACATTTTGTGAAACATATGTGGTGTCAATATGCTCACTGCACAGCTACATGATTTCGTTAAGAGGTACAGTTGTAAAATGAGGTCACTTATGGGAGTTCTGCTGTTTAGACACCTTAGAAGATCTGCCACTGTGACATGGCACCTACAAACCAGAACAGCCAAATCTGCACTCTGATATGGCACTCCTTCACTTCTGAGCTTTGTAATATACCTGAATAGTAGTTTCCGACCACATACAGTCAAGACCCAAAGTATTTCTCCCAGAAAATTGTTGCAATTACACATTTTGTCATACAGTATATGTTTATTTCCTTTGTGTGTATTGGAACAACACAAAAAAATCAGGAAAAAAAGAAAATTGGACTTAATGTCATACAACACCGAAAAAATAGAAAGGACACAATTGTTGGCACCTTTCCAAAATTGTGGGTAAACAACTTTGTTTCAAGCATGTAATGCTCATTCAATCTCACTTGTGGCAAATAACAGGTGTGGGCAATATGAAAATCACACCTGAAACCAGACAAAAAGGGGAGAATTTGGCTGAATCGTTACATTGTATGTCTGTGTGTGCCACACTAAGCTAGGAGAAAAGAAAGACACATGAACGGTCTGAAGACTTGAGAACTAAAATTGTTGAAAAATATCAATAAATTCAAGGTTACTAGTACATCTCCAGAGATCTTGATGTTCCTTTGTCCACGGTGCATAACATAATCAAGACGTTTACAAACCATGGCACTATATCTAATCTTCTAGGACATGGAAGGCAGAGAAAAACTCATGAAAGGTTGCAACGCAGGATAGTCCAGATGGTGGATAAGCAGCCCCAATCAAGTTGCAAAGAAATTCCAGCTGTCCTGCAGGTTCAGGGTGCATCAGTGGCAGCGCAAACTATACGTGGACATTTGAATGAAACACTATGGCAGGAGACCCAGGAGGACCCCACTGCTGACACAGAGACATAATGTACGTAATCCAAAATTTTTCAGGAAAAGCGTTTTGTGGACAGATGTGACCAAGTTAGAACTTTTTGGTAAAGCACATCATTCTACTGTTTACCAAAAACGTAATGAGGGCTACAAAGAAAAGAACACGGTACGTAAAGTCAAATATGGTGCTGGTTCAAAGATGTTTTGGGGTTGTTTTGCTGCCTCTGGCAGTGGGTGCCTTGATTATGTGCAAGATATCATGAAATATGAAGATTACCAAAGGATTTTGAGTCACAATGTAGTGCCCAGTGTCAGAAAGATGTGTTTGCATCCCAAGTCATGGGTCTTCCAGCAGGGCAATGGCACCAAACATACTTCAAGAAGCACCCAGAAATGGATGGAAACAAAGTGTTGGAGAGTTCTGAAGTGGCAGTGTGGCGCCCCTGACCTGGTCAGGCACCACTGAGTACTGCACCCATGCTGGGGACAGTACAATACAGGTAATCCAGAAGGCTGACCGAGGTGTGACTACACAGGCGCATAGTGATCAGGTCTCACACATGTACCTATGAGAGGACCCCTGGGGATCCCAGGAGGGGGAAAAGCCTTCACCTCCACTGGAATAGTGGAGGGGGCCAAAAGCCTCCATCTCCTCTCAAGGGGTGTGGTAAGAGAGCCTGGTTGCTAGGTGGCGTAGGCAAGAACAGGAGAGGAGGAGCAGGGAGCCGGTTCAGTGCAGTGCAGAGTCCAGGGAGCTCCGAGAGGAGCTGACCCCTACCCCTGGGGCTGTTGCAGTCTGACAGCGCCCGCGCAGTGGCTACCGACGGGGGAGAACGGTCACCTAGGAGTGCTACCCGAAACCCGTCTCCAGCTAAAGAGAGAGCACAGAGTGGGAAGTAAGGAGACTGCTAGGGAGTACCAGGCCCAAACGGGCGGCAGATCCCGGAGCGGGGATAGATCCACCTTTCCTTGCTAAACCTGCCGGTGTGGGGCCCTCAAAGCCCACACCACAACACCCAAAAGCCGCAGCCACGTAGCCACAGTTAGGGCCCATAGTTCACAGGAGGCAAGCAGCTGGAGTGATCTGGTCCAGGCGACAAGCAAACGGCAAACGAAGGGGAGAGAGGCTTCAGCAACTTCCCTGGGTGACCCCCATAGGGACTAAAAGTCGGGGTTACCCCAAACCACTAAGGGCTAAGGAAGGCGAGTCGGTAGTCACCATCATAAGTCAGCCTGAAGGATACCTGGTTCCAGCCTGGTTCATCCCAGCTACGCCCGGGTTACTCACCCTGCCATCAACTGTGAGTAAAACCCCTGAAAGACATCCTGCTTGTGTGGAGTTATTCTGCGCCTTGTGGTTCTACACACCTACACAGGGCCCTGGGGCTTGCCTCACTCTCAGGAGGCTACTACACCCTACTGCACCCACCATCAGCCCCAGGCATCCCTTAATCTGCAGTGGCGGTCCCCACTGACCGCAATTCTGAGAGTGGCGTCACGACAAATAGAAGATTTCCTACCTGTGACAAGATCCAGCCGAGTGGAGTCCCTGAAGGTAATGCACCGACACAATACTTGCGGGGCTTCACAGCAGCAATGAGTGTCAATCTAAATCCCATTGAACACCTGTGGTGAGATCTTAAAATTGCTTTTGGGAGAAGACATGCTTCAACTATGAGAGACCTGGAGCAGAAGAAAGAATAGTGGTCCAAAATTCCATTTGAGAGGTGTAAGAAGCTTTTTGATGGTTATAGGAAGAGATTGATTGCAGTTATTTATTGGAAAGGGTGTGCAAAGAAATATTAAGTTGAGGGTGCCAACAAGTTTGTCCATCCCATATTTGGAGTTTTGTGTGAAATTATGTCCAATTTGCCTCTTTTTCCTCAACTTCTTTTTTTTTTTTATTGTTCCAATGCACACAAAGGAAATAAACACGTGTATAACAAAACATGTATAATTGCAATAATTTTCTTAGAGAAATACTTAATTTTCTGAAACAATTTCAAGAATGTAAATACTTTCGGCCATGACTGTGTGGAGTATTTCTGGACTCGTGAGACAATTTGTAACAAATGTTGTTGTCCATTTTCTCCTATTACTGTTGTAAAAATTACAAATTTGTGCCTTCAGCATAATTTTTATTAACACCCCCCATTACATTGCATTTTTATGGCCCAATATTATAAAATTCTGTGAAGCACCACTAGGTTCAAGATGTTCACCACACCCCTGGATAGTTTCCTTGATGGATGTAGTTTTCAAAATGGTGTCACTTTTGGGGAATTTCTGTTTTGAAACCTCCGTAGCTCTTCAAATGCGACATAAGAAAAGTCAAATGGCACTCCTTTCTTTACGAGCCCTGCTGTGTACCCAAACATTAGTTTTCTACCACAAATGAAGTATCGGTGTACCCAGGAGATAATACACTACAAACTGACCCTTGTAAAAATGAAAAATTTAGGGATAAAGCAACATCTTTGTGGGAAAAATATGTTTCCAGTTTCATGGCTCAACATTATAAAATTCATGTGAAACACCTCTTGATTCTCACCCCACCCATAGATAGATTCCTTGAGAGGTGCAGTTTCCAAAATGGGGTCACTTGGGGGGGGGTTCCACTGTTTAGGCACATCAGGGGCTTTGCAAACACAACATGGAGTCCGCTATCTATTCCAACCAATATTGCATTCCCAACCTCAAATGGTGCTCCATCCTTTACAAGTCCTGCTGTATACCCAAACAGTAGTTTTCCATCAGATATTGTGCAGCCAATTTTCTTCTGTTACCCTTGTGAAAATGCAAAATTTGGGGCTAAAGCAACATTTTTGTGGGAAAAAGGTAAAATGTTATTTTTTTTCCTTCCACATTGCTTTACTTCGAAATAAACTTCTTAAATGTGGTTTTGAACACTTTCAGATGTGTGGTTTTTACAATGGTGTTATTTTTTTGTATTTTCCATCACATAGGCATCTCAAAGTCACTTCAAATGCAATCTGGCTTATAAAAAATTGCTTTTCTAAATTCTGTTGGAAAAATGAAACTTGATGAATGATAAACTTTTAACCTAACAAAAAAAAAATGATGTTTTTAAAATGGTGCTGATGTAAAGTAGACATGTGCAAATGTTATTAATTTACAATTTTGTGTGGTATACTGTAACTATCTGATTCAAGGGCATAAAAATTAAAAGTTTGGAAATTGTGATATTTTCATTTTTTTGCCAGTTTTTTAATATTGTCATAAATAAATGTAAAAAGATATTGAGCAAAATTTACCACTAATATGAAATAGAATATGCATGAAAAAAAATTCTCAAAATTACTGGGATATGTTGAAGCTTTCCAGAGTTATTACCTCATAAATTGACACTGGTCAGTTTTAAAAAATGAGATTCGGTCATTAACATACAAAATGGCCTCAAGGGGTTAATTGCCTGTTTACCAATGTAAGACAGCACCTATCAATGTACACTGAAGGATCTGTAATAAATTGTTCAATGCACATAGGCTACTTTTGTTCTGTGAAACGCAAAAGATGATTTAACACGACGAAGGAGTATTTCATCCTTACATTATGATAGCTTGTTACACTGCTGGATTATCATGAAAAAATATTTCGTTCACAATATTTTCACAATGTAAATGGACCCTTGGGTTGAAACACACCTTATAGCTGTATACTTAATACAACAGTTAATTTGAGTTTAAAGGTGTATTCATATGTCCAAGATCGTATCCCAATATGTATTAGGTGTAATATTAGCAAATACCTCCAATTAGAAATGTAGTATAGTTCTCCTGATTAGCTATGTAGCTTACCTCATGTGCAGGGCCTTATAGTAGATTAAGTATCCATGTTTATGACCACTAGCAGATAACAAACTATCACTATATTAATGGACGTAACCATGGATACCTAAGCTGCAATGCCCTGCACATGAGATAAGCGACATATGTAATTATTTTTTCATCTTTTAGACCTTTACTGGCCAGCCGCGCTGTGGAGTAGTTGGATGCATGTATTGGAGCATTGTCCTGCATGAAAATCATGTTTTTCTTGAACGATACCGAATTCTTCCTGTACCACTGCTTGAAGAAGTTGTCTTCCAGAAACTGGCAGTAGGTCTGGGAGATGAGCTTCACTCCATCCTCAACCTGAAAGGTCCCACAAGTTCATCTGTGATGATACCAGCCCATACCAGTACCCCACCTTCACCTTACTGTCGTCCGAGTCGGAGTGGAGCTCTCTGGCCTTTACTGATCCAGCCTCTGGCCCATCCATCTGGCCCAACAAGAGTCACTCTCATTTCATCAGTCCATAAAACCTTTGAAAAATCAGTCTTAAGATATTTCTAGGCCCAGTCTTGATATTTTATCTTATGTTTCTTGTTCAAAGGTGGTCGTTTTTCAGCCTTCCTTACCTTGGCCATGTCCCTGAGTATGGCACACCTTGTTGTTTTTGATACTCCAGTAACGTTGCAGCTCTAAAATATGGCCAAACTGGTGGCAAATGGCATCTTGGCAGCTTCACACTTGATTTTCCTCAATTCATGGGCAGTTATTTTGCGCCTTTTTTGCCCAACACGCTTCTTGCGACCCTGTTGGCTATTTGCCATGAAACGCTTGAATGTTCGGTAATCACGCTTCAAACGTTTGGCAATTTCAAGACTGCTGCATCCCTCTGCAAGACATCTCACAATTTTGGACTTTTCAAAGCCCATCAAATCTCTCTTCTGACCCATTTTGCCAAAGGAAAGGAAGTTGACTAACAATTACGCATACCTTATATAGGGTGTTGATGTCATTACACCACACCCCTCCTCATTACAGAGATGCACATCACCTGATTTACTTAATTGGTAGTTGGCTCTCAAGCCTATACATCTTGGAGTAGGACAACATGTATAAAAATTATCATGTGATGAAAATACTCATTTGTCTAATAATTCTGCAGACAGTGTATGGGGATATTGCTTATAGTGGGTGACCCTTGAGCCTTTGAGTGGAGTGACACTGGACGTGACTTGCAGCTATGACCTAGGTATGCTTTCATTATAAGGTATTATGATTATTTGCAATCGCATTATGGTTTGATTCATGGTGAGCACTATGATAAGTACAGGACACAGGTAATATATAGAACACTAAAGGTGGCTTTACACGCTACGAGATCGCTAAAGCGATTTCGTTGGGGTCACGGATTTTGTGACGCACATCCGGCCGCTTTAGCGATGTCGTTGCGTGTGACACCTATGAGCGATTTTGAATCGTCGGAAAAATGTTCAAAATCGCTCATCGGTGACATCACCCCCTATTCCCAATTATAGTTACTGCTGCAGTAACGATGTTTTGTCGTTCCTGCAGCAGCACACATCGCTATGTGTGACGCCGCTGGAACGACAAACATCTCCTTACCTGCGTCCACCGGAAAAGGAGGAAGGAAGGAGGTGGGCGGCATGTTCCGGCCGCTCATCTCCTCCCCTCCTTTTCTATTGGGCGGCGGTTCAGTGACGCTGCTGTGACGTCGCTGTGATGCTGAATGAACCACCCCCTTAGAAAGGACGCGGTTCGCCGGTCACAGCGACGTCACTGCACAGGTATGTGCGTGTGACGCTGCCGTAGCGATAATGTTCGCTACGGCAGCGATCACCACATATCGTTACAACGACGGGGGCGGGTGCTATCGCGCTCGACATCGCTAGCAATTGCTAGCGATGTCGTAGCGTGGAAAGCAGCCCTTAGTTATTGTTCCTTTCCAGTGATACCAATACTGTGCACTATATGTCATATACTGCATTGTACAAGTTTATTTCTTGTGTCCCTCAGGTGTGAAGCACCCGTGCTTTTCATATTTCTTATACAGTGTGTATATTTTGTATGAAATAAACGTCAATGTAAGGACTTCTATAGTGTTCACTTTGTTTATGAAAATGTACATTGACCTAAGCATTTGGTCATACCAGTTTCTCAAAATGCAATAATCTTGCACAGGAGATATTTGAATGCGTCCATTAAATGCATGATCTAATACATTTCTATGTAGATTTTCAGCACCAGACCTATTCTGATAATGCATTAAACTCTAGGGATAAATGAGTTCCCAAATTGTAAGGAAGCAGAAAGTGAGTCACAACCTCGTGTCACTTCCTAAAATGCCTCACTTCTTAAAGGGAACCTGTCACCAGTTTTTTTGTGTATGAGCTGATACCACCACCTTACTCTGTGCTGCATTCTAAAAAGTTGTATATTATGTCCTGACCCCCCCTTCCCCCGTAAATTCCCCAAATAAACTTTTAAATAGCTCCATTCTGATTGGAGTCATTCCAGCGGCTCCTGTCCCTTCTCTGCGCTGTAAGTTGCCGTCCTCCCATGTTATTGATGTAGATGACATGTCCTGTGTCATCCACATAGCCAAATGAGATCTCACGCCTGCGCAGGGACGTTGCTGGTTCGCACAGGCACACTTTCCTTTGCCCTGCTGCGGGCAGAACCTGAAGCCTAACTTCGCATGCTTATACATGAAAAAACTGGTGACAGGGTCCCTTAAGGAATTTGTGCTTATTGCACAGTATTGTATAAAGGGGTTAGCCACCTTTTAAAATATACTGTCTCCTCCTAGCAGGAGGGGAGAGAAAAACGATCAAGAGCCCAATAAAGATGAAAATCAAGATTTTTGCAAAAACAAATCAGTTTTTATTTTCAAAAATATTGTCACAAGTGAGTGTGTGGACACACCATATGCGTCATATATATACAGCGGAATTAAGATTATAAATAATAATCACACAGCCTTTGAGGCTACAATTTAATATCCATACATATAGTCTCCCAGAAACCATAGTCACCTATGTATATATGCCCATAATAGCGCATTATATGATACTACTCATTATATGGCCCATGATCTAAAAGGAGACCATATATATGATATAGCTTATGCCAACCCATGCAGTCGTAATAAGTGGTAGCACTTATCACCAACATCAAGCAGATGTCAATGTATTATATCTTAGTATTCCCTACACAACCATAGTCCACCATTCATGAATGTAGTTTCATATATCTACAAAGGGATAACTGATAAACATGTACATCTTATAAATGGCTCCTTGCATATAGTTAGATGTTATATATCCCATAGCATAGAGGGGAGCCAGACATATATATATATATTCATGTCTAACACAGGTAAATCCAGATACATAGATAAGGTTATCACAAGTGACCAACAGGTGTCACTACATTAAGTATATTCGCAGGACCTATGTATAACCGGAAAAAAACCTTTGTTACAATATGCTAGACATGTGTAATTGTAGAGGAGGCATAGGGAAACCAATCATAACCACCACATGGTACAGCATACAGAAGACAACAAGCCACAAGAATTTACAAGGTATGTGAGGATATTTACCGCTGCAATATAAGACTCCCGACACGTGTTTCGGCTTTTCAACCTTCGTCAGGGGGGCGTCCTCCTAGCAGTCCAGTGTTGATGCTCCAGTGGTCTTCATAATCTTTAACCCCTTTATGACCAGTCTACTTTCTGTTTTTTTTCCCTTCCTTCTTCCAAGAGCCATATATTTTTTTTATTTTTCTGTCCACATAGCTGTATGAGGACTTGATTTTTGCAGGTCAAGTTGTAGCTTTGAATAATACCATTTATTTTATCGTGTATGCACTGGAAGAAGGGAATTTTGTTACTTACCGTAAATTCCTTTTCTTCTAGCTCTTATTGGGAGACCCAGACGATTGGGGTATAGCTACTGCCCTCCGGAGGCCACACAAAGCACTACACTAAAAAGTGCAAGGCCCCTCCCCTTCTGGCTATACCCCCCCGTGACATCACGGGTTCTCCAGTTTTAGTGCCAAAGCAAGAAGGGGGAAAGCCAATAACTGGTTTAAACAAATTAACTCCGAGTAACATCGGAGAACTGAAAAACCGTTCAACATGAACAACATGTGTACCCGCAAACAACAAAAAAATCCCGAAGGACAACAGGGCGGGTGCTGGGTCTCCCAATAAGAGCTAGAAGAAAAGGAATTTACGGTAAGTAACAAAATTCCCTTCTTCTTCAGCGCTCTATTGGGAGACCCAGACGATTGGGACGTCCAAAAGCTGTCCCTGGGTGGGTAAAGAAATACCTCATGTTAGAGCTGCAAGACAGCCCTCCCCTATGGGGAAGCCACTGCCGCCTGCAGGGCTCTTCTACCTAGGCTGGCGTCCGCCGAAGCATAGGTATGCACCTGATAATGTTTGGTGAAAAAATGTGCAGGCTCGACCAGGTAGCTGCCTGGCACACCTGTTGAGCCGTAGCCTGGTATCGTAATGCCCAGGACGCACCTACGGCTCTGGTAGAATGGGCCTTCAGCCCTGAAGGAACCGGAAGCCCCGCAGAACGGTAGTCTTCAAGAATTGGTTCTTTGATCCATCGAGCCATGGTGGCTTTAGAAACCTGCAACCCCTTGCGCGTACCAGCGACAAGGACAAAAAATGCATCAGAGCGGCGCATGGGCGCCGTGCGGGAAATGTAGATTCTGAGTGCTCTCCCCAGAACTAACAACTGTAAATCCTTTTCATACCGGAGAACCGGATGAGAACAAAAGGAAGGTAAGGATATATCCTGATTAAGAAGAAACGCGGATACAACCTTAGGGAGAAACTCCTGAATAGGGCGCAGCACCACCTTGTCCTGGTGGAATACTAGGAAGGGAGCCTTGAATGACAGAGCCGCCAGCTCAGACACTCGCCGAAGCGACGTGATCGCAACCAGAAAGGCCACTTTCTGTGACAGGCGCGAAAGGGAAACTTCCCTCAGAGGCTCGAAAGGCGGCTTCTGGAGAGCAACTAGTACCCTGTTCAGATCCCATGGATCTAACGGCCGCTTGTACGGGGGCACAATATGACAAACCCCCTGTAGTAACGTGCGCACCTTATGAAGACGTGCTAGACGCTTCTGAAAAGAACACGGATAGTGCCGAGACTTGCCCTTAAAGGGAGCCGAGCGACCAACCTCTTTCCCAACCAGATTGCAGGAGAGAAGGCAAAGTAGGCAATGCCGATGGCCAGGGAGACACTCCCTGAGCAGAACACTAAGATAAGAATATCTTCCACGAGTTGTGGTAGATCTTGGCAGACCGCGGCTGGCTAGCCCGTCTCATGGTGGCAATGACGTCGTGCTCACGGTCGACCGACGGTGAGGTGCCACAGATCTCGGTACCACGACCTCCCCGGCCAGTTTGGGGCGACGAGGATGGTGTGGCAGCAATCGGTAGCTGGAACTGTGACCAATCCTGAGCCAAGGCGCCTGTCGCCAGAGCTCTTTGATCGTAAGACCGCGTCATGAAAATCGGGACCTTGTTGTTGCCGAGAAGCCATGACGTCGACGTCCGTCTTCATCCTGCGGCTACAGATTTCTTGAAAACAAACGGGTGCAGAGCCCATTCCCCTGCGTCCACGCCCTGGCGACTGAGGAAGTCTGCTTCCTAGTGTTGTACGCCCGGGATATGAACAGCTGATATGGTGTATGCTCTGTCTTCTACCCATAGCAGAATCCGCCGGACCTCTTGGGAGGCTTGTCGACTGCGTAGTCCGCCTTGGTGGTTGGTGTATGCCACCACTGTGGATAGTCCGACTGAATTCGGATCTATTTGCATTCCAGCCACTGCAGGAAGGCTTGCAGTGCAAGATACACTGCCCAGAGCTCCAGACCACTGAGTTGAAGAGTGGACTCCTCTGAAGACGGTCTTTGACCGTCTGGAAAAGTGACACGTTCCTGTGTAGGGACATCGACTTCCCTCCCATAAGCGAAGAATGTGCTATTGAGGCGGACGCAGATGAAACTGCGTGAAAAAAGCTCGCCTCTGGATGAGGCGCCTCCTTGAAGGAGAGACTGCCCCCTCGTCTGTAGTGAACGCTGTTTGTCCAGCGGAAGCTTCACTATCGCTGAGAGAGTGTGAAAACTCTCCAGGAGATGCCAGCGATTGGGTTCAACCTTGAAAAGTTGAAGACCCACCCGAAACTCTGGGAAGGGTCCAGCGCCATGTTCAGGTTGTGTTGGCATGCTTCTAAAGGAGAGTGCCTTGACCAGTAGATTGCCCAAGTAAAGGATCACAGAGTGACCGTGAGAGCGCGGGACTGCTCCCTCTGCTGCCACGAACTTGGTGAACACCCGTGGGGCTGTCGCCAGCCAAAGGGTATGGCTACGAAACGAAATATTCTCGTCTTTAATAACGAATCGTAGCCAACGCCGGTGCCTCGGAGCAATCGGCACGTGTAGATAAGCATCCTGATGTCTATTGATGTTAGGAAAACTCCTTGAGACAGAGAGGCAATGACGGAGCGGAGTGATGCCATCCGGAACCGCCTGGTTTTCACGTGCTTGTTAAGCAGTATAAATGCCAGAACGGGACGGAAGGAGCCGTCCTATTTTGGCACCACGACCAGGTCGGAGCAAAATGCGTATCTGGTTCCTGAAGAGGAACAGGGATTACCGCTCTTTCCGCCTGCAGAAGAGCCTCGGCTCGGTCGGTGCGGTAGTTTGAAAACAAACTGACTCTCACTCACAGGCCCTTGACCTGCGGTAGGTAAATGCCGCTAAAGCGGGGGAGTCTGCCCCCCCGCGGTTGCGGAGTGAGAGGGCTGAAAATTATGAGGAAAAACACTTTGGTAGCGGGTCCTCCGGCTGCCTTCCCCGGGCGTGATTGAGCCCGCTAGGAATCTATGCCCTTCTGGGCTTTTTGAGTCGTCTTGGATAGTTGAATGATTTCATTCAACCCTTACCAACAGACTATCACTAGATAAAGGCAACCTGGTTAAGCACTTCGTTGGAAGCAGCCTCTGTTCCAATCTCTCAACTACTAGCCTCTGCGTAAAAACACGGAGTTGGCGGGTGCCACTGACGTCCGGCTCGTAGAGTCTCGGACAGCAATAACAGCATGATTCGCCATGCCGACATTGCGAGTTAAAGACGCTGCTGGGACCGAGAGTACCTGTGACAGCGACCCCCTGCGCAATACTAGCTGAAATAGCTTGGAGTGCCTTCACGGCTGCGACTGCCGTAACAACCGACCTGCCGATAGCTTCATAGACAGATTGCAACCAGAGGCCAATCTGCCTGTCAATGGCATTTTGAAGTGAAGTCCTATCCACCACTACAACTATAGATCTAGCTGCAAGCATGGAGATTGGGGGATCCACATTTGGATACTGGGTCTAGCGCTTGACCACGTCAGGGGGGAGCGACACGTGTCTCATTAATACGGTCGGAGAAACGCTTATCGTGATAAGCGTGTCGTTTCTGGACTGCTTCTCTGGAGTCAGAGTGCTAAACAAGTACTCAATATACGCTTGAGATACTGAAATAGAGATTTCTCTTGCTGTGAAGCTGACCCCTCCACTGGAGGAGTTGAGGGAGAAATACCCAACCTTTCGTTGATGGACGCAATAAGATTATTCACTATAGCGTCACCATCCGGTGTATCCGGATTGAGAGCGGTCTCAGGATCAGAGTCCTGAACAGCTACGTCTGCCTCAACGTACAGAGAGTACTCCAGCTGGGACCTTGACCAGTGATGGAGTCGAGGGCTAATCCCAGCGAGCCCGCTTAGGCCATCTGGGACTGTCGACCGTGTCGGATGCCTGCTCTCTGGGATGCCTGGAATCACTCTGGCGCCTTGAGATGCTCCAAATCAGGGCGGCCAGGGTCATTGCAACCATATTGCCCACGGTCTGCTTGGGGTGCAAAGTCTGTAAGATGTCAGTCATAGTCACAGACAATATATCAGCGGAAAAACTGCAACTTCGTCCCTGTCTCTGGACAGAGATCACAGGTGGTTCTTTTGGCCACATATAGCAGAGACCCCGGTTGAGCAATTGCACGCACTGGGGGTCCTGGAACCGTATGACATGCATTACAAGCAGCATAGAAAGCCCGTGCATTGGCAACTTGTCTTTTTCTGCTGTTGTTGTCTAGCTATCTAAGAGCCTAGCCGAGGATAGCGACCGTACAGTGAATAGTCATACAAGCATGAAGTACAAATAAACACTTCAGCACATGTAGTACACGCAGCATTGAAAACTTGTGGCTTGGCACATTTGCTCTTCTGCTGCTGTTGTCTATTTATCTAGGAGCATGAGACAAGGATAGCGACATACAGTGAATGTATAGCATACGGGCATGACAGTAAACACTGCAGCCCATGCAATCCAAGCAGCATTGAAAGCTTGCGCGTTAGCACCCTAGCCTTTCTGCTGCTGTTGTCTATTTATCCAGGAACATTAGCCAAGGATAGCGACATACAGTGAATGTATAGCATACAAGCATGACAGTAAACACTGCAGCCCATGCAAGTCAAGCAGCATTGAAAACTTGTGCCGTAGCACCATTGCTCTACTGCTGCTTTTGTCTGTTTATCTGGGCGCATTAGCCAAGAATAGCGACATACAGTGAATGTATAGCATAACAATAAACCGTGCAGCACATGCAAGCGAAGCAGCATTGAAAGCTTGTGCCTTAGCACAAATTGCTCTACTGCTGCTGTTGCCCAATCTGACAGTAAACACTGCAGCACATGCAAACGACGAAGCATTGAAAGCTTGTGCCTCAGCAGCATTGCTTATTTGCTGCTGTTGCCCAGAATAGCGACAGTACAGTACAGTGCATAGCATATCAGCACACAGCCCAAAAGCCCACTTCAGCATTAGTGGTGTCAGTACTGCTTACCGCCCGCACAAGAGCGGGTGTGAGGTCGCCCAAAAACCTGTGACTGGTTCCGTTCTCCCAGAGTGGAAACCATAATGGCTGCCGGCTTCTCTTCCCCGTCCTGTGCAGAGGGGCAGGCCGTGGGCGAGCCCCAGCCAAGAGCGGGAACCCGGCGTCTCACTGTGTTCAGTGAGAGGGGGCTGGAGAATGCAAAGCAGACTCCAGCTCCCTGCGCTGAGCTTCTGTACAGCGTCCCGCCCCTCCTCTGACTGGCAGGGCTGGGGCGGGAACGAAACGAAAGCTAGGCCGCAAAGCCGGGGACTCGAGTAATAAGCGCGGCCGTCCTATGTGCACGGCCGACGCCGAAGTCCCCCGGCGCACCACAAGTCCCAGCCGCGCCACAATGTAAAAAACAATCAGCAGCGGCCGGCGCGGCCGTTTTCAATACATAAATTCACTCAGCAAAGCTGCAGTGAATAATAGCACCAGCGCTCCGCGCTGTTGTCCCCGGCGCACTAACACTCCCAGCAATGCTGGTGTGTGTGTGCGCGCTTGCCCGGGGACACAGAGTACCTTGATGTAGCAGGGCCCTGTCCCTGACGATACTCAGCTCCATATCCAGCAGGTTCTTTTGGGTCTGTGGATGGAGCTCGGTCTCTGTGCCTGGAGACCGGTAAGATCCCACTTCACCCAGAGCCCCTCATGGGGATGGGGAAGGAAAACAGCATGTGGGCTCCGGCCTCTGTACTAGCAATAAGTACCTCAACCTTACAACACCATCCACGGGTGAGAAGGGAGCATGCTGGGGGCCCTATATGGGCCCTCTTTTCTTCCATCCGACATAGTCAGCAGCTACTGCTGACTAAAATCTGTGGAGCTATGCATGGATGTCTGACCTCCTTCGCACACAAAGCTAAAACTGGAGAACCCGTGATGTCACGGGGGGGTATAGCCAGAAGGGGAGGGGCCTTGCACTTTTTAGTGTAGTGCTTTGTGTGGCCTCCGGAGGGCAGTAGCTATACCCCAATCGTCTGGGTCTCCCAATAGAGCGCTGAAGAAAGCAGTGGTAAAAAAATTCAGATTGTATGCCCCATATGTGGGGAAAACTACTGTTTGAGCACACAGGAGGGCTTGCTATTAGACTTTTCCAGCACTGATTTGGCTGTAATAGATTGAGAACTCCATGTCGCATTTGAACATCCGCTAAGATGACAAAACTCTCACAATAGACCCCATTTTGGAAACTACACACCCTCAAGGAATTTACCTAGGGTTTTGACAAGCATCTTAAACCCACAGTTGCTTTACAAATATTTAAAACATTGGACCGTGAAAATGAAAAATTATGTTCTTTCTTCCAACATATGCTTTATTAGAAAAGGAGAACAAGAGTTTTTATAGTGCAAAAAGTAACAAATTTTTATTAAACAGTGGTGGGGGAAAAAATCCGAACAGTCATTAAAAACATATAAAAACATTAATGGCGGTTAACCCCTACATTAGGGCATGGTACAAATATTAGAATGTAAATACATAAGGCATATGAATAGCACGTATTCAATGGTGCAGAAATAACACGTGGGTATTGTCATAACAGTCTGCAGAAAAAACAGTGATGTCACTTTATCAGGCAAGAATGCTGCAGTAATCTACACTTAACACCAGACCTTAGAGTGTATATATATAAAAGGCATGCAGATACAACGTACTTATTTGTACAAAGACACTATATAAATACCATTTGGTATGCTGCCAAAACACTCTG
Source organism: Anomaloglossus baeobatrachus (assembly GCF_048569485.1). NCBI lineage: Eukaryota > Metazoa > Chordata > Amphibia > Anura > Aromobatidae > Anomaloglossus > Anomaloglossus baeobatrachus. The sequence goes on along the minus strand of NC_134353.1, from coordinate 706,094,242 downwards.
AAGTCATGCTGCCGAGAAAACACTGCAGTGTATAGTTGCAGCTGTGATTGAAATTAAAGCCCCACTGAGAGCCCGCACACATAAATAACAGTGCAAAAAACGCCCATTACCAGTCCAACCAAGTAAGGGGGAAAGGTCCGCCAGTAACTGCAGCCTCGGAAGACCTACGCACGTTTCGATATTAGGAATATTAAATCTTCGTCAGGGAGGAGGCATGAAGTGTCAACACTCCCCTGTCACTGGCTTTTAAATATGCCATTGTGATTGCCGCGGACCCGGAAGTCTCGCTCGCGGCAATCACACCTGGCGCCGGACGAAAGCACGCGAGATGATGGCCATCACGTCATCTTCGCGCATGCGCGGGAGCGGGGACGCGTCACCAAGGCTCCCGCGCATGCGCGCGACGTAAAGATGGCCCCAACTATGCGCGCACGAACGGCACCTAGATGCGATCGCACAGAGACAGCCAGATACCGCAGCAATAGTAAATGTGAACAGATCTCACTGAAATATGAAGTAACGCAACAACATTCGTAAATTTGAGAAAAGCGAAACCAGATAATATAATATAAGAAGGTCCATCTTTAGTTGTTCATATGAATCAGGAGAAATGATGAATCTCACAAGGCAGGCATATGATCATTTTCTAGGTCCTATTAAAAAAGGACATACATAAATAAATAAATACGCCAGAACAGTGGGGAGAGATGCACAAAAAATTGAGGCAGTTTAAAAACAGTTAAAAACATGAATAAAAAGGGGACAGAGGATACAGGTGAGAGAGCAAATGGCTATTTCAGAATGAACAGTGGGTATAATCCAATAATAAATGGAGTACAAAATATATGTATAACATATATATAGTCCATTATATATATAGGGGTGACCATAAAGAGCACAACATCACAAAATCAAGTGACTTACAGGAGGAGAGACCATGCAGGATCAAGGAAATATCAAAGCTACAGAAAAGGGGCATAACTCACTGATTCGTTTAGGCCCTTAGGAGCCAGTGTGTCCAGGGTCACTATCCACTTGGTCTCACACTGCGCCAAGCGTTTCTTAAGATCGCCACCTCTGATCCCCCCCGTTACCACATCAATCCCCCTTATCTTCAACTTTGAGGGGTCACAGGAGTGGTGTGATCTGAAATGCCTGGGCAGTGTTTTGAGTGTTGTCAGGTCCTCCTCCGTTTTAGCCGCAGCAATGTCCCTCACGTGCTCCCTGACCCTAATGCGGAGCTCCCTAGAGGTGAGTCCCACATAGGTCAGGGGGCACGTGCATGTTGCAAAGTACACCACAGGTGTGGTTGCACACGTGATGTAATGTTTGATGTTATAAGTTTTCTGTCCATCAGATGAACAGAATGTATGGCTACGAAGGACATTGCTGCACGCCACACAGTGGCCACAGGGAAAACAACCCTGTAGAGGACCATGGGAACCAAAAGGATTGACTCGAGGTGGAACATAGTGGCTCTGGACCAGCATGTCCCTTAAATTCTTTGCTCTCCTAGATGTCATAAGGGGATCCTGGGTAAGCACACTAGCCAGAATAGGGTCGGTCATTAAAACCGGCCAGTGTTTCTTCAGGATCTGACGTATGGTCTCCCATTCCTGACTGTGTGTTCCGATGAACCGCACCGCGGTATCACGTTCTGCCAATTTTTTCGGGGCACCAGTGAGTAGTTGCAACCGGGGGGTCATTTTGGCCCGATTATAGCCCGCCCTGATGCTTCTACCGCTGTATCCCCTCTCACGGAAACGCTCCCTGAGGTCAGCCGAGGTTAGTGCCCAGGGGTCTCCGTGTGCAAGTCTTCCCTTCCTTCCCTTTGGAAGATGAAACTTTCAAAACAAAATGGGAAGAACTAGCACAAACTTGTTCTCGGGGCTTCCTGGGTCTGTTGTGGGACCATAATTCCACCTCATTGGTCTCAATTGAAACGGAATTAGAGGCATTGGAAAAAAATCTAACAGAGGCGTGTACACCAACTGTCGTTACCCGCTTCTACGCCGAGATTGATAAAGAGTTGGAGAAATGGGAGCAGGAGATTAGGACCTTCAAACTGAAGAAATTAAATAGGGATATCCAGGACTATACCCTACGGAGGGCATATAGATGGAGAAACAATACAACCAGAGGACGTACGGGGGATACTGCCAACAAGAACCCCCGTTCAAGATCCTCGTCATTAGTGTCTATGACCTCAGCGGGAGGTTCCTCCTCTGGGGCCTCAGTGAGCTCCATGGACCTTGGAGATTCCGTCGGGGCACGTGTCAAACATCGAACCCGGCCACCCGTGACATACAATAAGAACAAACGTCAAGGGAATAAACTCCAGGTACTTAATTTATCTCAACGGGTGCTCACTGGGGCTCAGGTGGAGGTCCTCTCACGTGGTTTAACTTTTTCTCCCTCTAATGCTTTCCACCTTTTCTCAACTTTGAAGGACCTTAACCTGTTTTCACGAAAACTAATTCTTAAAAAACTTTTTTATAAGCGGAATGACGGGTCCGACAGTGTGGTGGAACGTGAGGCCATACGTAATCTTGAGGATCTACTCCAGGAACAGGAGATCCCGACAACAGGTACGTTCCCAGATGCCCTTCTGCCTAAGTCAACTAAGTTTCCCCCACTGTCTATTAGCCCTGCAATTGAGATCTTTACCAAAATGGTTAGTGAGGATCTTAAAAAAATCCCGACTAATCGGAAAAGGGACAATTTGACTCACTCTCAAAGGAAGGCTTTGATTGAATTGCAGGGCTTTCATGACATTGTGATAAAACCTGCCGACAAGGGGGGTAATATTGTGGTGCTGTCTTGTGCTAAGTATGAACAGGAGGTTCTCAGACAGCTTCGGGATAAGAGCACTTATAGGAAATTGCCCTCCAATCCCCTGACTGTCTTTTCCACTGAACTTACCGCGATACTTCGTAGGGCTCTGGATACCGGCCTGATCAACAAGAAAATGTTTGACGGACTATGTAAAAAATATCCCAGAGTCCCTACATTCTACATACTGCCTAAAGTCCACAAAGATGCTGTCAATCCGCCTGGTCGTCCGATTGTGTCGGGCATAGAGGGTTTATGTGACCCCATTTGCCGGTTCATAGACCACCATTTAAAAACTTTGGTTGAAACGTTACCCTCTTATGTCCGGGACACCACGGACGTCCTTAGGCGCATTGACGGCATCTCTCTGGAAGAGGACATGATCCTTGTTACAGCCGACGTTGAGAGCTTATATACGTGTATTTCTCATACGGATGGAATACGAGCTGTCCGTTTCTTTCTCGAGACGTCCGGTCGGAATGGCGAATTGAGTGAGCTGATCATCGAGCTGCTTGAGTTTGTGCTATCACACAACTTCTTCGTCTTTAAAGACATCTATTATCTACAGCAACGCGGCACTGCTATGGGCGCGGCCTGTGCGCCTTCGTACGCAGGCCTCTTTCTGGGTTTCTGGGAGAGGCTGGTTTTTGCGGACGAGGGCTCCGGGCTTAGCGCCCATGTGCAGTGTTGGCTTAGATATATAGACGATGTTCTGTTTGTGTGGCAGGGCACAGCTGAGCAGCTGGATTTATTCATGAGACATTTAAACATCAATGATCTTAATATCAAGCTCACTTATAAAAGTAGTAGACATATGATAGACTTCCTCGACATCTTGATTAAGGTGGATCAGAGGGGAGTGATCCAGACGGACGTCTTTCGGAAGACGACTTCCGTCAATGCTCTGCTACATGCTACATCTGATCACAACCCATCAACAATTCGTGCCATTCCCACCGGACAGTATCTGAGGATGAGGCGAATTTGCTCTTCTAATGACAGCTTCGAGGCCCAGTCGGCTGACCTCAGGGAGCGTTTCCGTGAGAGGGGATACAGCGGTAGAAGCATCAGGGCGGGCTATAATCGGGCCAAAATGACCCCCCGGTTGCAACTACTCACTGGTGCCCCGAAAAAATTGGCAGAACGTGATATCGCGGTGCGGTTCATCGGAACACACAGTCAGGAATGGGAGACCATACGTCAGATCCTGAAGAAACACTGGCCGGTTTTAATGACCGACCCTATTCTGGCTAGTGTGCTTACCCAGGATCCCCTTATGACATCTAGGAGAGCAAAGAATTTAAGGGACATGCTGGTCCAGAGCCACTATGTTCCACCTCGAGTCAATCCTTTTGGTTCCCATGGTCCTCTACAGGGTTGTTTTCCCTGTGGCCACTGTGTGGCGTGCAGCAATGTCCTTCGTAGCCATACATTCTGTTCATCTGATGGACAGAAAACTTATAACATCAAACATTACATCACGTGTGCAACCACACATGTGGTGTACTTTGCAACATGCACGTGCCCCCTGACCTATGTGGGACTCACCTCTAGGGAGCTCCGCATTAGGGTCAGGGAGCACGTGAGGGACATTGCTGCGGCTAAAACGGAGGAGGACCTGACAACACTCAAAACACTGCCCAGGCATTTCAGATCACACCACTCCTGTGACCCCTCAAAGTTGAAGATAAGGGGGATTGATGTGGTAACGGGGGGGATCAGAGGTGGCGATCTTAAGAAACGCTTGGCGCAGTGTGAGACCAAGTGGATAGTGACCCTGGACACACTGGCTCCTAAGGGCCTAAACGAATCAGTGAGTTATGCCCCTTTTCTGTAGCTTTGATATTTCCTTGATCCTGCATGGTCTCTCCTCCTGTAAGTCACTTGATTTTGTGATGTTGTGCTCTTTATGGTCACCCCTATATATATAATGGACTATATATATGTTATACATATATTTTGTACTCCATTTATTATTGGATTATGCCCACTGTTCATTCTGAAATAGCCATTTGCTCTCTCACCTGTATCCTCTGTCCCCTTTTTATTCATGTTTTTAACTGTTTTTAAACTGCCTCAATTTTTTGTGCATCTCTCCCCACTGTTCTGGCGTATTTATTTATTTATGTATGTCCTTTTTTAATAGGACCTAGAAAATGATCATATGCCTGCCTTGTGAGATTCATCATTTCTCCTGATTCATATGAACAACTAAAGATGGACCTTCTTATATTATATTATCTGGTTTCGCTTTTCTCAAATTTACGAATGTTGTTGCGTTACTTCATATTTCAGTGAGATCTGTTCACATTTACTATTGCTGCGGTATCTGGCTGTCTCTGTGCGATCGCATCTAGGTGCCGTTTGTGCGCGCGTAGTTGGGGCCATCTTTACGTCGCGCGCATGCGCGGGAGCCTTGGTGACGCGTCCCCGCTCCCGCGCATGCGCGAAGATGACGTGATGGCCATCATCTCGCGTGCTTTCGTCCGGCGCCAGGTGTGATTGCCGCGAGCGAGACTTCCGGGTCCGCGGCAATCACAATGGCATATTTAAAAGCCAGTGACAGGGGAGTGTTGACACTTCATGCCTCCTCCCTGACGAAGATTTAATATTCCTAATATCGAAACGTGCGTAGGTCTTCCGAGGCTGCAGTTACTGGCGGACCTTTCCCCCTTACTTGGTTGGACTGGTAATGGGCGTTTTTTGCACTGTTATTTATGTGTGCGGGCTCTCAGTGGGGCTTTAATTTCAATCACAGCTGCAACTATACACTGCAGTGTTTTCTCGGCAGCATGACTTCAGAGTGTTTTGGCAGCATACCAAATGGTATTTATATAGTGTCTTTGTACAAATAAGTACGTTGTATCTGCATGCCTTTTATATATATACACTCTAAGGTCTGGTGTTAAGTGTAGATTACTGCAGCATTCTTGCCTGATAAAGTGACATCACTGTTTTTTCTGCAGACTGTTATGACAATACCCACGTGTTATTTCTGCACCATTGAATACGTGCTATTCATATGCCTTATGTATTTACATTCTAATATTTGTACCATGCCCTAATGTAGGGGTTAACCGCCATTAATGTTTTTATATGTTTTTAATGACTGTTCGGATTTTTCCCCCACCACTGTTTAATAAAAATTTGTTACTTTTTGCACTATAAAAACTCTTGTTCTCCTTTTCTAATAAGCTTTTGAGTTTGTGCTAATTGGGCTGGGCTCCAGAAAAGTCTGGGTCCACCCCTACTTTTGTGATGGTATTTTGGAGTATTCCTTCCCTCAACATATGCTTTAGCCTCATTTTTTTTATTTTCACAAGGGTAAAAGGATAAAATGGACTACACAATTTGTTGTGCAATATCTCTTGAGTAAGCAAATGTCCCACATGTGAGGGAAAACTATTGTTTGGGTGTACAGGAAAATTAGGAACACAGATTACACCAGAATAGCCTACGTACGTCATGTTGCATTGAGGAGCCCTCAAGGTGCCAAAACAGCAGAACCTACCACAAATGACCTCATTTTGGAAACAATATCAATCAAGGAATTAATCTAGGAGTGTTGTGAGCATCTTTAACCCACAGGATCTTCAAAGAATTTAAAAAAATTGAACTATAAAAATGAAAAATTGCATTTTTTCCACAAAAATGTTGGTTTAACCATAGATTTTTCATTTTCACAAGGGTTTGATTTTGCAATTTCTCCTGAGTATGCCAATGCCTCAAATGAAGAGGAAAACTACTGTTTGCGCATATAGCAGGGCTTGGAAGGGAATGCTTGCCATTTGAGTTTTTAAGCACAGATTTGGTTGGAAAAAACTGCAGATGCCATGTCACATTCTAAGAGCCACTGAGGTTACAAAACAGCACAAACCTCTGCACAAATGACCCCAGTTTGGACACTACACCTCTTTCGTAATTTCTCTGGGGATGCAGTGCCAATTTTAAAATCACAGATGATTCAAATAATTGGCTGTGGAAATGAAATGATTTTTCTCCACTAAAATGTTGTTTTAGCCCCAAGGTTTTAATTTTCAAAAGGGCTATTAGGAGAAAATTGACCATATAATTTGTTAAACAATTTCTCCGGAGTACACCAAAACCCCATATGTGGTTAAAACTACTTTTTAGATCTAGTACAAAGCTCAGAAGGAAAGGAGACCCATACTGGAATGCAAATTTTTCTTGAATCGTTTTCAGGTACCATGTCAAAGTGACAGAGCCCCTCAGGTGCAAGAACAACAGAACCCTTCCCCATTTTACAAACTGCAACACTCAGATGTGAATACATCTAGTAATGCAGTAAGCATATTGACACCACAGGTGCATCACTGAATTTTATACCATTGAGTGGTGAAGAAATAATAATTATATTTTTATTACTAAAATACTATTTTAGCCACAGATTTTTAATTTTCATAAGGCAAAATAGGTAAAAAAAAAAAAAAGGGCCCTATAATATGTTACGCAATTCCTCTTGAACGTGGCAATACCTCATAAGTGACTATACAGTACCAGTTCCAGTTGCAGAGTGAAAATGCAAATATGCCAATGTAAATTAAGTGAGTCTCCTCACTACAGTAATGCCAAACATGTCGACGCTAACTACAATTTAAGCACACTGTGGGGCTCGGAAGGGAGGTGAATTTGGATTTGGGAGCACAGATGTCACTGGATTTCTTTTGGGGGATGCAATTGCGCTTTTCCATAGCCTTTATGCTACTACGGTAGTAATGTGGACACCCCCTATATTTCTGTTAACAGATGATGGATCTGAGTGGGGACTTTTTTTTTTTTTTTTCTGGCATGAGCTGAAGATTTTATTGGTAGTATTTTGGGGTACATAACATTTTAAATTAGTTCACATTTATCCCCTGCTATGCACTGAGTAGTTACATGATGATTTCCATATAAATACTAAAAATATGTGATTCAAATGAAATCCTCGATAGATCCATCCACCAATGAGACAGGCAGAGTTACTCTGCACTAAGTCTGACCTCTGCTCAGCAGCGTCCACCCTTTCAGAGATGCACAAAACTGTGGACCCTTAAAAAGACGAACACCACTGCATTATATATGCCAGACTGAGTCTAAAATGATTCCGTCTGTTTCATTCTAGGCTATGTTCAGTCGGGAATGTAGTGTGAATCCTGTATTTCAGAGATTTACATGTAAACCCCAAGGTAAGTTCTCAACGTAGAGCAGGATAAATGCGAGCTGAGTCTTAAGGCCACTTTACACGCAACGACATCGCTAGCAAGATGTCGTTGGGGTCACAGAATTCGTGACGCACATCCGGCATAGTTAGCGACGTCGTTGCATGTGACACTTACCAGCTAACGCTAACGATGTAAAATACTCACCAAATCGCTGATCGTTGACCCATTGTTCTAATCTCAAATATCGTTGCTGCTTTTGGACGCAGGTTGTTCGTTGTTCCTGAGGCAGCACACATTGCTATGTGTGACATCCCAGGAATGACGAACAGCACCGTACCTGCATCCTCCGGCAACGAGGTGGGCGTGTCTTTCATGCGGCTGCTCTTCACCCCTCAGCTTCTATTGGATGCCTGCCGTGTGACGTCGCTGTGACGCCGCACGAACCGCCCCCCTTAGAAAAAAGGCTTGTTGCCACCCACAGCGACGTCGCTGGGAAGGTAAGTCCGTGTGACGGCTGCTAGCGATATTGTGCGCCACGGGCAGCGATTTGCCCGTGACGCACAAACGACAGGGGCGGGTGCGATCGGCAGCGACATCGCTAGTGATGTCGCTTTGTGTAAAGTGGCTTTTACTGCGATCTTTGGGAGGCAGAATGAACAAACCATAGCAGTTCAAGAATCATGATTTTAATTTTTTTTTTATCTCTTTCTATTTATAATTTGGTAGGCAGAATTAGCAAATAAAATGCAATTTAGAATTTTTTCTTTATGCCGTTCACCGTGTGGTAAAAGTGATAAGATAATTTAATTCTTTCGGGTCAGTACAGTTATGGTCATACCATAGTTATATATTTTTTGTATGTTTTGCTGCTGTTTTTGCATGGCCTTATTCTGACAGCTATAGCCTATTACTTTTTCGTTGACGGAACTAAATGAGGACTTCATTTTTGTGGGACAAAATGACATGTTCAGGAATATATTTTCTATTTACATGCAACTTTTTAATTGTGATTTATTGCACTTTTTGTTCGATAATATGATGAAAAAAACAGTTTTTGATATGATTTTTTCTTTACGGTGTTCACTGAAGGTGTTAATGTCAGTTTCATAGATCACATTGTTCTGTATGTGGTGATATCAAATATGTTTACTTTTTTTATTTAATTTTGTTCTTACATAAATATGAGTATTTATTGGCATAATTTATTTTTATATTTTTATAACAAAAAAATAACTTTTTTTGTTTTACTTAGACCCTCTATAGAACTTCAACTTCTACTTCTCTGATCACTGTGCATTACAATGCTTTAGAGCCGTCAGCATGACATTGGCAGATCGCCTGTTAGACCATGCTTCTGGCATGGTCTAACAGACCACTGTAGTTGGCAGATCCGGAGGTCATTATTTGACCGGATCCCCATGATCTTCTTGTGAGGGTGCCAATCAGGTGAGAGATGGCGTTTCCTCCCTCTGACAATCTTCAAAATGCTGAATTGCTATTGATCATTTTGACCAAACTCTGATGAAAGTCCAATGACATTCTGATGAAAATCACTGATGAAACGCTGTCTGTTCTTCTGGTACTTCAAAAAATCTGACATCTGAATGAGCCCTTTACTTAGGAAATGGCTAAATTCTGACAGAAATGGTTTACATCTGGGACTCCCTTCAGATTAGACATTATTCTGGAGTCACATAAGCAAAATAAGACTTAGCTTAGGTGCCAGGTATCTTATATTAATTTTTTTCTGGAGCTGTGGCTAATTCTTTATCAAAAACATATTTATGCTATGGACAAAAGTACTGTAGTGCCGATGTCCCTGCAGGGACACCGACTTACTCACTACCCCAGCCGGGTTGCCTCCTTCCCCGCACTCCCACTGCCATCCACATGTGCTCCTGCATCCTTACAGCACAGGCTCACCGGGAATGTGAGTAGGGAGTGCACGCGTGCACATCGGCCCTCCTCTTAAAAGGGCATGCTATTTTCAGGAAATGCCTCTCAACTTATTGCTGAGAAGCACTGTGTATTTAAAGCACCGTCCTATTAGAGTGGTGCCTACACAATGCTCCTAGTTAGTCAGTGTTCCAATCTGCTAGCTAGTTGTCAGGTCCTGTGCTCCTGTCCTGTGAGTCCACCTTCCTATATCTGTCTGTCCCTACTGTGCCCACCATATTGGTCTTACCCGCTGTCCTGCCCACCTCAGTCATCCTGTCTGTACCTGAGTCCATATCCTGTCGTCGGAGTCAGCTGCCACAGTCCCGGTCACTGCTCTGGGAGTGGTACCTGGCCCCCCGCCTCTTTTGTTTTAATGTCCCAGTGATGAATATACAATCAAGAAACTAAGGAAGACTGTGCTGTTTTTTTTATAGAGGTTGTCCACTACTGGAAAACCCCATTCTAATCATTTCAAGGCCCCCATTAAAAAACAGTGTATATATTTACCTCCTGCAGTGGCGCTGTTCCAGAGATGTCAGAGCTGTCATTCTGGGAGAGTAATGTGTCTTGTTGGGTCACGAGCTGGTGGAAGTCAGTTAACACACTCTGGCTGCAACTCATCAATATTCCGTCAGTAGCAGACTTCCACTCTGACAAAATAATAAAGGCTGCAGTCAGTCACCGCTCAATGGCCAAAGCCAACACGTTACCCAACAAGTCACGTCACTATCCAAGAACAGCAGCGCTGACATCGCTGGAACGGCACCATACCAGGAGATGACAATTTGTGAGGAGTCTGTTTTTTGACAGAATATACATGTACTCATTGAACTCTACAGTGCTTTTCACATGTCTGTGTTTTTGCAGACCATGTGTCCACAAAAATAGTCACAGAGAAATGTCTTGGATCGGAGTCATGGATCAAAATTACCCATATAAATCTATTGATCTGTGAAAACCGCGGACAGGCACATGGATGACACAAATGTGCAGCCCGTGTTCTATCTGTGATTAACATGGAAATGTCAAGGAGAGTCTTTAGAAAAAATTACTTATTTTTTCATATATAAAAATCAGTGACAAAACACTGAGGCTAAAATCGGACACACTGATAAAAAGCAGATGAAAAACAGTAACGACAGACTGTTTTTTTACTTTGTCAAAAATCATTGCTGTCTGAATGAGGACTAAGTGAAAGAGCAGTAATGGCTTGTATCGCCAAGTTAGGAACACAAAGCAGGTGGGATGAGGAAAAAATGTCTTACCTGTTGCTGCTTGTCCATCCTGATGATACTTCTATCCAGGTTATGTACACAGGAACCTAAACGCTACTGGACATGCCATTCTTCAACAATCTAATATGGAAAGTGTCCAAAGAGTCTCACATAGTGAAAAAAATTAAGAAGTCTATGTAAGGCCGGGATCACACTAGCGTATGTGATAAGCTAATGACACTTGGCTCAGGCTCTGCTGCAAGCGTGAACTGAGTGTCATTCACTGTGATCTGATGTGAGAATTGGAGCACAGATGTGGAGAAGCTGGAGAGAGTAATCTCTCCATCTTCTCCATTGCCTGTCTCTGTGTATATCAGACATCCAAGTGCAGTCTGATGTTTCACGAGCACTCATATGGGTGTGCATGATCTCACTGACAGTCTCAGCATGCTACGATTTTTACTTTGGTCCTTTTAGAGCTGAGGGAAAAGTCGCAGATCTGACCTGCAACATTGACTAACATGGGACCGAGATTTTCTCGCATTGCCCTAGTCCGATTTATATGCCAGTGCAAGTGAGCCCTAAAAGTGAGGTTTGAGCAAAATGATAGCAATACATAAATAAATAGCCCATAAAGATTTCCCATAAAAAGCAGAAAGAAATGTGAGGTGCAGCCCCCAGTCTTAGGCTTTTAAGGTAATTTTTTTGGCTATCTGCCATGAGGGACCTTCTTACACATAAATGGCCACTTAAGCAAACACATAAATTAATTTTAACAAATTCAAGAATCATTTTACACTGAAAATATCAACATTGTATGTTCTCATACTGATAACTAAGTCAGTATTGTCCTTGAGCAGTCTAGTCTTACATGGGAAAGACGGAACGACCAAGCACTTACATTGCTTTCTAGGTCACTCTAACAAAAACATAATTTCCGTTAAACAGAAAAATGTACAATGTAGTGTGTGTATGTGTTGATGTATATATATATATATATACACACACTATAAGAATATAATATAGAAACTGATCATTTCAGCAAAGCAATATGATCAGTTAAAGGGGTCATCCTGTACGTTAATATTGATGCTAATGGAGCACCCCTGCGGTACCAGGTGCCGCAAATGTAACAGTGGAAACACAAACCCCGAAATATCCGTGCCAGTCAACACACCAGCACTTTCAGGCCACACACACAACCCCAACACCAAACTGGGAGACTGCCTAGCAACAGGTAAAAGGGATGGGCACTGACTGGATAGTCACCACCCAATCTGTAGGGAGAGACCTAGCACAGGGAGGGACCAGTGGTCAGTTGGAAAGTTGGCGGGAGGAAGTGTTGAGTTAGAGGAGTGAGGAGAGTTGAGAGGAGTAGTCGAAAGAGTGAAAGTACAGAAGGAAAGGAAAAGACCTGAAGTAGCAACGAAGTGCTGTGACATGAGTGAGGGACTGTGGAGTAAGGGACCAGGACTCCAGCTCCAGGGACCGTGAGTTACCTGTGGAAGTGGAAAACTCCAGGGACCGCGGGGCGCCTGTGGAAGTCTGGAACCAAGGCTCACAGGACTCAGCACGAGGCGGGGTGCAGACTCTAGGACATCGGGACACTTTATGGTCAACTGTTAAATCTGCCAGGCGAGAAGATCTCCAGGGTCCATCACCAACCAAAGAGTTTGAAGCATCAGCAGCAAAGAGAGGACCAGAGATTGACCCCCTTAAATAGTCCAGGCTGGCTGCAATAGGACCAAGATAGAAATGGAGGGGTTCCCAAGCAGCTCTAGGCCACGGGAGTAAATCAACAACAAGTGTGCACGGAGGACAGCCAACCAAGGTCACAGCTGGCATGGAGGACAAGGGAAAAAAAGGGAACCAACACGATCTGAAATTGGCATGCATCATATAAAAAGTGAAAATTCACAAATTTATTCCAACTGTACTATAATAAAAAAAAAAATGAGATTAATAGCAAATAATTGATCAAAATGGAGGACAAGGGGAGCGGAAACACCTGGAACAGGCACCAGCAGGTCCAAACACTGAAACCAAGTAAAGACAAGGCAAGTTAAAACTGCAATACTGGTGTGGACTGTTTCCTTATCACCTCCGTACACATACACTGTTTCTTACTACAACCCCCATCATCCACTGCTGGGGCCTAGCCCTGCTTGCGGAGGGCCCAAAACACCTAAGCTGCACTACTCGATCAGCCCCAGTAGGACCCTGCAGCGGCGGCTTCAAATAATCTGGCCGCATACCGCAAGTGGCGTAGTCGAAAAACTCTATTTTTTTATTTAAAATCTTTATTTTTTTATTTCTCCCTTTTCTTTTATTTTTACCCCCTTTTATTCGGACCGACCCCCAGGGTCACGGAACCGGGCATCGGCCACGACTAGCACCCACACTGCGCACCGCGTGCCCGGGACCGTCTACCCCACATCCCTGGGGCGTTACACTTATCCTTAGACTAGGTTATCACGAAAGTCTAAAAAAAATCATTGTGATTTTCAACCAAAATAGTAGGGCAGATACTGTATTTTGGCACTTGTCAACCATGTGCTATCTGTATGAAATCCATTTTTTGGCATCCATTTTTTTTCTCACACCCCTTGCCCGGTTTCAGAGTCAAATTGTAGCAGGCTGTCTTTTTTTTCACAGACAGATTCTGTCAGTGAAAAAAAGCATGCATCTGCACTGTCCCATTGAATAACATGGGTCAGTGTGCTATCGAATGAAAAAATCGGATAATACAAGTCCAATTTATTTGGTCATCTGAACGAGCCCTTAGGATAGGTCCCAATACCAGATTGATGGGGCTGCATCACCACTCACCAATAGGCTGTTCACGATGCCGAGGCATTCAGTTGTAAAACGGAACAACTACATTAAATGTATAGTGGTTGTGTACTGCGCTTCTGCACCTATGCGAGTGACTATGGGTGGATCTGCACTACCCCACTGCAGCTGCTCTACACTTGATGGAGTTGTGCAATCCGTACGCAGCGAAAACAGCCGATTGCTGTTTTGTGTATTCTTTCTTCAGAAGATGAAAGTAAGCACCTGTAAAAAAAAAAAAAGGTTTTTGAAAAGTTAGTATTTAGTAAAAAAAAAGTGCTAAAAAAACATCTGGATTATGATGTTTCATTCCGTTTAAAGGAGTCATCCACTACTAGGGCAACTTCTTCTGATTCCATGTTTCATCCAGGTAAAATAAAAAAGCCTACACTCACCTCCCATGCCAGCGCTATTCTAGCGGTATCGATACTCGCGTTCATGTAGCTCATGTGACCATGTGATGTCTTGCAAGCCCCGCACCCAATCACCGCCAGCTTCTTTCTCCTCGCCTTCGGACAAATGAGTGAATCATCATGAAGTGAATACTGCAGCTGCCAATCACTTTCTGTTGATTGCTCATGTCTGAAGGTGAGGAGAGAGAAGCCGGAGGTGATTGAACAGGGTTGCAAGACATCACACGAGCCCAGCTGGAACGGTGCCGGTGTGGGAGGTGAGCATAGGTGTTTTTATTTTAAATGGGGGAAACATGAAATCAGAAGTTTGCCCTAGTAGTGGACGACCCATTTAAGACTAGTGTCACAAAACAGAATAAAAAATTGGCCCATTCTTATCCACAAAGTTAAGGCCTCCTTCACACGTCCGTGATAAAAACGCACATTTTGCTTAGTTACCCGATATTTACCCTGGCTACGTGTGCAGGGAGCCCGACACTTCCCCGCTCGGCTCCGCTCCCTCCCGCGCGCGCGCATACACACACACACACCTGTCCCCAGCGATGCAGTCCCCGTGGCACTGACGTCCTCAGCGCCATGGCCTTGCTTCGCTCCACCCACTCCGCCCCCCAATGGGATCCGATTGTTTTTGCACACCCAAAGCCTTGAATAAGGGAGTCACGTTTGAATTACAGAAGGGAATACTGCATGCTGCTTTATTTATTTAACACGTAAACTTGGTCTGTGTACAGAAGCTGGCATCTGAACAGTCCGATTGATAACATTGATAGCTGAAAAGGACCATGCACCAAACCACACAGCTAGGTCAATCAATATGTGGAAGAAGGAACATCACATCAAAATCCTGTCATGGCCAGCCCAATCTCCAGCCCTGAACCCCATTGAAAACCTCTGGAATGTAATCAAGAGGAAGATGGATAGTCACAAGCCATCAAACAAAGAAGAACTGCCTACATTTTTGCACCAGGAGTTGCATAAGGTCACCCACAATCAGTGTGAAAGACTGGTGGAAAGAATGCCAAGACGCATGAAAGCTGTGATTAAAAATCATGGTTATTCCACAAAATATTGATTTCTGAACTTCTCCTGAGTTAAAACATTAGTATTGTTGTTTCTAAATGGTTTTGAACTTTTTTTCTTTGCATTATTTGAGGTCTGAAAGCAATGCATTTTTTTGTTATTTTGACCATTTCTCATTTTCAGAAAATAAATACAAAATTTATTTCTTGGAAATTCGGAGACGTGTTGTCAGTAGTTTATAGCATAAAAGAACAATTTACATTTTACTCAAAAATATACCTATAAAGAGAAAAAGCAGAAAAACTGACAATTTTGCAGTGATCTCTTAATTTTTGCCAGAGTTGTATCCCTGATGTTGCCTCTCTCCCACTGTCCCTCTCTCCCAGTCTCTGTCTCTATATCTTTTTGTTATCTCTCTGTCTCTTTCCCTGTCTGTCTTTGATTGTCTCTTTTCCTGTCTGCGTCTGTCTGTCTCTTTGTGTCTATCTGTATCTGTCTGTATCTTTCCGTCTTTTTCCCTGTGTGTGTGTGTGTCTCTTTTCCTCTCTGGCTCTTTCCTTGTTTGTTTCTTCCTCTTTCCCTGTCTGTCTCTTTACCTGTATCTGTCTGTCTCTTTCCCTGTCTGACTTTGTCTGTCTCTGTTTGTGTCTCTGTCTCTCCACGGACATTATATTACCTCACACATAAGCTTCTGATAACAACAATGTCCTTTGTTCCTATAGCAACCAATCAGTACTCATATTAATGACCTGTAGCTCCCAGCTCCATTTACTTTAATGGAGGCAGATTTTTCTGGCGAAAACGTGGGGTTAAAATTTTTCCTCAAAACATAGTCTATGGCGTTCCCTGAGTCTAATTAAGCATCTGTGCAAAATTTCGTGATTCTACATGCGACGGTGCGGATTCCTTTAGCGGATGGACACACACACACAGCTTTATATAGTAGATAAAAAACCTTCAGAGCTGGTATAGCAGTAACTGTACTGACCTGGACAAACAGGTTTCCAGGTCTTTTTTACCGCACTGTTACAACAAAACTTTAAACTCTATGGCAGAATTGTGTTTTGTTTTTTTCAGCACATTTTGGATTGATTTTTTTTTTTTTGTTTTCCAAAACATTGAATTGGAAAAAGTTTTTGATGATACCATTCAATCATTTGTGCCTCACAACATAAAGGCCTGATGAGGCGATGTCTCCTCCTGAAAGAACGAAACAGCAAAAATGAGAAATGAGTGGGTCGTGAAGGGTTAAGGAGCGGTTTCCCCACTAGCTCGTGTTTGTACCATAGTCCATGGTGATACGGCCTAAAGGACTGTCACATATCCCGGACCCCCAGCTCCCCAGATCTCCTGGACCCCAAGCACCCCTGTGCCCCAGCTCCCCTGGACCCCAAGCTCCCCTGTGCCCCGGCTCTCATGGACCCACAGCTCCCCTGTGCTCTGTCTCTCCTGGACACCCAGCTCCCCTGTGCCCCGGCTCTCCTGGACACCCAGCTCCCCTGTGCCCCGTCTCTCCTGGACACCCAGCTCCCCTGTGCTCTGTCTCTCCTGGACCCCCAGCTCCCCTGTGCCCCGTCTCTCCTGGACACCCAGCTCCCCTGTGCCCCGTCTCTCCTGGACACCCAGCTCCCCTGTGCCCCGTCTCTCCTGGACACCCAGCTCCCCTGTGCCCCGTCTCTCCTGGACACCCAGCTCCCCTGTGCCCCGTCTCTCCTGGACACCCAGCTCCTCTGTGCCCCGTCTCTCCTGGACACCCAGCTCCCCTGTGCCCCGTCTCTCCTGGACACCCAGCTCCTCTGTGCCCCGGCTCTCATGGACCCCTGGCTCCCCTGGACACCCAGCTCCCCTGTGCCCTGGACCCCCTGCGCCCCGGCTCTCATGGACCCCCAGCTCCCCTGCGCCCCGGCTCTCCTGGACCCCTAGCTCCTCTGTGCCCCGGCTCTCCTGGACACCCAGCTCCCCTGTGCCCTGGACCCCCTGCGCCCCGGCTCTCCTGGACACCTAGCTCCTCTGTGCCCCGGCTCTCATGGACCCCCAGCTCCCCTGTGCCCCGGCTCTCATGGACCCCTGGCTCCCCTGGACACCCAGCTCCCCTGTGCCCTGGACCCCCTGCGCCCCGGCTCTCATGGACCCCCAGCTCCCCTGCGCCCCGGCTCTCCTGGACCCCTAGCTCCTCTGTGCCCCGGCTCTCCTGGACACCCAGCTCCCCTGTGCCCTGGACCCCCTGCGCCCCGGCTCTCCTGGACACCTAGCTCCTCTGTGCCCCGGCTCTCATGGACCCCCAGCTCCCCTGTGCCCCGGCTCTCATGGACCCCCGGCTCCCCTGTGCCCTGTCTCTCCTGGACACCCAGCTTCCCTGGACCCCCGGCTCCCCTGTGCCCTGTCTCTCCTGGACCCCCGGCTCCCCTGTGCCCCGGCTCTCATGGACCCCCGGCTCCCCTGTGCCCTGTCTCTCCTGGACACCCAGCTCCGCTGTGCCCCGTCTCTCCTGGACACCCAGCTCCCCTGTGCCCCGTCTATCCTGGACAAGCACCAGCTCCCCGTGCCCTGAGGTTGCAGTGGAGAGCAGAACACTGTTCACACCAGCAGGTGACATGGAAGGCTACCTCCAGCGGGTAGCGCGTCATCTGCATGCACTGGGCCTGACGCTGCCGTCTGCCATCAACACAATGAGAACATTCAGTCAGGCTTCGGCTCATCATTGGCGGTGAGGTAAATGTCCACCAAACGTATATGAATAAAGCTTGAAGGTGAAAAAAAACACTACAAGGCCCCGCCCACTGCAGCAAAGCGTGAGGGAGGTTCCGCCTCTGTGACCCCGCCCACATGCCCCTCCCCACACACACCCAGCGGGCGGGAAGGCGTCAGCCAGGCAGCGCCTCACACAAGCACCGACCGAGCTAGTGAGCGACACAGTCCCGGCTCTCACCGCGCCCTCAGCACCCGGCAGGACAGCACCCGCGGCGGCGGAAGGAGCTAGGCCAGCCCTGCAAGGGACAGCGCCAGGAGATAAGCTATCTCTTGACAGCAAATATGGCGGCTGCGGCTGGGGCCTCGTCAAACCCCGGAGGGGGACCAGAAATGGTGCGAGGACAGGCTTTTGACGTGGGCCCACGATACACCAACCTGTCGTACATCGGGGAGGGCGCCTATGGCATGGTGTGGTGAGTACCGAGTGTCGGGTGTGTCTGTCCCCGCTGCGCCCGGGCCTGCCCTCCTCCCCAGATGTCACCACCCTCCCTGAGCACGGAGCTGCGGGAGCGGGCGGGATGATTGATGCCCGGGGCTGCGCTGAGCACCGCCGGCCTGTGCTGTCAGGGCGATGGGGCCACTGATACGGGCTGCTGGCAGGGCCTGGGCTGCAGCCACCCCTTGGGGGATGGTTTGAGGGAGTATTGGTCCACATGGGAGTGTCCCCTGACCACCAGCCGAGTCTGGACTGCGCCTCTGTCAGATACAGAAGTGCACTCCTGGGATTGTGGCCATCTTTGTAAATCTGTGGCTAAGCCGGAGCTAGGCAATGACCAATCTACCCATCATGTCCCCGTGATCAGATGGAGACTGTGTCCCCGTATAGGGCTGATGGCCGCATCCTCCGGGGCTGATGCCTCTGAGCGTGGCCGCATCCTTGGGGGCTGGGACCACTTGTCTAAATCACATTTAGGACTCATTCAGAGGTCATTAGTTTTTTTTTTTTTGCTCTTCGGCAAAAATTTGGTTTTAGATTCATCAGTATTTGGCCAGTGTCAGCCTTTACTGTCAGATTTACTCCAGGAAAAACATGGCGGTTTCTGAATACGGTCTGAAAAACAGCAGATAAATAACAGGTTTACGGTATTTATTTTTTTAACGAACACTTAGACTCTGATTGCAATCGTACATGGCACCATGATTTGTTGCATAACACTTGGTCCACAAAATGACACGGACGTGTGAACAGCTTCGTAGACTAGAATAGGTATGACTTCTATCTGTAAAAACAAACAACGTAGCAGTCATATGTGACAAACGCGTGTCTGAATGATCCATCACCCACACCATGATGTAAGGGGCTCCTTCACGAGGTGTGGGGTTGAGAAGACCTCGTCTTCCATGTAGCACTTTGTTAAAATTAACGTTTAATAATTCTGAAATTCCCTCCTCTCAATTTGGATTTTTTTCCTCAGCAGGCGGTGGTTACTCTAGAGATTTATTGGAGAATTGCTGTAAAGAATAACCTTTAGGGCTCATTCACACAAATGTATTTTCGGTCTGGAAAAGACGGACAGCATTTGGGGCAGTGCTTTGTTTTTCCTACAGAAATCGATGACTAGCATATTCTAGTCTATGGGTGGAAGAAAAAAAGAATATCATCCGATAGTTGTGTACATTGCAATTCTGTAACATAGGAAACTTTAAATGGTCTTGTTTTCTTCCGCTTCTGTCACCCTCACTATTTACTATTTAGCAAAAATTCTGCTTATCCGTAACATAATGGTGGGGATGTCCAGCTGATAGAGCGTATGTCAGGATAGAGAAATCGGCACTCAAAGCTCATTGAGTAGTAGAGGCTTGAGCCATGGAGTGTGGCTCACAGCACAAGGAGGTCGGCCTCGGGCTAGATCGGATGTGGACCTGCGTTTAGTAGCGGCCTGTACGTGCAGTATACCTGTATTTCCTGTGGTTCAGAATGCGTGACTTCAGATTAATGGACGTGTAATGTGGTGGTACTGCTTTGGGGAAATGTAATAAGGCTGAAGGTAGAGATATTGCTGCGGCAATTAATATGGGAGATAAGAGTTATGGCTTTCCACTTAGTCAGGAGGGTGTTCCTAGGATAGGCATGTCTTGCAATAAAGATGGTTTCCTCTTGGGATCTTAGCACACTGGTTTTCCCCTTCAGATAAATGCATATGCACTGGGGAAGCTCCCCATATAAGAGATGGCTGTGCCGGATGCCATACAGTGGCAGGTCTCACACGTAGGAAGCCATTGTAAAACAGAGCGTGTTCTGCTTCAGGGTTTTTTCCCTCCCCTTTCTAGATGGCACTCCAGGAAGAGTAGCCAGTCAGCTATACTAGTCCATACAGCCGAAATCTGGGGTAAATAAATGTGAGGACATACCGTATTTTTCGGACTATAAGGCGCACCGTATTTTAAGGCACATTAGTAATGAGAGCCTGCTAAGGCGCCTAGGTTCATATATAAGGCACACCGGATTATAAGCCACAGCGCATTAAGTTCATACAATCTAGGCTACACTCCGGAGCTCAGGTAAGAGCTCCAGAGTGCACTGCAGGTACCTGAATCCAGGCCTGGCATTACTGGCATTTCCTCCAGTAGCCCATCCGACGCTGCTCTTATGTACAGCATTCTAACATGCTGTATATAAGATCGCAGGCCGCACTTTAGAAAATAAACACTTTACTCACCTAAGCCGGTTGCTCCGGTGCTGGTTGGCCCGATGGGCCGCGCTGTTCTCCGGGACTGGCGCCTCCTCTTTCGGCCATCTTGCTCCTCTGTCTTCTGAAGCCTGTGTGCATGACGCGTCCACGTCATACACACTCGCCGGCACTGAGGTCCTGCACAGGCGCACTTTGGTCTGCCCTACTCAGGGCAGATCAAAGTATGATATTGTAGTGCGCCTGCGCAGGACCTCCGTGCCGGCGAGTGTGTATGACGTGGACGCATCATGCACACAGGCTTTAGAAGACAGAGGAGCAAGATGGCCGAAAGAGGAGGCGCCAGTCCCGGAGAACAGCGCGGCCCATCTGATCAACCAGCACCGGAGCGACCGGTTTAGATGAGTAAGCATGTCTCTTAACAGGAGGCATAGTGCTTGCTTGTATTCATATATACAAGGTGCACCGGACTATAAGGTGCACTTTAGATTTCTGAGAAAATCATAGGCTTTTATGTGCGCCTTATAGTCTGAAAAATACGGTACTCACAAGTCCAGACCTGGAGCCCATGCACATTTCCTTGCTTTAGTCACTTCAGGATTTGATGCAGGTTCAATGCATGTGACTGGAAGAAACCTTGTGAAACTTGTATCTGTGCAGCAGAAAGAAGTGAATGGTGGACCTATCAGTGTAAGGCTATGTGCGCACGTTGCGTACAGTCACTGCAGAATTTTCTGCAGCGATCTGAAGAGCACACGTGCGCTTCAAATCGCTGCAGAAAATGTCCGTAGTGAAAAAACAAAAAAGCCGATTCCATGCGCTCTGCCTGCAGCTCCTGCCATAGACAGAGCGGGGGCTGCAGGCAAAGCGCACGGAAGAAGTGACATGTCACTTAGAACGCGCGCTTCGAGCAGCAGCCGAAGCGCTGCGCTCTAAAACGCCACGTGCGCACGTCTCCTGCATAATCTCTATAGATTATGCAGGGGACGCAGGACGCATGCAGTTACGCTGCGCTACAAAGCGCAGCGTAACTGCATGTATTTACGCAACGTGCGCACATAGCCTAAGCCTCAAGACTTGGGCACCATTCAAAGACTTTTCAGCAAATGTCAAACAAATCAAGTTTACATCACTACAAATCCCCGCAGTATTGAAGGTCTCTGCCTCATTATAGTTCCTACCATAGTTGTCATAACTACTGCTTTGCTCTGATTTTTCAGGCTTTTTTTCCTATGACAGTTTTACTATATTTCTATTTTGATAATGCCAAATAGTATGCTGTCACAGGAGGACACAACTGGGCGGCAGAAGAAGGTAGAGGACTATTTAGTGGTATTTATGACATTCCTGCTCTGAACTTAAGACTGACCGTAGTTTAATTTTTTTTTTCTTAAATGAATAGTACACATGAAAATAAGCTACTTTGTAATATATTTTGAACAAAGAGGAGGGAAGAAAAAACGGCACCAAAATTGTATGCAAAAAGTGTTAAATTTTATTCACATAAAATATATGAGGATGCAACATTTGTCATAAGAATAAATAGTACAATATCAAATAGAAAATAGAAAAAATGAGGAAAAATGGGGATGAGGAATGCAAGTGTGGGTAGAACACAAAAAGGGGGGGAAAGATGTAAAGTCCTACCCGTTGCCGTAACGGAACCCTGGGGGGGTGGTGTATCACTGAAATGTATGAGTCCAAAAAATGGACCCCAGCCCCCCAAGGTAGTAAATAACCCAGATGACCCTCCACAGAGGATGTATAGTCAAAGATTGAAGTACATGACCAAAAAACAGGTAGACAAAGTACTTAGAAGAAATATAGGGAGATAGTATCCACCAGAGTAGTCGTAAGGCAATAAAGAGGAGGCTGAAGCGTTGTGTGTAATGAATGATTATAGTCGTGAAGCCGAGAGGTGCCCAATAGCACATAAACGGCTAGTAAGAAATACACACACACAATCAGGTCCTTTATGCCCAGACTAGTCGTGGAGCTGGAGAGGAAGAAAAATAAACACACACAATCAGGTCCTTTATGCCCGGACTAGTCGTGGAGCTGGAGAGGAAGAAAAGAAAAATGTAAAGGGTCCCGTTAAGGGACACGAAAAAGAGGGCAGATATAAACAATTAGAAGGGTGTGCAGCCCAGCTCAAGAAGTGGACTAGTCGTGTGGCAGAGAGAGGAAGCAAGTAGGTACAAAAAAGGGAGTAGTCGTGAAGCCGAGAGGTGCAGTACAGCACAGTGACGGCCAAGGTAAAACAAGGAGGGAGAGGAAAAGCAAGTCTCTGGACCCACAGTGGTTATGTGAGTCAAAGGGGAGTGAAAACAGAGGAAAAGTGAGAAAAGCAAAGACTACCTGTACAAATGGAGGGAGGTGGCGGCAGGAGGACGGTCCCAACAGCTGTTTCGCCTGAACGCTTTTACAAGGGAAGTGGTCCACTTCCCTTGTAAAAGCGTTCAGGCGAAACAGCTGTTGGGACCGTCCTCCTGCCGCCACCTCCCTCCATTTGTACAGGTAGTCTTTGCTTTTCTCACTTTTCCTCTGTTTTCACTCCCCTTTGACTCACATAACCACTGTGGGTCCAGAGACTTGCTTTTCCTCTCCCTCCTTGTTTTACCTTGGCCGTCACTGTGCTGTACTGCACCTCTCGGCTTCACGACTACTCCCTTTTTTGTACCTACTTGCTTCCTCTCTCTGCCACACGACTAGTCCACTTCTTGAGCTGGGCTGCACACCCTTCTAATTGTTTATATCTGCCCTCTTTTTCGTGTCCCTTAACGGGACCCTTTACATTTTTCTTT
Source organism: Anomaloglossus baeobatrachus (assembly GCF_048569485.1). NCBI lineage: Eukaryota > Metazoa > Chordata > Amphibia > Anura > Aromobatidae > Anomaloglossus > Anomaloglossus baeobatrachus. Next base: position 706,070,643 of record NC_134353.1, on the reverse strand, counting down.
TCTTCCTCTCCAGCTCCACGACTAGTCCGGGCATAAAGGACCTGATTGTGTGTGTTTATTTTTCTTCCTCTCCAGCTCCACGACTAGTCTGGGCATAAAGGACCTGATTGTGTGTGTGTATTTCTTACTAGCCGTTTATGTGCTATTGGGCACCTCTCGGCTTCACGACTATAATCATTCATTACACACAACGCTTCAGCCTCCTCTTTATTGCCTTACGACTACTCTGGTGGATACTATCTCCCTATATTTCTTCTAAGTACTTTGTCTACCTGTTTTTTGGTCATGTACTTCAATCTTTGACTATACATCCTCTGTGGAGGGTCATCTGGGTTATTTACTACCTTGGGGGGCTGGGGTCCATTTTTTGGACTCATACATTTCAGTGATACACCACCCCCCCAGGGTTCCGTTACGGCAACGGGTAGGACTTTACATCTTTCCCCCCCTTTTTGTGTTCTACCCACACTTGCATTCCTCATCCCCATTTTTCCTCATTTTTTTCTATTTTCTATTTGATATTGTACTATTTATTCTTATGACAAATGTTGCATCCTCATATATTTTATGTGAATAAAATTTAACACTTTTTGCATACAATTTTGGTGCCGTTTTTTCTTCCCTCCTCTTTGTTCAAAATGCTCTTTGAAGTAGGCACCCCCCCCTGTGGGAACTCCAGGTTGTGTTTCCCCCAGTGATTATTGAATTAAGCCATGTATATGTTGTTTATAATTTGTAATATATTTTGTCAGACAAATCTGCTTTTTTTTTCTCTGCCACAATCAGTCATTATCAAAATTCTCAGTTCAGAGGTAAAATCTGTATTCCGTGAAGACTCTCATTACTGAGATGGGAGATGTTACTGATGAGATTCTATGATGGGAAGAGGGAGGAGCAGGCAGTACTTCACTCCCTCTTCTGTCTACATAGAATCTCATCAGTAACAACTGTATCTCCTATCTCAGTAATGGGAAAGTCTTATTGAGGGTGGCATGGTGGTTCAGTGGTCCTGGGTTCAAATCCCACCAAGGACAACATCTGCAGGGATTTTATGTGTTCTCCCCATATTTTTCTGGGTTTCTCCAACACTCCAAAGACTTACTGATAGGGAATTTAGATATTATTGTGAGCTCCAATGGAGACAGTGATGATCACATCTGTAAAGCGCTGTGAAATTAATATCTCTATACAAGTGAGCAAAATAAATTTAAAATACTGATTTTACCTCAGAATTGAGAATTTTGATAATGACTGATCAATTTTGGAAGAGAGAAGAAAATTTGGTAACATACGAGGAGCTGCTCATAAGTCTTTGGCTTTGTGATCTTTTTTTGTTTCTATGGTAACAAATGTTACCTCAATAAAAGCCTTGTCTAATATTTTCAAACTTTTGTGTTTGTCGCTTATGGCAACAGTGTTCTACGCACGCAAGAAAACAAAATGGCAGAGTCTAATGCGATATTCACAGCTACTGAGAGCAGAGGAGCGATAAAGTTCTTGTTTCTGCAAGGAAAGTCCTTGAATGATATCCATGGTGATATGTCGTAGACATTGGGGGATCAATGCCCTTCATATTCCACAGTTAAGAACTGGGTTGCCAAATTTAAAACTGGTCACTTCAGCACCAATGATGAGGAACATCCTGGATGACAGAGAGTGGTTATTCTGGAGATTGTCGATGCTGTGCACAACCTCATACTGGAGAATCGACGAATTTCAGCTAAAGCAACAGCCGATATCATGGGGATTTCCTGTGAACGTGTTTGTGTCATTATCAATGCACATTTGCACATGAGGAAGCTATCTGCAAAGTGGGTCCTCAAATGTTTGACAAGAGATCAGAGAAGCATGCGAGTCGGTCCATTTGTCAGTGTTTCCGGACTGATAACAACTTCCTGGATTGACTGGTCACTATGGAAGAGACCTGGATTTATTTGTATGACCCTGAAAACAAGGAGCAGTCAAGAGTGGAGGCACAGTGGTTCTCCTTGTCCAAAAAAGTTCAGGGTGCAAAAATCAGCCACTAAGGTGATGGCATCTGTGTTCTGGGATAAGGAGAGTGTGCTGCTAGTGAACTACCTTCAAAAGGGTTCCATCATCAATGCAAGGTATTACATTGAAATTTGGACCAATTGGAGGCAGCTCTGAAGGCCAAAAGGTGTGGCAAGCTGTCTAAAAGAATTTTGTACTTGCAAGACAATACCTCTGTTCACACTGCACAAGTGACAACGGCAACACTGTAAGAGCTTGGCTTCCAGCTGGTTGACCACCCACCTTATTCACCAGATCTAGTTCCAACTATTATCTGTTTCCAAACCTAAAGAAACACCTCAAGGGTACCAAATTTCACACCATTTGTGATGCTATGGATGCCTGGTTTGAGGCATAACCGAAATTCTTCTTTTTGCTAGGCTTACAGAACTTGGAATACCGATGTAAGAAGTGTGTTGCCATCAGAGGAGAGTATGTGGAATAAAAGTAAAGTTTCATCATCCTATCTGGTTTCTTTCTGGGTAAAGCCAAAGATTCTGGGTAAAGCCAAAGACTTATCAGCAGCCCCTCATATATTACAAAGTTGCTGATTTATGAATTAAAAATTTAAGCAACGATTACACTCCCTAAGAGTGACCCAGGTTCAGCCTAAAGTGTAGCTTTTTATATAGTACAGAATGCATGTAATAAACTATCAATTGGAATGGATTATTTTCAGGATGAAGGTTAGCTTGACATGAAAAACAAAACATAATCATTCATATGTACTTAAAGGGAACCAATCAGAATCCTAGAAAGTGAAGTTTATAAAATTAGCAGCTTGTTGAGTGACAGCTGCACTGGAGCAGATAATATAGTCATAGTTATCTCCTCCCCATTAGAATTCGCATAAGCATTATACAAACAACTCACTTTGTCTTGAAGGGCCTGTGGAAGGTCATACCCATGTGACCTGGTATCCAGCTTTGGTGGCTGAGGCCCCGCCCCTTCTGGTCACATGGGTATGACTTCACCACAGGTCGTGCTAGACAACGTGAGTGTTAGGCTATGTTCACACACTGCGTTTTTTACCTGCGTTTTTGGTCAGTTTTTGCTGCAGAAATTTCTTGAGAAATTCTTGTAACCTTTCTGCAGACATTCCCCAGCAAAACCTATGGCAAAAAAATTAGCTGTGCGCACACTGCGTTTTTTTCTTAAGAAAATTCTTTCAGTAGATTTTCTTAAGAAAAAGAATGAGCATGTCACTTCTTTTCTGCAGCTAACTGCGTTAGTTACCATATAATTGGCACAATAACGCAGGGAGCAACCAGCGGTCAAAACGCACCAAAAACGCAGGTGCATTAATCCTTCACTCTTAAGAAATTTCTTAAGAAAAATCATTTTTCTAGTGTGAACATAGCCTTAGAATTAGCATAAGCATTATACAAACGGGGAGGAGATAACTATGAATATATGATCTGCGCCAGTGCAGCTGTCACTCTAGCAGCTGCTCATTTTATAAATTTCACTTTCTTAGATTTCAAAACCTAAACATCCAAGCTGACCACTACAGGTATGTATAGAATCAGCCTGATAGTGCCAGTACAGCACTGGCTTTACCTTGTATACGAAAATCCTGGTGATTGGTTCCCTTTAAAGGGTTGCATTACTCTTATTTTGATGACCTATTGCAAAGATAGATCAATGTCAGCTCAGGTGATTGCTGTACACAGCATGTTAGGGTTTGATAATTTTTCATTAGTTTTGGGGACTGTAGTCTGCTGTGTGTCTGAGATACTCTCTTCCTTTCTAGCTAAGAATCCCTGTGTTTGTAAAAACAATTTTATAATTCTATACAAATTCTGCCAGGATGAACATTCATTTTCTTTCATAGGAAGATAGATGTAAAATGGTGCCCAATTTAGTAGGTTACATATTGCAACCCAATACAGCTCTGATCTATGTGCTGTTATACGCCTTGTGCATGAGGCCTTATATAGTTACATAGTTACAAAGGTTGAAAAAAGACCTAGGTCCATCTAGTTCAACCTTCCTCCACCAGTTCTACATTTGGTCACTAAGACATTTATAACCAACAATGTTGTGTGTACTGAGGAAATCATCCAGCCCTTTTTTAAAGGCTGTTATAGTATCTGCCATTACTACCTCTTGTGGTAGGGCATTCCACAGTCTGACTGCTCTAACTGTAAAGAACCCTTTCCTATTTAGCTGCCAGAATCGCTTTTCTTCCACTCGCAGTGAAATGCCCCTTGGTCTTTAGTATTGTCTTTCGAAGAAATGTCATGTGCCAGTCCTTCTATATTGACCACACATGTATTTATACAATTTATACGTATAAATGAGATCTCCTCTGAGACGTCTTTTTTCTAAGCTAAACATATCTAACTTTTTCAACCTGTCATCATATGGGAGGCCTTCCATTCCTTGTAGTAGTCTAGTTAGCTGCCTCTGAACTGATTCTAACTTCTTAATATCCTTTCTAAAATGTGGAGCCCAAAACTAGATCCCATATTCCAGATGTGGCCTTACAAGTGATTTATAGAGGGGTAACAATACGTTGGGATCACGGGATCTAATCTCTTTTTATACACCCTAAAATCTTGTTTGCTTTAGTAGCTGCTGCCTGACATTGAGTGCTGCTGCTCAGCTTATTTGTAATGAGAATACCCAAGTCCTTCTCCTGTTCTGTAGTCCCGAGTTTACTTCCATTTAATGTATATGCAGTTATAGGATTACTCCGTCCTAGGTGCATTACTTTACATTGATCAACATTAAATTATTTGCCAAGTATCTGCCCATTCTGACATCTTATACAGATCTTTTTTGTAATATGGTACTATCAAGGTCAGTTTTTAATATCCTACATAGTAAAGTGTCAGTCTTTGCTGATGACACCAAACTATCAATCCCATTCTCAAGGTCATTAATAAAGAGATTAAAAAGAATCGGTCCTAGCACAGATCCCTGCGGCACCCCACTGCTGACTATAGCCCATTTAGAGACTGTACCATTTATAACTACTTTGTTTCCTATCTTTTAGCAAATTCCTTACCCAGTTGCATATAGTTTCCCCTAGTCCTTGCTTCTGGAGCTTTAGTATAAGGCTATTATGTGGTACAGTATCAAATGCCTTTGCAAAGTCCAAATCACATCAGATGCATTACCTATATCCAAATTTGCACTTACCCCCTCATAGAACCCGAACAGGTTGGTTAGACACGACTTATCTTTCATGAATCCATGCTGTCTGTCAGTTATATTATTTTCTGCAATATATTTTTGCATGTCATCCCTTAAAATGCCCTCAAAAACTTTGCATACTACTGATGTCAGGCTTACTGGACGGTAGTTGCCTGGATCCACTCTCTTACCTTTCTTAAATATTGGTACCATCTATACAAATTAGTAGAAACAAATTTTATGCTACCATTAAAATCATATGAATCGCTGATCAGGGGCCCGCTGGCTTTTGTTGACTTTTAGTTCGAAAAACAGTTTGAACATAAAATCATGTGAAATTCGGCACTTAGCTTATACCGTGTTTCCCCGAAAGTAGGACCCCCCCGAAAGTAAGACAGGGTGGGGGTTACAGGGGGGGTCCTTCAATGTAAGGCCTCCCCCGAATGTAAGGCAGGGTTGGGGGGCCGCTGTGAAATGTAAGGCCCTTACCTTTGGGCCGCCGCTGTCCCCCATTGGGTCCCCAGGCTCCAGAGGTGTCCTCAGGTGCAGCTGGGCGGGTCCAGCGCTCATGGGGTTAACTCGCCGTGTTAACCCCGCAATCCGCCCAGCTCAACAGCTCATTGGCCGCCCCTGCTCCCCACGTCACCGCCGGCCCCCGGCTCGAGCGCTGATTGGCCCAGCAGCTCGGGCTGTAATTGGCCGCCCCTGCTCCCCACGTCACCGCCGGCCCCCGGCTCGAGCGCTGATTGGCCCAGCAGCTCGGGCTGTAATTGGCCGCCCCTGCTCCCCACGTCACCGCCGGCCCCCGGCTCGAGCGCTGATTGGCCCAGCAGCTCGGGCTGTAATTGGCCGCCCCTGCTCCCCACGTCACCGCCGGCCCCCGGCTCGAGCGCTGATTGGCCCAGCTAATGTAAGACCTCCCCCAAAAGTAAGACAGGGTGGGACTTTTTGGGGTAAAATTAATGTAAGACAGGGTCTTACTTTCGGGGAAACACGGTAGTACTCAGACTAAGCAATAATACTCATCCTCCGTGTTCCCCTTTAGTGCTGTGCTTCCTTCTCCCGTACTTCGCTCCTGAAATACCCATTCAGTCAGTGGCAGCAGTGGTGACCCTCCTCAGCTAGTTATTGGCATAGAGGGTATTTTTGGTGTGACAGTATCAGGTAAACACTGGAATAGGTGCCACATGGCGTCAAGGAGGATCATGGATTATATATTCTTGCGGTCTAAGGCTACGTGCGCACACTGCAGAAATTTTCTGTATGAAATCTACACCTTTTGACAGAAAAAATGCACTAAAAACATGCATTTTTGGTGCATTTTTGTGCCATGCATGTTTTGTTTTTTTTTGTTGTTTTTTTTTTTTACTGAAGTCAATGGATGGAAGGGCTGAAAAACGCACCAACAATTGACATGCTGCAGATTCTTATCTGCAAGTAAACAATAAGCAGCGTGCGCACAGCACTTAAAGGCCCCGTCACACTAAGCAACATCGCTAGCAACATCGCTGCTAACGAACAACTTTTGTGACGTTGCTAGCGATGTCGCTGTGTGTGACATCCAGCAACAACCTGGCCCCTGCTGTGAGGTCGTTGGTTGTTGCTGAATGTCCTGGGCCATTTTTTAGTTGTTGCTGTCCCGCTGTGAAGCACAGATCGCTGTGTGTGACAGCAACAACTAAATGTGCAGGGAGCAGGAGCCGGCTTCTGCGGAGGCTGGTAACCAATGTAAACATCGGGTAACCAAGAAGCCCTGTCCTTGGTTACCCGATATTTACCTTTGATACCAGCCTCCGTCGCTCTCACTGTCAGTGCCGGCTCCTGCTCTGTGCACATGTAGCTGCAGGACACATCGGGTTAATTAACCCGATGTGTGCTGTAGCTAGGAGAGCAGGGAGCCAGCGCTAAGCATTGTGCGCTGCTCCCTGCTCTGTGCACATTTAGCTGCAGTACACATCGGGTAATTAACCCGATGTGTGCTGTACTAGGAGAGCAGGGAGCCAGCGCTCAGTGTGCGCTGCTCCCTGCTCTCTGCACGTGTAGCTGCGTGAGCTGGTAACCAAGGTAAATATCGGGTTGGTTACCCGATATTTACCTTAGTTACCAAGCGCAGCATCTTCCACGCGGCGCTGGGGGCTGGTCACTGGTTGCTGGTGAGCTCACCAGCAACTCGTGTAGCCACGCTCCAGCGATCCCTGCCAGGTCAGGTTGCTGGTGGGATCGCTGGAGCATCGCAGTGTGACATCTCACCAGCAACCTCCTAGCAACTTACCAGCGATCCCTATCGTTGTTGGGATCGCTGGTAAGTTGCTTAGTGTGACTGGACCTTTAGAATGTTCATTGATTATGTTGACATGAAGATTTGGGCCACAATCTGCATAAACACACCGTGCACACACAGCCTGAAACCAGAAAATGCTTTTGTCATTCTTGGGGCGTAGGATTTCAATTGATTTTTCTGGCTAACGCTGTACCACAATATTACCTTGTATTGTACATAACGTATTATAAAATGGTAAGTTTGCCATGAGAAATCTGTGGAATGCACTCTCATGTCCACACTAGTTTCACTAGTGTTTTTCATAGCAGACCTGCATCAAGTGTCCTTTGCTTCAATTATTTTGCTTTCTAGAATGCAATTCCTGAATACAGAGACTACTTCTCGTTATTTTTCATTCTGTTTGCGAACAAGACGCCTGTATTTTTGGGCATTGATTTCTGAGTTTTTATGACCCTATGTCATTATATAGAGGACTGCTAGTGAAAAAGGGCTGAGACAGGATCTCTCAAGGATGGGAACTTATCACTGTTCTTCGTATTACAAAAGTGAAAGGCAAACTGGATTCTGTTTTTTAGGCATCAATGTCTTATTTTTATCACTTGTAAAAACACAAACCATTCATCAGTTTTTTGGAATCAAACTCCCTCATTGTCAGTTTTTTGTTTTTTTTTTTTACCATCAGTTTCATTAGTGATGTTCACATGGTTCAGGATTCCGTTATCCTGCGTCACGCAACGGATTCCAGTGCAGGAATCAGTCAAGTTTTACTGATCATGCCCAGCGTGTCCAGCAGAACGTCCAAAATCATGTAAAATCAGTTCCCCTGCCACCCACGCAGGTTTTAAACTGAAATGATCGCCCGGTGGCCGGCTTTCGAGAGTGATCATCCGATCAGCCGGCTTTTCAGAGCGATCAGCTGATCATTCTTTCTCGTTTCTATACTGAAACAATTTCACCACAGGAATCCACTTTCTCCTGATAATCAATTCCATTTCTTGTCACCCATTGTACAACGCATCAGTCACAAACGTCAAGCAACGCAGACCGACTGACACAAAAAAACGGAAATGTGAACATAGCCTAAGCTGCAGCCACCACCACTGGGCTCTTATATACAGCATTCTAACATGCTGTATATAAGAGCCCAGGCCGCTGGGTATAACATAAAACACTTTAGAATACTCGCCTAGAAGGTCGCTCCGGTGCACAACAGTCCGATGGGTGTCTCCGTTCTCCGGGACCGGCGCCTCCCCTTTCGGCCATCTTGGTCTTTCTTATTCTGAAGCCGCGGTGCATGACACATCTAAATCATACACACTCGCTGGCATTGAGGTCCCTCACTACAATACTTTGATCTGCCCTGAGCAGGGCAGATCAAAGTGCGCCTGCTCGGGATCTCAAGGCTGGCTCGTGTGTATGATGTAGACCTGTCATGCACCGCGGCTTCAGAATAAGGAAGACCAAGATGGGTAAAAGGGGAGGCGCCGGTCCCGGAGAACGGAGACACCCATCCGACTGTTGTGCACCGGAGCGAGCTTCTAGGCGAGTATTATAAAGTGTTTTTTATGTTATACCCAGCGGCCTGGGCACTTGTATACAGCATGTTAGAATGCTGTATATAAAAGCCCAGTGGCTGCAGCTTATAGGGCAAAAAACTGGTGACAGGTTCCCTTTAAATCTGCTGCAGAATGTTGCGCCTCTGCATGTTCTCAAATATGCACGTATATTTTAATTGTCTCTCCAGTAAAGGAGACAAACTCTAGCACAGCGCCACCTATTGGAAGTAGCGATCCTAAAAGTCACAAGTGGATTTTCAACAATCCTTTGCAATATGACTCAGGATATATAAGCCAGATCAGAATCCCAATTTGCAGACACGGTGTTTTGGGGTGCTTGCCCCTCTTCAGTGCAAAGTATGGGGGTGTCTGATCTGGCTCATGAGAAAGCTATGTGGGGACCACGGGGGAACACTAGTCTCCTTAAGGAGACTTTGCAAGCCAGTTTGCAAAGGATTGTTGAAAATCCACTTGTGACTTTTAGGATCGCTACTTCCAATAGGTGGCGCTGTGCTAGAGTTTGTCTCCTTTAAGGTACTGTCACACATAACGAGATCGCTAGCGAGATCGCAGCTGAGTCACCGTTTGGTGACGCAGTAGCGATCCCGTTAGCGATCTCGTTATGTGTGACACTTACCAGCGATCAGGCCCCTGCTGTGAGATCGCTAATCGTTGCAGAATGGTCCAGGCCATTTTCTTCAAAGGCGATGTCCTGCTGGGCAGGACACATCGCTGTGTTTGACACTGTGTGACAGGGTCACAGTGACTGCTGAGATCGTTATACAGGTCGCTACTGCGACCTGTATTGTTCCTGCATCGCTGGTAAGATCTGACTGTGTGACATCTCACCTGCGACCTCCCAGCGACTTACCTGCGATCCCTATCAGGTCGCATCGTTTTCGGGATCGCTGGTAAGTCGTTGTGTGTGACTGGGCCTTTACTGGAGAGACAATTTGAATATTTCTTAGAGGGGCGTGGCAGCTATAAGTCCCCTTACCTGGCAGCCAGACTGGCTTGCAAAGTCTCCTTATGGAGAATAGTGTTCCCCCGTGGTCCCCACATAGCTTTCTCATGAGCCAGATCAGACACCCCCATACTTTGCACTGACGAGGGGAAAGCACCCCGAAACACTGTCTGCAAATTGGGATTCTGATCTGGCTTATATATCCTGAGTCATATTGCAAAGGATTGTTGAAAATCCACTTGTGACTTTTAGGATCGCTACTTCCAATAGGTGGCGTATATTTTACACATTTCAATTAAAGCTTTATTCTAAATGTTCACATTTTGTAGTGTTATAGATATGGATGATGATGTCTCAAAGATCAAACTAGAAAAAAATTATTTTTAGAGGCAGTATATCAAATTTTTACTAGCAATCCTACCGTCATTAAATATTTAAAACATCAATTTTTATTAAGTTTAAAAATACAAAATAATCCCACACCGTGAGTGAATACACACAACCAACAAAAACACAAATTCGGACACAATGAGGCCACAATAGGGACCTCTTTAAATGCGGAGTTATTGTGGAAGTCTTGGTACTGTCTCAAAGATATTTTACTTTTTTTTTTCTTTTTTATTTTTTTCAATAAAGGACATTAATTTCTTATTGGGCGGTCCACTACTTGGACATCTGTGTATTAAGTGAGAGATTTCCCCAAGGAAAATGTAGAAACCTTACTCTCCTCCTGATCTTATACCATTCCTGCAATGTCTGTGCCAGAACTCCCAGCGATCGCATAATAGTGGGTGGGGGAGGGGTGGATACAGCATTTAAAATTGAACTATGCTTTCAACAAACTTTGCATAAATTAATTGTACAGAGGATTATTTGAAACTTCAATGTATCTTATCAAAGAGATCAGCTTCCTTCCCCACTTTGTCAGGCACTTCTTAAGGTGGTATCACACACAGCGACAACGACGTCGCTGCTACGTCACTATTTTCTGCGACGTCGCTGTCGCTGTGGGACATCCAGCAACGACCTGGCCCCTGCAGTGAGGTCGCCGGCCGTTGCTGAATGTCCAGCTTCATTTTTTGGTCGTCGCTCTCCCGCTGTGACGCACACATCGCTGTGTGTGACAGCGAGAGAGCGACGAAATGAAGAGAGCAGGAGCCGGCGTCTGGCAGCTGCGGTAAGCTGTAACCAGGGTAAACATCGGGTAACCAAAGGAAGCCCTTTCCCTTGTTACCCGATATTTACCTTCGTTACCAGCGTCCGCTCTCGCTGCCAGCGCCGGCTCCTGCTCTGTGCACATGTGGCTGCAGTACACATCGGGTAATTAACCAGATGTGTACTGTAGCTAGGAGTGCAGGGAGCCAGCGCTAAGCGTGGTTCCCTGCTCTCTACACATGTAGCACAGCGACGTTATGATCGCTGCTGCTTCTGCTGTGTTTGACAGCTAAGCAGCGATCATAACAGCGACTTACAAGGTCGCTGTTACGTCACAGAATGTGGTGACGTAACGTCGCTGTCGCTATGTGTGAACCCAGCTTTACCCTTCTCCTGAGCTTCTTATCCACTGTGTAAAAGCAGATCAAGTCCGTCTTGTTCAGACGATATGGATTGCAGGTGTCTTGTCACAGCCCATTATACAGTATATTATATTGAAATGTGGGAATAGGAGTGAGCAGCATGGCAGGAGGCATACCGGAAAAACTTTATGCAGAGGTAACATGTTTTACCTCACATCTCAAGCTCTGCTGTATAGTGTCCTCCATGTTTCTGCAACTTGTGTCTGTGAAATAAAAATGAAAGACAGCACAGCGGGGAATGCTTGTTCTGCAAAGGGAGAAATCACTGCAACTCTTGAGTTCCCAGAGAGAGCATGTACAGGGGAGAACTGGTGAGAATGCAGGCTACAAGCTGTATAGTGTCCAGAAATGGTGCATTTCCTCACACAGGACAGCGTTTTCTGAAACTACTTGAAAGCACAGTTACCATTTAAAGCACCACGCCAGCGTGTTTTTTTTTTTTTTTTTTTCAGCGCTAGAGTTTTGCTTTGAATTAAAGACCCCACTGACCCTTGTATTCTACTCCCTTTCTGACGTTTTTATGCTTGTATAGTGCCGCTTCAGTCCCACAGCACCATCTAACTGTAACTTCTGACTGCTCGAAAGTCAGAAGTTACATTACAAGCTGCCGGCAGGGCACAAATCACCGGAGCCCAACAGAAGCTGCAATGATAACCTATCAAGATGCTGAAGGGTGAGTATATTATTTAGAAAAATGGTCTGCACACAGACAATAATGATGGTGCAAGTGAAGATTGGGTCTGAGACCCTGAAGTCCTATATCAACGAATTCACTTTGCATCACAACTATTGAGTGCAGTGAATTCATTGATATATGAAGGGTGAGTATGACAGGGCTCAGGGAACTTGGATTTCACCCTTTCACGACCAACAACGTAATTGTACGTCCTTGGCCTTCTGTCCTATTACCGCAGGCTCCCGCCCACGGTAATCCCCGTACATGTCTGCTGATTTGATCAGCTGATGTGAGGCTAACAGGTACAGGTGGATCACCGATCCAGCCACGGCTGTTAACTGCTTAAATTGCGCTGTAAAACTTTTGACAGTGCAACCAGCGGGCTTCATGCCATTCTCTACCACCAGCCCCATGACGCGTTCACGTGGCTCCAATGTTTTGGCAAGGCAGCACGGGGTCAGATGATGAACCCTGTTGCTGCCATGACTCACTTGCTCTGAATGCTGACAGTTCCGGCATTCACAGGTACACAGCATTGCTGATCAGAGCGATGCAGAAGTATCGCTCTGATCAGGTGAAACGATAAGACTGATCATAAAGTCCGCTAGGGGGACGAGTAAAATTAGTAAAAATTTGCATTTTCACTGCAGTTGGATTTTTTTTTTCCACTGTTTTCCGGTACAATATGGGACAGAATGAATGCTGTCAATCAAAATTCCAACTTGTCCCACAAAAAAAACAAGCCCTCACATCACTATATTGCCAGAAAAATAAAAGTTATGGCTCTTGGTAAGAGGTTGCGAAAAAAAAGGAAATCGCCTGGGAGGGAAGGTGTTAAAGGGAATCTGTCACCGGGTCTTTGCTACCTCATCTGAGAGCAGCATAATGTAGAGACAGAGACCCTGATTCCAGAGATGTCACTTACTGAGCTGTTTGGTGTCATTTTGATAAAATCAATGTTTCCTCTGCTGCAGATCTAGCAGTGAGGCCGGTGTCACACTCGCGATTGCCTCGCGTGTATCTGGTGGTGCATCATCCATCACGGACTCACACTCTCCTCACAGGAGCGTCTCAGCTGCATAGTGATACATGCAACCAACCCGCTCCTGTGAGGAGAGTGTGAGTCCATGACGGATGATGCACCGCGAGTCGAGCAAGGCAATCGCAAGTGTGACACCGGCCTTATACAGAGCTCATGAATATGCTGGACTACCTGGCAGCATGCCAAGTAGTCCTCTAATGATAATCTACTGCTGATTATACAGGGTTTTTATCAAAACTACTCTAAGCAGCCCAGTAAGGGAAACACTGCTGGAATCTGAATCTATGAATCAGACAACCCCTTTAATGTAAGCCTATGAGAGCCTCATTCTGAGTCTGATAGACTTGTATTGAGAAACCGGCCTCTGGTCCACACAGAAGATGCTGTGTCAGCCGGCATGTCAAACTATGGTCCGCTTGTCTATTACAGAACGATTGATAAACCTCAAAGTAGTCAGCTACTGCAGGCCCTCTGGTAAATAAAACCTGTAGAAGTGTCAAACATGAAAATATAGGTCCTCTGTGCTGCTGCTGGGAATCCAGGAAACAGGACTGGGAGCAATTTGGTTTATTAACCCATTTCAAAGTCATATGCCTTTCATGAGGAAGAAGTTTATTTTTTTTCCTGAAGTCTGTTAACTTTGAAACATGTTGATACACTGCATTGTTACCAATCCTGTTTCTTGGATTTCTGCATTTTTTCACCAGTAGTGCAGAAAACCAATATTTTCCTGTAGACCACAGCTGCTTGTATCCATGATCAGGGTTCGGGCGGCTGAGGTCTTATGCTTGTGTTCTCCCGACGGAGGACGCATGCGAATCCGCAGCAAACAATTAACATGCTGAAGCAGGAAGGCCACACCGCAGGTCAGTGTTTACTGTGGAAAAAACAAGCACAGTGGGCACGGGATTTCTAGAAATCCCATCCAATTTGCTTGTACTGTACAACGCAGCATTTTGGACACAGCGAAAAAATGCTACATCCAAAACGCTGCAAACACTGATCGTGAGCACGCACCCTTAAGCTTCTAATGCTTTGATATTTTTTTTTCGTGATACTTGCCTTTTTCATTTAGTGGTGGTGCCTAATTAGAGAACAAGCAATTTATTTTCCCTTGTGTGATTGACAGTGAGAAATATGAACATATTGTAATATATAAAATCACTGCTGTGGTTTGCTTAGCGAAAACAAGCAACCCCAAGAAAGCAGTTGTTTCACCCTTAAAGACGTCCTGAGTTGTCTATCAGCAGGATTTTGCTATGTAATCAGACAGCAGCATTTAGGGACTGAGAACTTTATTCTAGCAATGTATCACATAGTTTAATGGATTCAGCAGGTGTGATGGAGTCAGTTTTGTCTGCTGCAGATCCCTTTTTGTTCTGTTTTTTTTCCTTCCTCCACCTTTCTATACATTATATATATTTTTTACTTTTCCTAAGACTGGTTTGCAAAAAAGCATGGAGACTTGACAGTGTTGGAGCAAAATTGGCAATGCAAGTTTGTGGGTCAGTGGGGAAAAAAAAAATCTATGCATGGCATACATATGGTTGTATTTCAGGGCTTGTTTGATAGAATATTTTCTTTATTTCTTTTTGTGAGACACACTGATTTGAACAAAACACTTTTTTTTTTTTTAATAACAAAATAGTCGTCGTACTGAGCCCTAACACTTCAGATGAGGTAGCCCAAGATGGTCAATAAGTTTACTCCAGTGGATTACCAGTAGGGGCTGTGGCAAGCATCTACTAAACCAGTTTTTTATAGTCGTTGTCCAATGTTTGGACTGCCCCTTCTCATTTGCTATGTTTGGGCCCCATTAAAATTTAAAGCTTATACTTTCCTCCGGTGCCATTCCAGCTGTGCTGGCACTCACAATGCTCATGGGAGGTTGTGATGTTTCACTAGCCCTATACCTTAATCACTTTCGGCTTTCTTCTCCCCGCAATGAGATGTACAAGTAATCAAAAAAATTAAGCGTCTAGCCATAGCTGTCTATTTTATGCTCTTAAGGCGGAGAGCCAAAGGTGACAGGATACGTGTGACATCACAGCCTCACATAGGTCCCAGGAATGTGAGTGCTGACCCCGCTGGAATGGCACCAGCATGGGAGGCAAGTATAAGGCTATGTGCGCACTTACCGGATTTTGCCGCTGATTTTTTGCGGTTTTGCTGCATGTTTCGCTGCAGAAAATGTTCATAACATCTCTGTAGTGAATCACCAGCAAAACCTATGGGAAAAAAAAATCCTGTGCGCACTGGGCGGATTTTGACAGCTGCATGTTTTGCTGCGGGATTCCCGCAGCCATAACAATTGCATGTCAATTCTTTTCCGCACGTCGCTGCGGGATTTCACTCCATTGACTCCAATGTAATCATGAAATCCCGCAGGGAATAACGCAGGCAGCAAATTCTGTGCGGTTCACTGCGTTTTGCTGCGTTATTCCCTGCGGTATTTCACGGTTTACCTCCGGTAATGTACATCGCTTGCTTGCGGTTTTGCAGGGAAGTGATGTCATTAAAGGAAGAGGGAGCAGAGAGTAAACACACACAGATCACAGACACATCAGACATATAGAATACACACACAGACACATAGAACACACATAGAAAGCAAACGGAAATATAGAAAAAAAAAAACACGTGGGCTCCGCTGTATATTTACCGTCCAGCCGAGGTAAGCACACAGCGGCGGCCCGGTATTCTCAGGCTGGGGAGGGAGAGGGGCAGGGTTAAAGGGAACCTGTCATCAGAAATTTCGCCCAAAAGCTAAAAGATTCCCCCTCTGCAGCTCCTGGGCTGCATTCTAGGAAGGTCCCTGTTATTATTGTGCCCCATGTGAGACCAAAATAAAGCCTTTATAAAGTTCTACCTTTTTGTATGCAGCTTCTGTAAATCTGTCACGGGGGCGGGCTCTCTGCCGTCCGTTATTCTGCCTCCTGGTCCTGTATGCCGCCCCCATCGCTCCTTTCCATATCTGATGCACCGCCCACTGCTCCAGCCATCCCCACGCATGCCCAGTGCCAGTCTCACAGGACTGAGCAGTGTGACCGCTGGTGACGTGTGCGCAGGCAAGTGATTATGGACGGGACTGTTATCAGCAAGTACCCGCCCATAATCTCGTGAGCGCGCAAACCTCTCCAGCATTCACACTGAGCTCAGTGTAGATGCTAGACTGTATGGGCTGCTTCCAGGGATGACGTCCCTTTGTCATGTGATAGTATTTCGAACACGCCCCTATCACATGACAAAGGGACGTCATCCCTGGAAGCAGCCCATACAGTCTAGCATCTACACTGAGCTCAGTGTGAATGCTGGAGAGGTTTGCGCGCTCACGAGATTATGGGCGGGTACTTGCTGATAACAGTCACAGTCCCGTCCATAATCACTTGCCTGCGCACACGTCACCAGCGGTCACACTGCTCAGTCCTGTGAGACTGGCACTGGGCATGCGCGGGGATGGCTGGAGCAGTGGGCGGTGCATCAGATATGGAAAGGAGCGATGGGGGCGGCATACAGGACCAGGAGGCAGAATAACGGACGCCAGAAAGCCCGCCCCCGTGACAGATTTACAGAAGCTGCATACAAAAAGGTAGAACTTTATAAAGGCTTTATTTTGGTCTCACATGGGGCACAATAATAACAGGGACCTTCCTAGAATGCAGCCCAGGAGCTGCAGAGGGGGAATCTTTTAGCTTTTGGGCGAAATTTCTGATGACAGGTTCCCTTTAATGTCACCTGCCTCACTCCCCCTCCGGCAGCTGAGAATATCAGCCGCAGCTGCCCCGGCACTGTCGCATGCATTATGTGGCAGTACCGGCATCTCCCCGGCTCTTCCTGCCGCCGTGTAGCAGTGGCAGGCAGGGTAATACAATGGGTTAATGGTGGTGGATCACCGCCATTAACTCCAGGCTTGATCATGGCAGCGTCTATGTGACAGCTGACGTGATCAACCCGTAAGTAAAGTGAATAAAACACACAGAAAAATCCTTTATTTTAAATAAAACACAAACAAGCCTCGTTCACCCTTTTATTAACCCCTCCCGAAACAAAGCTCCGGCGTAATCCACAGCTCCGACGTCCTGCGAGGCTTGCATCCAGCCGCGACTGACACACACTACTGAATGAATGCAGCCTCGCAGCAGACAGCAGAGGTAATTACCGGTCATTTCCCACGGCCGGTAATGTGAACTCACTGCCGACCGTGGGAAATGCAGCGATCTGTCCTCTATCTATCTGTCTGTCTATCTATCTATCCCTCTATCTATTCTGTCTCTATCTATCTACTATCTAAGAAGGAAATTTTTTTTTTTAATTTTTTTTCAATGTGCTTTATTGCATTGAATGCAATAAGCACATGTACCAACCCGCACGAGGCAAAACCGCGGTAAAACCGCATGCGGTTTTCGGGTGCGGTTTGCTGCGGTTTTTTACCGCCGGTGCGGTAATCTTTGAGAGCATGCGGAATTTCTCAAGAAAATTCCATTTCCCAGTGCGCACATAGCCTAAGAGTTTTAATGGGGTCAAAAATGGGGAATTGTCCTAATAGTGGACGAACTTTTTTTTTTTTTTTTAAGGAGTGGTTCACCCATATTTTTTTGTCTAGTTCGATATTATATTGAGAAACATTGTTTCTCTCAAATACCTTTGTGTTGGCAATAGTGCCTGTGAGCTGTGAGCGGTGTTTCACCACTCACAGCCCATCTGCTCCCTCCTCCCTCACAGCAGAACGCTGCAAGCAGGAGATGCGCTGTGCCGTGACGAGTGGTGAAACACCGCCCACAGCCCAGTGAGTCGGGAAGACTGCAGCCGGCCGCAGGGATCTGACGTGTGCGGCACTTGACATGACGTCACCGGAGCGGGGAACAGCGGTCTGCATTAGCACCTCTCACAGGCACTATTGCCAACACAAGGTATTTGAGAGAAACCTTGTTTCTCTAGTCCCTTCCACGACAGCATAGGAGGTTGTCTCTCCACGCCCTAATTGGGACAGGAAGTTCAAGAGGTTTAAAAGGACCCTCCCACAGCCAGTGTCTTTCCTGTCCCCATGGGGGCATGGAGAGGTTTTTTATTTTCTCCTATGCTGTGGTGGCCGGCGAACTACAGTATAATTTTTTTTTTTTTCTTTTTTCTTTCCTTCCCCTGTTACCTTAAGCCGGACAGCATCGGTCGGGCCTTCACCGCTCCTCCCTTGCTGTTCCCTCACGCTGTGGGGGACCGCTGCTCCAGCCTTCCGGAACTCCTCTGGGGTGATGCAGGCTGTGGAGCTCCCCGGCCGGCGTCCTCCCTGAGCCGCCGGCCGCTTCCTGCATGCACGCTGCCGGAGCGATCCGGAAGTGCTCCCGGGGGCGGGACTTCCGGTCTAGCGAACTTCCGGTTGAGCGCTTCCGGTTTGCGGAGGCAGCGTGGAGGACACGCCGACGCTGACACGGCCTGTCCGGGACCGGATGCAGGAGGCAGGGAACGTTAGCCGTCACTGGGGGGGCAGGCCCTTTTGCATAAGGGCTGCCGTGAAGACGTCAGATCATGGTAAGCAACCGTGCTCCCTGTCATGTCTTCCGCTGCAGCTGCATCTGCAGAGCCCAGTGTGCCCCCTACTACTGTAAGTATGGAGGGGGATGGTCCCTCAGACATAGGTCTCAGGCAGATGATTTATGGCTCTCTGGTCTGTGTTTTCTAGGAGGACAAGGCCACTAAGAAAACTGACAAGGGCCACAGGGTAGCTCTGTTAGCCAAAATATCAAAGCTTCGCAGGCAGGCTCGCCCGATGCTTCGAGCGGCTATGTCAGCTCTGGGTTCTATGATGTCCTGCTTTCCCTCAGTCAGGTGGGCTCAGGCCCATTCTCGGTGTCTCCAGGATCATATCCTGGCGCATTGGGACAGACTCCCGTCGTCCCTAAACAGACGGTTTCGCCTCTCTGGGCCCGTCTCCTCATCCCTTCTCTGGTGGCTGCGGCCCACCAACCTGCAGGTGGGGGTTGCCTGGACGCAGGCACCCCTGGTTACACTGACCACAGATGCCAGCCTGCGAGGATGGGGTGCAATGGTGGCAAACTCCCCATTTCAAGGGGTCTGGAGTCCTTACGTCAGCTCCCAATCCTCCAACTACCGGGAGCTCAGGGCAGTCAGGGAAGCCCTCCTTGCGGCTCAGGACCTTGTCCGGGACTCTCACGTCCTGGTATATTCAGACAATGTCACAACAGTGGCACATCTCCGCCATCAGGGCAGTACACGCTCAGGCGCCCTGAAGTCAGTGTCCTCCCGGATCTTTCAATGGGCGGAACAATCACTGCTATCCCTTTCTGCAGTCCATCTGAAGGGCTCACTAAATCTTCAGGCGGATTTCCTGAGTCGTCGGGATGTTCATCCGGGGGAATGGAGTCTGGATCAGGCGGTGTTCTGCTCTCTGGTGGCAAGGTGGGGTGCTCCAGAGGTGGACCTCTTTGCTTCGGCAGGGAATCGCAAGGTCGCAACATATTTCTCCCTCAACCCACGGGACAAGGCGTTAGGGGTAGACGCTTTCTGCCACAATTGGTCCTTTTGCCTCGCTTACGCGTTCCCCCCCCCCCCCCCTCTTCCTCTTCTCGCAAGGGCCCTGAGGAAGATCAGAGACGAGGGGGTCCCAACTATACTGGTAGCCCCGCTGTGGCCTCGGAGGAGTTGGTACAGCCTGGTCATGACTCTAGGAATAGACGGCCCAGTCCTCTTAGGTTTGGACCCCAGCTTACTGTCCCAGGGTCCGATTTTCCATCCGGCTCCCCAGAAACTCAACTTGGCTGCCTGGCTTCTGAGGCCCGGGCACTGAAGGCCCAAGGGCTTTCTGACAAGGTTGTGGCTACCCTGCAGAAGAACCGTAAACCAGTGACTAATAGCATTTACAACAAAATCTGGAAGAGATTTTCCTCCTGGTGTGGTTCTCGGCCTCCTGACCCACTTCGGCCTAATATTGCGCAGATTCTGGACTTTCTCCAGAGTGGATTGGACTTAGGCCTTAGGCCTAGCACCCTGAAAGTTCAGGTGTCAGCCCTCAGTGCAGTCTTTGACACTGCTCTGGCAGATCATCGTTGGATCCGTCGGTTCTTTGTGTCCGCTAGTAGGCTCTGTCCACGTCAGAGGGTCCTGACGCCTCGCTGGGATCTCAATGTGGTCCTTACCGGACTATCTCAGTCACCCTTTGAGCCACTGTGCTCTTGTCACATTCGTTCTCTTTCTCACAAGACTGCTTTTCTTGTGGCTATTACGTCTGCTCGCAGAGTCGGAGAACTTCAGGCTTTGTCTATTCGGGAACCTTACCTGACCGTCAGAGATGACAGCATTGTTTTTCAGCTGGACCCTTCCTTCCTTCCCAAGGTGGTTTCGGATTTCCACCGTTCTCAGTCCATCATCCTGCCTTCCTTCTGTCAGAATCCTCGGACTCCCGGTGAGGAAGGGTTTCATTCTTTGGACGTCCGTAGGACTGTGTTGCACTACCTGGAGGTTACTGCTTCTTGGCGCCTTGATCATAACCTGTTTATCCAGCCCTTTGGTCGAAATAAGGGCAGGAAGGTAGCTAAGAGTACCGTCGCCAACTGGATTGTGCGGGCAATTAGAGACACCTACCTCGCTCAGCATCTCTCTCCACCTACCGGATTTACGGCGCACTCCACCAGAGCTACCTCTGTCTCCTGGGCTGAACGGGCAGGGGCTTCCCCTGAGCAGATCTGCAAGGCGACTACGTGGTCTTCGCTCCATACTTTCACGAAGCATTATCGTTTGGATCTGGATTCCAACAGGGATTTGGCCTTTGGCAGGAAGGTCCTGCAGGCTGTGGTCCCCCCCTAGGTATCAATTCTTTGGTATTCCTCCTATGCTGTCGTGGAAGGGACTAGAGAAATAAGAATTATTCTTACCGATAATTCGGTTTCTAGGACCTTCCACGACAGCAGGTAATTCCCTCCCCCTTTGTATTCATATATTCCTGAATATGTGGTACTTCTCATATGCTATGGGTTCTTTGTAAGACACTGGCTGTGGGAGGTGGGAGGGTCCTTTTAAACCTCTTGAACTTCCTGTCCCAATTAGGGCGTGGAGAGACAACCTCCTATGCTGTCGTGGAAGGTCCTAGAAACCGAATTATCGGTAAGAATAATTATTTCTCAATATAATATCGAGCTACACAATAAAAAATATGGGTGAACCACCCCTATAAGCTTTAGTACAGAAAATATCAGAATTTCAGTGAATTGTACATTTTTAATTTTCTAACTTTAGGACCATCTATGGTATAAATGAACCAAATTAATTAAAGGGAATTTGTCACCAGACTTTTGCTACTCAACCTAAGAGCAGCATAATGTTTGGGCAGAGACCTTGATCCCAGCGCTGGGCTCCTTTCCACAGTTTTGATAACTTCTTGGTGATAAAACAGGGAGTTTATTACTAAAGGACTCTCAAACCTGCTGCCATGTAGTTGGCCATGTTCATAAGCTCTGTATGACCCACCACCACTGATTGGCAGATTTCTGTGTGCACTGTGCATAGGTAAAAAGCTGCGCCAATCAGTGTAGTGGGTGGGGTTATGCAGAGCTCAATATTCAGAGAACTAAACTAAAACATTAATTTTATAACTGCAGCAAGCAGCCCAGAAAGTGACCATCGCTGAAATTGGGGTTTCTTTCCCTACATCCATGTTGCTCTGGTGTGAAATGGTAGCAAAAACCTGTCACCAGATTCCCTTTAAGGCTATGTGTCCACGGTAGAATGTTGCTGCGGATTTTTCTGCATGAAAATCCGCGGCTTTCCCGCAAAATCCGCACCTTTTCAAAGGTGCGGATTTGCCGCAGATTTTGGTGCGGATTTTTTTTTTCCCCCAATTCTGAAGCCAAAATCCGGATCAAAATCCACAACAATAATTGACATGTTGCAGATTTTTCCGGAACAAAATCCGCGGTAAATCCGCCGCAGAAAAATCCGCAGCATGGGCACAGCATTTCCAAAAAGCCATAGAAATGGCTGGGAAGTGCCGCTGCTGCAGATTTTCGGGAAATCCGCGGCAAAATCCGCGCATTTTCCGCAGTGTGGACACAGCCTAAGTGGCATGGGCCTTTTTAATATATTTGGCGCAAATCATGTTTTTATGCTAGTCAAAAAAAAAAAAATTAAAAATGTGCTCCACTTGTCCTAAGCCCCTCTTCTCTAATCTGTGCCCTCATTGGGCAATACAACATTCTCAGGGCACAACATTGTGGTGTTCGGTCTGTTCTCCCATACCCTGTGCCTCCTCACTTCTCTATTGCAAGTTATTAGGTGTTTTAGGCTGCTTTCACACCTCCGGTATTTGCAGTGCGGCACAATCCGGCTCAAAACATATGCAACGGATGCGGCTAAAAACACTGATCCGTTGCATAAGTTTTTCCATGCGGCCTGTCTGGTTTTTCACGGATGCAGCTTGATACTGAGCATGCACAGTGCAAAAAAAAGCATCCGCCGTCCATAGGCTTGCATTGTGAATCGCGCCAGATCCGGCGCGATGTGGTTTTTTCGCTGCACCACAAAACGTGCCAGGCAACGTTCCATCCGGCCACCGCATCCGGCAAAAAACGGACGCAACGCAAGGCCATGCGGCACAATACGGCGGTAATGCAAGTCTATGAGGGAAAAACTCAACCGGCGTAAAAAAAAGGTTGCGTTTTTACGCAGAGCTCCGTATTGTGCCGCATGGCAAACGGATGTGTGAAAGCATCCTTATACATCTTGTAACATGTTAGAGCCAAAGTTTCTCTTTAAGGGTGGAAACACATCTATGCGAGTAAAATCGGTCCGACTGGGCTGAAAAATACTCGGCTGATTGTAGTTCACGTTAGGTGCGAGTGCAACGCAAGTGCGATGCTTTTTGCTCGCGTGTGTGTTGTGATTGCGATGCTAGTGTCATGCAACATCTTAATTAGATAAAAGCTATTACACATGTGTCATTTAATTAACCTATGGGAATGTGCTGTCACATTCATCTAATGAGCGAAGTTACTGCCACACTCGCAAATGTGAACGCTGGTGCGCGTGTGTGATGCTACTTTTAATCCCCTTCCATAGGAAATCATTGGGACAAATGGTGCGAGAAACTCGCAAAAAAGCAGCATGCTGCGATTTTTTTTTTTCTTTCTCAGTCCGATTTGGACTGAGAAAAAAATCGCAGATGAGAGCTGAATCATTCACTAACATGTGTCCGATTCCAATGCTAGTTTTTCTCGCATTGCTCTACTGCGAGAAACTCGCAAGTGAGAAGCAGCCCTAAACCTCAGTTTCTGCTGCTTACTACTGTACCTTTTTAGTTGTTTTAAAGTCAGGTCTATTAAAAAAAAAAAGTGAAACAATGAAAAAGCAAAAAAGACAAATTGGTATGGTCATTAATGTACCATCCTGTAAAAGAACAGCTTTGGGTCCTCATAGTATAGACCTCAAAGTATAGTTGTAAGAAAAAACCTAAACATAGAAACGGGTATTCATGGTTCCTATGAAAACTAAATCTTATAGCTATGTTAACGGAAAAGGTTTTGGAATGTAGCTAATTATACTCTTGCACACGTGTAAAGGTATTTTTAACAAAGTAAAGAAGTGGTGACTTGACACTAGACATTGGAATAAAAGAGCTTAGTTAATCCAAAATTTAGTTAAAGAAAAATTTGTTTGAGTAGGAAAGAATAAAAATAGATTTAGGCCATATTCCTCCACTCTAATAGTTTGTATTGAAATTATCAGCAGAATGGGTTACCCTTTTTGACTTGTCCACGGGTATGTTTACATGTTGAGTATTTGGTTGCAGAAATTTGTGCATTCTTTGGCTCTGTGCGCACTGGGAAGTGGAATTTTCTTGAGAAAATTCCGCATGCCCTCAAAGATTACCGCACCCGCGGTAAAAAACCGCGGGAAACCGCACCCGGAAACCGCATGCGGTTTGCTGCGGTTTTACCGCGGTATTTGCGGTATTGCCGCGGTTTTGCCGCGTGCGGGTTGGGATGTGCTTTATTGCATTCAATGCAATAAAGCACATTGAAGAAAAAAAAAAAAAAAAAAAAGTCATTTAATTCTGAGAGTAGATAGACAGAAGAATAGATAGAGGGATAGATAGATAGACAGAGGGATAGATAGATAGAGAGAGAGATGACAGATCGCTGCATTTCCCACGGTCGGCAGTGAGTTCACATTACCGGCCGTGGGAAATGACCGGTAATTACCTCTGCTGCTTTCATTCAGCGCTGTGTCTGTGACAGTCGCGGCTGGATGGAAGCAGCGCTGGACGTCGGACCTGGATTACGCCGGAGCTGTGGATTACGCCGGAGCTTTGTTTGGGGGGGGTTAATAAAATGGTGAACGAGGCTTGTTTGTTTTATTTAAAATAAAGGATTTTTCTGTCTGTTTTTTTTCACTTTACTTACGGGTTGATCATGTCAGCTGTCACATAGACCCTGCCATGATCAAGCCTGGGGTTAATGGCGGTGGTCCCCCATCACCATTAACCCCTTGTATTACCTTGCCACCACTGCTACACGGTGGCAAGAAGAGCCGAGGACACGCCGGTATTGTCGCATATTGCATGCGACAGTGCCGGGGCAGCTGCGGCTGATATTCTCGGCTGCCGGAGGGGGAGTGAGGCAGGGGACATTACCCCTGCCCCTCTCCCTCCCCAGCCTGAGAATACCGGGCCGCCGCTGTGTGCTTACCTCGGCTGGAAGGTAAATATACAGCGGAGCCCACGTTCTTTTTTTTTTTTTTTTTTTTTTTTTCTATATTTCCGTTTTCTTTCTATGTGTGTTCTATGTGTCTGTGTCTATGTGATCTATGTGTCTGTGATGTCTGTGATCTGTGTGTGTGTTTACTCTGCCCGGCTTCCTCTTCCTGTAATGACATCACTTCCCTGCAAAACCGCAAGCAAGTGATGTACATTACCGGAGGTAAACCGCGAAATACCGCAGGGAATAACGCAGGAAAACGCAGTGAACCGCACAGAATTTGCTGCCTGCGTTATTCCCTGCGGGATTTCTTGATTAACATTGAGTCAATGGAGTAAAATCCCGCAGCGCTGTGCGGAAAATAAGTGACATGCACTTGTTTTTGCTGCGGGATTCCCGTAGCAAAACATGCAGCTGTCAAATTCCGCCCAGTGCGCACAGGATTTTTTTTCTCCATAGGATTTGCTGGTGATTCACTGCAGAGATGTTATGAACATTTTCTGCAGCGAAACATGCCGCAAATCCGCGGCAAAATCCGCGAAAAATCCGGTAAGTGCGCACATAGCCTTTGGCAGGAAAAATGCAGTGCAAAAAATTTGCATTTCTTCAATCTAATTCAATGGGTGAAAAAGGCAGAAAGAATTGATATGCTGCAGATTTTCTGCACCAGATTTGCGAGGAGGAAATACTCAACATGTGCATGAGACTTAAGGATTATCACTGACTAACAAAACTGCACTAAAAAACGCATAAAGCACTGTGTACAACTCGCGTAACAGTTTTTACTAAAGCCATGAGACACTTTGCCATACATCTTCACAGACAGACATAGGCAGCGGCAATGCTTGTACTAATGCCCCCAACGGAATCCGTTTGGCAAATTCTGTTGTTCCCATAGACTTGTATGAGCGGCGGATTGTGACTAATGACGCTGTGTTGCATCCTCCACCCGACTGATCAGTCATGGTACGACTGACCATTGGGCGGCAGGAACGCAGAGTGTAATGTTTTTTGAGCAGCGTAATCCTTAGGAT
The DNA here is from genome assembly GCF_048569485.1 of Anomaloglossus baeobatrachus. Lineage (NCBI taxonomy): Eukaryota > Metazoa > Chordata > Amphibia > Anura > Aromobatidae > Anomaloglossus > Anomaloglossus baeobatrachus. The sequence goes on along the minus strand of NC_134353.1, from coordinate 706,044,639 downwards.
TTTGCTGTGCATGCGCTCTCTGGCTCCCTGCACACATAACTAAGGGTACACATCGGGTTACTAAGCAAAGCACTTTGCTTAGTTACCCGATATTTACCCTGGCTACGTGTGCAAGGAGCCTAACTGAACAGCCCAAAACACACACATCTGTCCCCAGCCATGCAGTCCCCAGCACTGACGTCCTGAGCGCCATGGCCCCACTCGGCTCCACCCATCCCGCACTCCGCCCACCGCACATTCTCAGCGGCCGAACGATCAGCTGATCGGCTGGCTGCTATGAGCAATCAACTGATCGCTCTCTTTTACAACGGAGTCAGACAATGAATTCTAATTCTTGTCATCCGTTGTACAATGCATCAGTCACAAGCGTCAAGCAACGCATGTGACTGATGCAAAACAACGGAAATGTGAACCTAGCCTGAGAGAACAAAAGGACTTTTCTCTCCTCCAACAGCATCTATTGGGGGACATTGGGAGGCCTCCAAACACATTAGCCTGTCTACTGAACCTATCAATATTGGTGGCTTCAGATAACGGTAGTTTAGTGCATATTTGGGTTTTATGACTTAAACACCTTCAAACTCTGCAGCTTAAAGGGAACCTGTCACCACTTTTTTTTTGGCCTATAAGCTGCGGCCACCACCGGTCTTTTATATACAGCATTCTAACATGCTGTATATAAGAGCCCAGGCCGGGGTATAACATAAAAAAACACTTTATAATACTTACCTAACGATCGCACTGTGGGCCTTATGGGCGGCTCCGTAGTCCGGTGCCGGTGCCTTCTCTTTCGGCCATCTTCGTCCTCTTTCTGAAGCCTGTTTGCATGACGCGGCTAAGTCATACATACTCTCCGGTCCTGCTCAGGGCAGGTCAAAGTGCGTCTGCGCAGGACCTGAATGCCGGCAAGTGTGTATGACGTCGGACCAGTCATGCACCGCGGCTAGAGAAGGAGAACAAAGATGGCCGAAAGAGGCGGCACCGGGACCGGACAACTGAGACGCACATAAGGCCCACAGTGTGACCGTTAGGTAAGTATTATAAAATGTTTTTTATGTTATACCCCCGGCCTGGGCTCTTTTATATATGGCATTCTAACATGCTGTATATAAGAGCCCGGTGGTGGTGGCTGCAGCTTATAGTCAAAAAAGTGGTGACAGGTTCCCTTTAATTATTGCCCATGGCTATTAACACAGATTGGTGCACATCTGCTGTAACATGTCAATCCTGGACTTTGTAATCATTTGGTTGCTGCAGTCAATAGCACCTGCAGCATCTTAAGAGTTTGCAACTACGTGTTGTCATTGGGCTGCAGTAGCATTTAGGCTATGTGCGCACTAGAAATGAGAAGTTTCTTGAGAAACTTCTGGGAGTGAAAGATTTCCGGACCTCCGGAAAAAATCCGCACCAAATCCGCATGCGGATTTGCCGCGGAATTGCCGCGATTTTCCCACGGGTGGTTCTCTGCGGATTTTTGCAGGCTGTACTGCCGAAATCCGCAGGGTACCTGCGGAAATAATAAACATGTTCATTTTCTCAAGAAAGTTTCTCGAGAAATTCTTCTCAAGGAAATTTCTTGAGAAAAATACGCACCAGTGCGCACAGCTATTTTTTTTTTTACCATAGGATTTGCTGGGAAATGTCTGCACAAAGATTGCAGACATTTCTCAAGAAATTTCCGCGGCAAATCCGCGGGTAAAACGCACTAGTGCGCACATAGCCTTAGAGATAATCCAGGTCTGTTTTATATGGAAATAGCAGGCCTGATAGAATGGCTGTAAAGAATACTGACGAGCACACAGTACACTTAACGTAGGTCAAGAATTGCAAAATTATATTTCCTTGTCAAGATATCATGTAGCTAAAGGAGGCCACACTTATTGATAAAAGGCTAATAGCATAGGTTGTTACCATGTGATTGACATCTTTATTGAAACTGTGTGCATTCAGAATACAGCTATCAGGTGAAAATAAAGCCCCTAATTTTCCCATTGGTTTATGCGGCTTGTTTTCAGTGTCAAATCAGCTGTAAAAATGACCCCAGGCAGCAGTTTATTTTTTTGCACTCCATGGGACTTAAACGTACGATCGTTTGATATTTTGTACTATAAGCTGCAGTACCTTCACTATTGCAGTATATAGTAAAATTACTATTTTCCTACTGAGAAAGTAGGAATATTAACATGGCAACTCATTCACGTGCAGCAGTCATGTGGCGGGGTGCTTGGGTGCCTACAGAATGCGCTAATTAAGTGCCACTGTTGGAAATTGTCAGCAGCATTTAAACAGTTGATTGGCAGCAATCTGAGGAAGCTTTTGGCTTTGCTTTTAGTGGCAAGTGCCGGCTCTAATGCAGTCAACACCTGCCATGCTTGAAGGCTTACCTCTTGAGCACTGTGCATACACCCACATTGTACATTTTGGTAAAGGCTTAGGCCACATTCACACATTGAACATTTGGTGAGTTGTTTACGTCCATATTTGTAAGGCAAAACTAGGCGTGGAACAATCAGAGGAAAATGTATAATAGAAATATGTGCCCCACTTCTGCATTTTTAATTTTTTTTTAAACTATTCCTGGTTTTGGCTTCCAACTACTGAGATACACAAGTAAGCAAGGGAACCAGTGATTTGGGTTCCTTCCAGGACAGGGGCTCACAATTTGTTATGGAAATAGCACCAGTGAGATTATATTAATATTTAACCTTTATTTTATTCCTTAAAACACACAAAAAGAAATATTAAAATACCAAAAGTTTGACCATGCAGGTCACAAATCACACACTGCCCAGAGCTGTATATAAAGCTCAAAAGGGCTATAGATATGTCCCTTGGGCAAGGTAAACAATGGGACAGCTAAATCATGTATTGAGAGCAGGTTTACACTATCAGTGGATAGCACATAATCATAACGACAGTAGTTCCATTATGTTTAGACCAGGGTCATAAAATAACACAGGCAAAAGGATACAGTGCCTACAAGTAGTAGTCAACCCCCTGCAGATTTAGCAGGTTTACACATTCGGAATTAACTTGGCATTGTGACATTTGGACTGTAGATCAGCCTCGAAGTGTGAAATGCACTGCAGCAAAAAAGAATGTTGTTGTTTCTTTATATATATATATATATATATATATGTATATGTATATATAAATTTTTTTTTAAATGGTGAAAAGTTTATTCAGAGGGTCATTTATTATTCAACCCCTCAAACCACCAGAATTCTGTTTGGTTCCCCTAAAGCAGGGGTCGGGAACCTATGGCTCGCGAGCCAGATATGGCTCTTTTGATGGCCGTATCTGGCTCGCAGACAGGGCTCCTACCTGTCTATGGGAAGGATCAGGGCCGGCGCCAGCACCCGGCTACTCAGGGTGCCCCGGTGGCCGCGCTGTCACCGCCCCCCGCCGAGGATCGAGCTTTCAATTGCATCGGCATCGCAGGTGCCGATACAATTGAGAGCAATGATGAGAGAGTGAGCGGCGCGCTCCCTCTCATCATTCTCCCCACTGTGACTGTCAGCGTTCTTCTGACAGCTCTGCAGCGAGCGCGGTGACGTCATCACTGCGCGCCTGCTAAGAGGTCAGCGAGCGACAGCAATGGACGATGCGCAGAGGAGACCGGATCAGCGGGGGAACAAGAAGTGAGCCGCCCCTCTACTGACTCTGGGCTCCCCTGACTCACAGGCCGGCCACTACACAGCGGCACTAGTACACATAGGGGCCCGGCAGCCGCTCTGCTTCTGTGTAGTGCTGCTGTGTAGTGGCCGAACTGTGAGTCAGGGGAGCCCAGTGTCAGTAGAGGGGCCCCTGACCTGGAGAGGCCACCAGCCGTGTCTGAGCTGCAGGAGTGCTAGTCCTGACCTGCACAGCAGACGGAATCTCCATCCTGCAGGACCTGCGATGATGTCACGCCCATGTGACTGTGTGGGAGGAGACACAGGATGCCGGGCAGAAAGCAAAGATACTGAATCCTGAAGGAGATTTGGACACATGACTGGTAATAAGAAAAGAGGGGACATGAGGGTGAGGGGGGGCTGCAGGGTGAGGGGCATATGAGGGCTGCAGACTGTGACAGAAGGATGTGAAGGGGTGCACAGTGTTTGAGAGGGGTAAGTTGGGGTACAGGCAGGGTGAGATATGTGAGCAGGGTGTGTGAGATATGGGGGTGTATTGTGTGTGATATGGGGGGTGCAGGCTGTATGGGAAGCAGTGTGTGTGTGTGTGTGGGATATGGGGGGTGCAGGCCGTATGGGGAGCAGTGTGTGTGTGTGTGTGTGTGTGTGTGTGTGTGTGTGTGTGTGTGTGTGTGTGTGTGTGTGTGATATGGGGGGTGCAGGCTGTATGGGAAGCAGGGTGTGAGAGATATGGGGGTGTAGGCTGTATGGGAAGCAGGGTGTGTGAGATATGGGGGTGTAGTGTGTGTGATATGGGGGTGCAGGCTGTATGGGGAGCAGGGTATGCGACATATGGGGGTGTAGTGTGTGGGATATGGGGGGTGCAGGCTGTATGGGGAGCAGTGTGTGTGTGTGTGATATGGGGGGGTGCAGGCTGTATGGGAAGCAGGGTATGTGACATATGGGGGTGTAGTGTGTGAGATCTGGGGGGTGCAGGCTGTATGGGAAGCAGTGTGTGTGTGTGGGATATGGGGGGTGCAGGCTGTATGGGGAGCAGTGTGTGTGTGTGATATGGGGGGTGCAGGCTGTATGGGAAGCAGGGTGTCTGGGCCACTGACAGATACAATTGCTCCAGCGGTCACTTAGTACACAAAGGAGTGTTCCTCTCTGCTGCACTAAGCCACCGCTGGACCTAAACAATAATTCGCTGTAAAATAATAAAATAGATAATTGACATAACTGACAATGCGTTGTGTGACATGTCCAATATTCCAGCTTCTTTCTTCTGCGAATGCCTCAAAGCTGGCATTCTTTCAACATCAGGTGGGAAGAATGCCAGCTTCCAGTCATGCGCAGGAAAAAGAAGCCAGACTGCTGGACTGATGTCATGCATCGCAAGTTCACAATGTAAGTTATTTGATTTTTTTTACTGCTAATTACCATTGTTTCAGTCCAGTTGTGGCTTTATACAGCAGGGAGGAGCATTCCTTGCTGTACTAAGTGAACATTGGAGCGATTGATCTGTCAATGGCCCTTTAAACATATTGTACGGCTCTCGCGGAATTATATTTCAAAATATGTGGCGTTTACGGCTCTCTTAGCCAAAAAGGTTCCTGACCCCTGCCCTAAAGTATTAAGAAGTATTTCAGGCACAAAGAACAATGGGCTTCACATGTTTGGATTAAATATCTTTTTCCAGCCTTTTCTGACTAATTAAGACCCTCTCCAAACTTGTGAACAGCACTCATACTTGGTCAACATGGGAAAGCCAAAGGAGCATTCCAAGGCTGGCAAGGGGTACAAAACCCTTTCCAAGGAGTTGGGCCTACCTGTCTCCACTGTTGGGAGCATCATCCGGAAGTGGAAGGCTTATGGAACTACTGTTAGCCTTCCACGTCCTGGACAGCCTTTGAAAGTTTCCACCCGTGCCGAGGCCAGGCTTGTCCGAAGAGTCAAGGCTAACCCAAGGACAACAAGGAAGGAGCTCCGGGAAGATCTCATGGCAGTGGGGACATTGGTTTCAGTCAATACCATAAGTAACGTACTCCACCGCAATGGTCTCCGTTCCAGAGGAGCCCGTAAGGTACCTTTACTTTCAAAGCGTCATGTCAAGGCTCGTCTACAGTTTGCTCATGATCACTTGGAGGACTCTGAGACAGACTGGTTCAAGGTTCTCTGGTCTGATGAGACCAAGATCGAGATCTTTGGTGCCAACCACACACGTGACGTTTGGAGACTGGATGGAACTGCATACGACCCCAAGAATACAATCCCTACAGTCAAGCATGGTGGTGGCAGCATCATGCTGTGGGGCTGTTTCTCAGCCAAGGGGCCTGGCCATCTGGTCCGCATCCATGGGAAGATGGATAGCACGGCCTACCTGGAGATTTTGGCCAAGAACCTCCGCTCCTCCATCAAGGATCTTAAGATGGGTCGTCATTTCATCTTCCAACAAGACAACGACCCAAAGCACACAGCCAAGAAAACCAAGGCCTGGTTCAAGAGGGGAAAAAATCAAGGTGTTGCAGTGGCCTAGTCAGTCTCCTGACCTTAACCCAATTGAAAACTTGTGGAAGGAGCTCAAGATTAAAGTCCACATGAGACACCCAAAGAACCTAGATAACTTGGAGAAGATCTGCATGGAGGAGTGGGCCAAGATAACTCCAGAGACCTGTGCCGGCCTGATCAGGTCTTATAAAAGACGATTATTAGCTGTAATTGCAAACGGGTTATTCCACAAAATAGTAAACCTAGGGGTTGAATAATAATTGACCCACACTTTTATGTTGAAAATTTATTAAAATTTAACTGAGCAACATAACTTGTTGGTTTGTAAGATTTATGCATCTGTTAATAAATCCTGCTCTTGTTTGAAGTTTGCAGCCTCTAACTTATTTGCATCTTATCAAACCTGCTAAATCTGCAGGAGGTTGAAGACTACTTGTTGGCACTGTATATATTTACTTCCACTTCACTGAAGGTACGAAAAATATATACAAACGCCTATCACCTTTTGACTGTAATCAACACACAAATTAAGCAAAAAACAGGGAAGATCTCACCCATTCAGATCTTCTGTTGCTTATCACAGCATCTCTTGCTGACAGGGCCAGGATGGGGCTTGGATTCCAGGTTGATGTAATTCACCCTAAACCCCATTGACTCCCGTCCTTACAAGGACGGTCCACAACTGAACCTATTGTTGTCCTTGTACAAAACAGCCCCACATGCCTCCAACTACTGAGATACAAAAATATAAATCAACAGATGCTCAATGTGTGCACATGGCTTTATAGGCAATCTGTCAGCAGAATCAAGCCTTTTAAGCTGGGCACACAGGTCATAGGAAGCTGAATAAGGCTACTTTCACACATGTGTTGAACGGCATCCGTAGCATTGCGTTGTGTGACGCATGCAACGGATGCGTTGCATATAGTGGCACAACGGATGCTATGGATCGTACAAAATAACGCAATCCGTTATAGGTTGTTTTTTTTTCCTTGACTTCACACATCTGGGCATGCACAGTTGTGTAAATATGGATGCGTTAACTGAATCCGTCGAATAACGGATTCTAACGGAATCCACCACCATAGGCGTCCATTATAAAAACTGACACCAACTGATTCCTGCCGGTTGCGGGTTTTTTTACACTCCGCCAAGCGCAGAAAAACGCTACATGCAGCGTTCTATCCGCCTGGCGGTCACTGACGGTCAGCGACAAAACTGATGCGGGGCAGATGCAACGCAAGACCATCCGTTGCTATCCGTAGCTAATAGAAGTCTATGAGGAATAAAATTGTTTCCTGCAACGGTTACCGTAATGCCTCAAGGCGGCGGATAGCAACGGAAGCCGTCCAACGCAAGTGTGAAAGTAGCCTAAAATGATACCTTGATATATTTGATCCCATGTCTTCCAGAGAAATCCACATTTTTGTCATGTAAATGAGCTGTTCCGAGCTATGGGCAGGACACAGATCTGCGTGAGCCTCTGCCTTCAGAGATTTACAAAAAGTGTCCTGCTTATAGCCTGGAACAGCTTATTTACATATAAGAAAAACATAGATATCTCTGGAATAAGATATCTGATCGTAGATATCAAGGTATCATTATAATCAGCTTTCTATGACCTACATGCCCATATAGGATGGTTGATCTTTACTGACAGATCCCATTTAAAGGGAACCTGTCCTGTGAAAAACCACTATTAACCTGTAAATGTGACATTAATCTGCAGGGTATTGGCATACTGAATCTGCCCAATGCCTGCACAAAGAACCCCGCTGCCAGGAGGAAATTAAGGGTATGTGCGCACGTTGCTTTTTACCTGCTTTTTTGCTGCTTTTTCTTCTGCGCTGTTTAATGCCAAAATGGATGTGTTCTTCTATTCAAGCAAAGTCTATGGGAATTTGGGTTTCTTGTTCACACTCTGTTGTTCAAAATGCTGCCTTTTTGTGGCAGAACTTTGGTCAAAAACTCAGCTTTTCAAAGAAGCAACATGTCAATTGTTTTTGCCATTTGGGTTTTGCACTGCAAAGCTGGGTTTTTGACCAAAGTTCTGCCACAAAAAGGCTGCATTTTGAACAACATAGTGTGAACAAGAAACCCAAATTCCCATAGACTTTGCTTAAATAGAAGAACACATCCATTTTGGCATTAAACAGCGCAGAAGAAAAAGGTAAAAAGCAACGTGCGCACATACCCTAACTCTGTCTCCCTCATAGTTTGGCTTTCAGTTAATAAAAGGGTGGCGCTGGCAGGGCTTCAGTCACTTCTCAGTGTATAGTGAGCAGCGCTTGTAACGCGCCGCCGGCACTGACTGACAAATGGCTCAGCATTAGAATCGCCTATCATTCAGTACAGGAGGCACGGTTACAGCTGCTGATCACTGTACAGTGAGCAGTGACTGAAACCATGCCATCCTTATGACTGAAAGCCGAACGCTTGTCATGATTCCCATTGAGGCTTAATCTAAAATCCTTACTGCTCTTTAGGCCCGTTTCAGACGTCAGTGATTCTGGTACGTTTGTGCTATTTTCTTCACGTACCAGAATCACTGACATACGCAGACCCATTATAATCAATGGATCTGCTCACACCTCAGTGAGTTTTTTTCGCTGACCGTGTCTCCGTGCGGCATACACGTGGGTCCATGATTGCCGCACGGAGACATGTCCGTTTTTTCTGGCATCACTGAAGTCCTACGGACCATGCAGTGGTGTGATGCGTGAGACATGTACTAGAAAACACGGACATTTAAAATAATCAACATTTTCAACTCACCTTTCCAGTGACGCTTTCCGCAGCTTCCTAGCCGGCTCATGAATATTCATGAATGACAAATACCAGCAGTGTAGAAACAGGTGATGAGAAGCCGTTCCCAAATTACCTCTCAAAATTAAGATAAATATCAGCAGTGAGAAAGGGAATAATACATAACTTTTATTAGAATTATTAAAAAAAAATAAAAATTGCGTAGTGCTGCAATTTATAAATTAATTTTTTGTGCAAAAAAATGAAACAATACTCATGTCCAAGAGGACCAACAAAGATAGCGTTGGAGCCCCCCCGGTGGTGTCCGTCAATGATAGACCATAATCACCAGATGGACATTGAGGGGCTTCGACGCCAAATCAGTGTCCAAGATTCATAGACACTGTAAAGTGATGACTGCTATGAGCTGGATAAATGGGGCAACAACCTATAATCCTATTAGTCAGGTTAGGGTCATGGGAGGATATATTCCAGTGGGAACCAAGCCCCCCAATAGGACTCACCAGTGTAATATACAGTATGGGGTTACTAAATCCCTCAAAAAACAAGCTTTTCATACATGTAAACACCAACAATTACCAACCATAACCTAACAAAAATCCATCCAAGATCACAGTGGTGTTTCTTGGATTTAATTCAGAGTATAATCACGGCAGTAAACATATGCCTCTTGCTTATAATGACCGGCTCATTTATACATCATGCAATTCTAAATAGAGAAATGGAATGGTCTCACCCAGTTGTAGGTGCAGGTCAGTAGTTAGAAGGGGGTCATCAGGATAGATGAATCGGGTGGCTGTCCATGGCCGGGCAGGAGCTCTCTCCATGGCAGGAACTAGCTGAACCCTCAAGCCCCATTAGCTCCAGCCCTTACAAGGACCGTCCCAAACTGACCCTGATTAAATTGGCCCTAAAGATTCATCACCATGGAACCTCCCGACGCGTTTCCTCCGCCAGGATTCATCAGGGGAGATACTGTAGGTGAAGGGCTCAAGATGCAGGTATAGAGACCCCAAGATACAAGTGGTCAGACTCTAGGGTCTAATGGGGCTTGAGGGTTCAGCTAGTTCCTGCCAGGGAGAGAGCTCCTGCCCGGCCATGGACAGCCACCCGATTCATCTATCCTGATGACCCCCTTCTAACTACTGACCTGCACCTACAACTGGGTGAGACCATTCCATTTCTCTTTTTATAATTGCATGATGTATAAATGAGCCGGTCATTATAAGCAAGAGGCAATAATTATACCTATATGTTTACTGCCGTGATTATACTCTGAATTAAATCCAAGAAACACCACTGTGATCTTGGATGGATTTTTGTTAGGTTATGGTTGGTAATTGTTGGTGTTTACATGTATGAAAAGCTTGTTTTTTGAGGGATTTAGTAACCCCATACTGTATATTACACTGGTGAGTCCTATTGGGGGGCTTGGTTCCCACTGGAATATATCCTCCCATGACCCTGACCTGACTAATAGGATTATAGGTTGCTGCCCCATTTATCCGGCTCATAGCAGTCATCACTTTACAGTGTCTATGAATCTTGGACACTGATTTGGCGTCGAAGCCCCTCAATGTCCATCTGGTGATTATGGTCTATCATTGACGGACACCACCGGGGGGGCTCCAACGCTATCTTTGTTGGTCCTCTTGGACATGAGTATTGTTTCATTTTTTTGCACAAAAAATTAATTTATAAATTGCAGCACTACGCAATTTTTTTTTTTTTTTTTTAATAATTCTAATAAAAGTTATGTATTATTCCCTTTCTCACTGCTAATATTCATGAATGCAGTCAGAGCCGACCCGGAAGTAGCTGCAGAGAGCGGTGGGCGGACGCTTTAGACTTCAGCACCATGGAGAGCAGGAACGGGACAGGTGAGCATATGTTCATGTGCAATCACGGATTGCGCATGGACAACCACCTTGTGCCGTGAATCACGGAACACAGAGGGACATGTGCGTGTTTTACACGTCGGTGAATGTTTTTCACTGACGTGAGAGAAGGCCGAGCACCTGGAAGAAAATCATACACTGCAAGAGCGCAGTTTCTATGCAGTTGTTGCCCTTGGTTGAATGTTAACCCCGAACTCCACTGAGCACTGTGGTGCACAATAAATGCAAAAAGAAAAAAAAAATTCTAACCTGCTACTCAATCCCATTGTCTGGCGTAATCAGCGGTGACGTGCGTACCTGTGTCCATTGTCACCGCATCAGACGCCTAGCAGTTCACATGATCAGAAGTCACCGCACTTCCCGTCATGTACACTATGAAGCCGGGACGAGAACACCTGGCTTCAGAGAGGTATAGTGCGCATAACAGGAACTGCGGTGACTTCTGATCATGTGAACTGCCAGGCGTCTAATGCGGTGATAAGACACAGGTACGCACGTCACCGCTGATGATGCTAGGCACTCTGCATTGAGTAGCATGTTAGCACGCCCCTGTGGGCGTGCTAACATGCTAAGAGGGCGGAATAAGCATAGGAACTAATGCCCTTACGACTAGTCCCTGCACTTATTAGCAGATCATAAAGAATCTTAGAAATACTTTTTCTAAACATCTCTGTTTGCTCCTAGATACAGGGACAGAACCGCTCGTGATTCTGGGTGTATATTGCACCTGACAGGTTCACCTTAAGATCACCATGTGCAATGCCAGGCTTCAGTAGGAGTGGTATAAAGCATGCTTCCTTAGTCTCTTATATCATGTTACAGTGCTGGCACCCCTGCAATTCTGTCAGATAATACTCAGTTTCTTCTTGAAAGGGATTGCAATCACATGCTTTGGTATTGTCTTCATTTATTTTGCTTGCAATAAAAAAACACGACAATGAAACAAAAATCAAATCATTGATCATTTCACACAAAACTCCAAAAATGGGCCAGACAAAAGTATTGGCACCCTTAAGGTACCGTCACACTAAGCAACTTACCAGCGATCCCAACAACGATAGGGATCGCTGGTAAGTTGCTAGGAGGTTGCTGGTGAGCTGTCACACTGCGACGCTCCAGCGATCCCACCAGCAACCTGACCTGGCAGGGATCGCTGGAGCGTGGCTACACGAGTTGCTGGTGAGCTCACCAGCAACCAGTGATCAGCCCCCAGCGCCGCGTGGAAGATGCTGCGCTTGGTAACTAAGGTAAATATCGGTAACCAACCCGATATTTACCTTGGTTACCACTGCACAGAGCTACACGTGCAGAGAGCAGGGAGCAGCGCACACTGAGCGCTGGCTCCCTGCTCTCCTAGTACAGCACACATCGGGTTAATTACCCGATGTATGCTGCAGCTACATGTGCACAGAGCAGGGAGCAGCGCACAATGCTTAGCGCTGGCTCCCTGCTCTCCTACTTACAGCACACATCAGGTTAATTAACCCGATGTGTCCTGCAGCTAGCTACATGTGCACAGAGCAGGAGCGGCAGCACAGCCAGTGAGAGCGGGGGAGGCTGGTATCAAAGGTAAATATCGGGTAACCAAGGACAGGGCTTCTTGGTTACCCGATGTTTACATTGGTTACCAGCCTCCGCAGAAGCCGGCTCCTGCTGCCTGCACATTTAGTTGTTGCTGTCTCGCTGTCACACACAGCGATCTGTGCTTCACAGCAGGACAGCAACAACTAAAAAATGGCCCAGGACATTCAGCAACAACCTCACAGCAGGGGCCAGGTTGTTGCTGGATGTCACACACAGCAACATCGCTAGCAACGTCACAAAAGTTGTTCGTTAGCAGCGATGTTGCTAGCGATGTTGCTTAGTGTGACGGGGCCTTTAGCCTAATACTTGGTTGCACAACCTTTAGCCAAAATAACTGCGAACAACCGCTTCCGGTAACCATCAATGAGTTTCTTACAATGCTCTGTTGGAATTTTAGACCATTCTTCTTTGGCAAACTGCTCCAGGTCCCTGAGATTTGAAGGGTGCCTTCTTCTCCAAACTGCCATTTTTAGGCTAGGTTCGCACACTGCGTCTTTTTGACGCTGCGTTTTTGTGCGTTTTTGGCCGCTAAAAACGCACAAACGCACCTGCGTCGAAAAAACGCATCAAAAAACGCATGCGTTTTTGCTGCGATTTGGTGCGTTTTTGGCTGCGTTTTGCTGCGTTTTTGATCTCTGCGTTTTGCGGACATGTCCATTTTTTTTTTTTTTACTCAAACGCAGGTAAAAAAAACAGATGTGTGCGGACAGCAAAAATGAAAACTCATAGACTTTGCTGGGGAAGCAAAGTCCTGCAGTTTTGAGGCCAAAAACGCACCTGAAAAACGCGCAAAAACGCCGCGAAAAACGCACTGTGCGCACATAGCCTAAGATCTCTCCACGGGTGTTCTATGGGATTCAGGCCTGGACTCATTGCCCACCACTTTAGTAGTCTCCAGTGCCTTCTCTCAAACCATTTTCTAGTGCTTTTTGAAGTGTTTTGAGTCATTGTCCTGCTGGAAGACCCATGACCTCTGAGGGAGACCCAGCTTTCTCACACTGGGCCCTACATTATGCTGCAAAATATGTTGGTAGTTTTTCAGACTTCATAATGCCCTGCACACGGTCAAGCAGTCCAGTGCCAGAGGCAGCAAAGCAACCCCAAAACATCAAGGAACCTCCGCCATGTTTGACTGTAGGGGACCATGTTCTTTGAATGTTTCTTTTTTTCCCTGTAAACTCTATGTTGATTGCTTTTCCCAAAAGCACTACTTTTGTCTCATCTGACCAGAGAACATTCTTCCAAAACGTTTTAGGCTTTCTCAGGTACGTTTTGGCAAACTCCAGCCTGGCTTTTTTATGTCTCGGGGTAAGAAGTGGGGTCTTCCTGGGTATCCTACCATACAGTCCCTTTTCATTCAGACGCTGACTGATAGTACGGGTTGACACTGTTGTACCCTCGGACTGCAGGGCAGCTTGAACTTGTTTGGATGTTAGTCGAGGTTCTTTATCCACCATCCGCACAATCTTGCGTTGAAATCTCTCGTCAATATTTATTTTCCTTCCACATCTAGGGAGGTTAGCCACAGTGCCATGGGCTTTAACCCCTTCAGCCCCCGGGCACTTTCCGTTTTTGCGTTTTTTGTTTTATGCTCCATTTCTTCCGAGAGCCGTTACTTTGTTATTCCGTCAATCTTGCCATATGAGGGCTTGTTTTTTGCGGGACGAGTTGTACTTTTAAATGAAACCATAGGTTTTACCATATGGTGTACTGGAAAACAGCAAAAAAACTCCGTGTGGAAAAACTGCAAAAAAGTGTGATCGCACAATAGTTTTTGGGATGTTTTATTCAGTGTTCACTATAGGATAAAACTGATGTATGCTACGTTTTGATCGCCTGTTATTGCATTTTGCGTAAAACTTGCGGCGACCAAAAAACGTAATTTTGGCGTTTGGTAAATGGCGCAGTGGCAAAAAAATTCCAATCAGATTAATTGATTTAATATTTTGATCGGGCATTTCCGAACGCGGCGATACCAAATATGTGTATATTTATTTATTTTTTAACCCTCTAATTTTCAATGGGGGGAAAGGGGGGTGATTTAGTTTTTTTTTTATTTTTTTTTTTTTTTTTTTTTTTTTTTTTTTTTTTACTAGTCCCCCTAGGGGGCTATAGCGATCAGCAATCCGATCGCTATTATCTATCTGCTGATCACAGCTATACAGCTGTAAACAGCAGATTCAGTGACTTTGATTTTCCCTCTGCTCTCGTCCGAGGGGAAAATGAAAGTGAAACATCATAGCTGCAGGCGTCATCACATGACCCTGTGCTACGATGGCAACCACCGATAGTCACGTGATAACACACCTGACTTGCGGTGGGGGCGGCGGTAAGTAAAAAAACATGGCCGCGCGCGTTTAGATCTTGCTGCCAGACTTTGGCAGCAAGATTTAAGGGGTTAATGGCCGCGGGTGGAAGCGATTCCACCCGCGGCTAGCAGGCACACATGTCAGCTGTTGAAAGCAGCTGATGTGTGCCGATCCACACCGCCTGCCCGCGGCAGGGGGCGGGACTTAACGGGACACGTCCTGGACGGATAGATCCGTCCAAGGTCGTGAAGGGGTTAAACTTCTTGATGACACTGCGCACCGTAGACACAGGAAGTTTCAGGTCTTTGCAGATGGACTTGTAGCCTTGAGATTGCTCATGCTTCCTCACAGCTTGGATTCTCAAGTCCTCAGACACTTCTTTGGTCTTCTTTCTTTTCTCCATGCTCAATGTGGTACACTCAAGGACACAGGACAGAGGTTGAGTCAACTTTAATCCATGTCAACTGGCTGCAAGTGTGATTTTAGTTATTGCCAACACCTGTTAGGTGCCACAGGTAAGTTACAGGTGCTGTTAATTACACAAATTGGAGAAGCATCACATGATTTTTCACACAGTGCCAATACTTTTGTCCACCCCTTTTTATGTTTGGTGTGGAATTATATCCAATTTGGCTTTATGACAATTTTTTTTTTCTTTCATTGAAGACAAATTAAATGAAGATAATACCAAAGAATTTGTGATTGCAATCATTTTCAAGAAGAAACGGAGTATTATCTGACAGAATTGCAGGGGTGCCAATACTTTTGGCTAGCACTGTATAAATCCCATTCAATATATCCCTATCCCATTTGAATGTTTGGGGTTTTTTTTTCTTTAGGGTGCAAACATATCCTTATGTATCTTATCCCTGTGTATGCCTTATGTTACAACTTGGTGAAAGAAGGTTGATTGTATGGTGGTCTATTTTTCAGTTAGACCATGTATTTCCGCATAACATAGTTATTACGTGTCTAAGGATCCATTGGTTTTTGATGACCTTTATCTAATCTAACATGTATGCCCATCTCGTAGGAGTTGTACCCTTTCAAAGATTTTTACTCAGGGAGGTAAAAAAAAAAAGCTAAACTGAGCTTTTACAAAGCCTCCTCCCGCTGCAGCTCTGCCTCTCAACATTGCTTTGGTGATTGTGCTGCAGTAGTGATGATTACAACGCTGCAGCCAATCACTGATCTCAGTTTCTAGAGCCATCTGTATCAACGCCCCGTTGAGGTTAGCATTTGGCTCAGCGGTGTTATGGCGACACTGCTTCAGCCACAAGCACCAAACCAATGGTGAGAGGCAGAGGTGAACTCTGAGAGGTCTACCGTATTTTTCAGACCATAAGACACACCCTGGTTTTAGAGAAGGAAAATAAAATTTTAAGCAAGAAATGTGGTCATAACACAGTTATGGGGCGAGGATCTGCTGCAGACACTATTATGGGGGTAATGTCCCCAAATTCTCTACTAAGGTATCCCATCCTGGTAATGATCCTCCTGCCGTGTGTGTGTGTATGTATAGGTGTATAGGTGTATGTGTGTGTGTGTGTATGTATATGGGGGTATGTATATATGTATATAGATATATATATATAGATATATATATATATATATATATATATATATATATATATATATATATATATATATATATATATATATATATACACACACATACACACTGCCATCCTGCTATATACCTCATCTTGGTATATGGCCGCATCCTGCTATATACCCCCGTCCTGGTATGTGCTCCCATCCTGCTATATACCCCTGTCCTGCTATATACCCCGTCGCCCTGCTCTATGGGCCGTCATACAGCCAAGTCAGTTTTATGGTAAAATAGACGCTGTAAATAAAAATTCAAAACAAATTGCAGAATTTCACACTTGTTGCTATTTTGCCATACTTGAATTTTTATTTTCCTGCGTACTATAATTACATCATATGATAGAATAATTTGGTGTCATTCCAAAGTACAACTCATCCCCCAAAAAATAAGCCCTCACAAGGCTGTAACAGCAGAAAAATAAGTTGTCTGTTTGAATAACAGAAAAAAACAAAAGCACAAAAACGGAAAATCGCCTGGCCCTTAAGGGGTTAAGGAAAGAAGTAGTAATCTGCAGGTTGCGGGGTGCTGTACCTTTTTTACATTGATATTGGGGCTGAGCTACAATATCGGACACGCTGTAAATCTACAGGTGCATCTCAATAAATTAAAATTCACTTTTTGATATTCTGTTTTAGTAATGCAATACAAAAAGTGAAAGATATTTTCTATAGTCATTACAAACAGTGATCTATTTCAAGTGTTTATTTCTGTTAATGTTGATTATGGCTTAAAGCCAGTGAAAACCCAAAAGTCATTATTATAGAAAATTAAAATAAACACAACACCTGCAAAAGCTTCCTAAGCATTTAAAATGGTCCCTTAGTCTGGTTCAGTGGGTAACACAATCATGATTTCCAGAAGGCAGTCATTGACACACTCTACAAGGAGGGTAAGCCACAAAAGGTCATTTGCTAAAGAAGCTGGCTATGCAGAGTGCTGTATCCAAGCATATTAATGGAAAGTTGAGTGGAAGAAAAAAGGTGGGTGGGTTTGTGTGGCCTGCAAGAGCAGGTCAGAGCGCGGTTAAAGTATGGAACCGGAAGTGTGTGCGGTATTTTCTTGTAAACGGAGTTATAAATTTACAGCAAGCTTTGCTCGTATAGCGAAATACTCGCGCACAGTTTCTCTTAAACCGAGGTTCCACTGTAATCTTTTCAGTTCGTCTTATAATATTCTAATTTTCTTAGATGACTTTTGGGTTTTCATTGGCTGTAAGCCATAATCATCAACATTAACAGAAATAAACACTTTAAATAGATCACTCTGTGTGTAATGACTCTATATAATGTTTCCCTTTTTGAATTGAATTACTGAAATTAACTTTTTGAGGATATTCTAATTTGGGATGCGCTTGTATGTGGAGTTTGTGAGACTCCTTAGGGTTAATATGCTTGTTCTCGGCCACATTCTGCATAGAAAATGAAATGATTGTAAGTGATACTAGAGAATTGAAGTCTTTTTCTAATGTTCTACCACACCCTTTCATGTTTGCTGGCAGGTCGGCCGTGCAGATACTGTGGTTGTGTGTCTTGTAGCTTAGCTGTGACAAGGTTAAACATTAACACTTGGCAATGAAGTAGCTGTGCCTGGAAGAGCATATTGACTTTTACACAGACCTCCGTGGCGTACTGGTCTCTACCCACCATCCACTCCCCTTTATTATGTGTGTGTGTATATGCAAATATGTATATGTGTGTGTGTGTGTGTGTGTGTAATATACATACATATATATGTATATAATATACACACATATATTATATATATGTATATTATAATATATATATATATTTACATTACATATTACAGTGGAACCTTGGATTATGAGCATAATTGATAATTGGTTCCAGGAGTGTGCTCATACACCAAGTTACTCTTATATCAAAGCAAATTTTCTCATAGGAAATAGTTGAGACACAGACAATTTGTTCCACAACACAAGAGTATTTACTGTATTTAAACAAATTTATTACAGTTATACAAAATAATGTACTATATTCATATAAAATTATTATAGTACACTAATACAAAGTACTGTACAGTAAAAAACATATGAAAAATTAAACGACACGTTTGCTTACAATAGAATTATTGGTGTGCGAGAGGTTCAGTATAAGCAATGTACTGTTCTAGTTAGCCGAAAGTATACTATATCCACAAATGCAAATTGATGACATGCTATATAGTATATACCATACTGTACAATGGTATACTGTGTACAGTATACAGTACATATGGACAGAAAATTATCTCCAAAGTGGGCCAGAGCACGGTGAAAGGACAGAACTAGACGTGTGCACAGTGGGAATTTGCTCTTATTGCAGAGCATTGCTCTTAAACCAAGTTACAAATTTGTAAAAAGCTTTGCTTGTCTTGCAAAATGCTCTCAAACCAAGTTACTCTTAATGCAAGGGTCCTGTGTGTGTGTGTGTGTGTGTGTGTGTGTGTGTGTGTATATCTATCTCTATCTGACTGAATTGAGGCTGCTCTCCACATGGTTGTGCCACAGTCCAGCTATGGTCTCGGCATGTATGTTGCATAAAAGCTGGGGGGGGTTGGGTGGAGGGGGGAGA
This sequence comes from Anomaloglossus baeobatrachus, assembly GCF_048569485.1. Taxonomy (NCBI): domain Eukaryota; kingdom Metazoa; phylum Chordata; class Amphibia; order Anura; family Aromobatidae; genus Anomaloglossus; species Anomaloglossus baeobatrachus. Next base: position 706,025,778 of record NC_134353.1, on the reverse strand, counting down.
GAGAGCAAAATGAAAAATAATGCAAAGCTTCTCCTATTCACTACAGCTTGAAAAAGGACCACACGTGGATGGTGTGTGTGCTGGCGATGATTTTTATGGACCCATAGACTTGTATCAGTGTTTTTCTTAAACACATGGACACACTATAGACTTTAGTGGCTGTGAATTTGATCAATAAAAATCATGGCTAGAACACATACATGATTCTTGGATTTCTTTTGGTTTGCATCTTTTTTATTAACATTTTACAATTTTAATACAAGAAATACAAGGAATAAGGGAGGAATTAGGGAAAGGGAAAAAGGGAAAACCAACAGTTAAGTGTCGCCTTTATGGCCAATGCTTCAAAAGTATTAACATCAAATGTTATGTCACCAATGTACTTGGAACAACAAAAACAATATACATGAGAAATAATAATTACATGTCAGGAGGCTAAGCTATATGCAGACTAGGCATAAATGTTTTCGCCCATAAAGACCATCTCAATTTGTATTTCAAAAAGTTCTTTTCTTTCAATGCAAAACTATATTCATATGAATTATGTGATATGCGTTCAATAATTTCTACTATGGAAGGTGCCTCTACCTGTCTCCATTTTGAAGCAATAAGATGTTTTACCACAAGTAGAATATGGCAAATTGTGTCTGAATGGGTCTTTAAATTCTTCTATACCAATTAACAATAGTGCCAGATGGGGGGAGAGAATAAAACTCTGTGATGTAACTTTATTTATTAGATCACACACCTCTTCCCACATCTTTTTTAAAGCTGGACAACTCCAAAAACAACTCCAAAAAATATGCAAAATTGACCCATTTTCTCCACACTCTCTCCAGCACAAAGGAGAGTTAGATACGGACATTTTGTGTAGCTTTTGAGGAGTAAAATACCAGCGTGAAAGCACCTTTTAGGCTGGACTCACACGAGCGTATGGCATCCGATGCGAGAGCATCGGATGCGATATGCTAATGTCCCCCGGCTCAGGCTCTGCTGCGAGCGTGAGCCGGGTGTCATGCGACTGTAACCCGATCTTTCGATCGGGTCACAGCTGTGAAGCTGAGTGCAGGCGCTGCGGAGGAGAGGGAGGGGTTAATCCTCCCATCTCCTCCACTGTCAGCCTGTGCGTAGATCGCACTGCACTGGGATAACATCCGAGTGCAGTCCGATGTATCTCTCGCATCCATTCACTTGAATGGGTGCGAGAGATACGGCGGTAGCAGCAAAACGCAGCATGCTGCCGCTTTTCTCGCATCCAGAATCTGGATGCGAGAAAAGCTGACGAACAGCTCAACCTCATTGCCTAACATTGGTCAGAGTGCAATGCGAGAATTTCTCGCATTGCACTCGTCCGATTTTCACGCTCGTGTGAGCGTACCCTTAAAGTAAGTTTCTTGCAACGTGGCGCAGGAAGTGTTGGATAACGTTAAATTTAATGATTTTTGGATTTCTGAAATGAGGCCTTATCTGTTTTTTATTAATTTGGGTGAATTGTGGAAACCAAAGTCTGCATAGCATGTTTTTACCTATAGGCATACAGCTAGCAGCATATCCAGTACATAAGCCGCAGTGTGAACACTCCCTTATTCAGGATGCTTCTTTGTAGAATACAGGTCATATTTATTTATTACTAAACAATACATAACGGTCAATATCATGAAAGGTCATGTAGGTGGAAATGCACTTAGCATGTTGTGCGTGTGTGCTCCTCTCATCAGTACCAGTGTTGTTATAGTAACTAGGAGCAAGGGCATGTCTGCATGCATCACTGCTGCGCACTCCTCCATCAGAGAGGGCTTGTGCTTCAAAGGGGAGAGCGCTCCTGTTACTTATTACATGCTGGTGGGAGCCATTTCACCCACTGGATACTACCAACCTTCCCCAAAGATCCTCTTCATAAAAGTACAGATACTGTATGTTATGCAGCTATATATATTTGGAAATCCTGCTTTCTGATGGGTTAGATCAGTAGGGGTGCACAACAGTTTGTTTGGGGGGTGCAGCAATCTGCATTAGGAGACAATAGCTTTAGATAAGCTCAGTTTGTTATTCATAAAAATAAAACAAAGCAGAAAGTGTCTTATCCGGAAGTGGTTTTGTTTCTTTTTATTTCTCAAGCCACAGGAAGCGGGCCTCTTCCACACTTGATCCCGGTTATGTAGAGATGTGTATTCGTTTCCACCTCTCTAATTCTATCTGGACTTTGAGATTTATCCACACAAGTGTGCCTTGTCAAATTCTGTTTTATTTTGATATCAATAAATTGCCTGGCAATTAGAAAAGATGAATTCGCTCTTTGATTACTGGTTTGCAGCCTGCAGTAACATAACAGCCTGTTGCTTGTTCCCTTTTTTCTTCTGCAGTTTTATGACGGAGCCTGAGGCTGCAGAAATTCGCATTGATTTAATTACACGTGTTCCTTTTATGACCATTATAATCTGGAATCTCCCAGGTACAGCTACACCTATTGGCAGAGCAGGTCTTTACATGCACTACCGAAATACATGGATGTGACATCCAAGTACATTGTAGAGCAGGTCCTAACATGCTATCCAAATAAGGTGGAATCCATTAAAGTACGGTAATGTGTATAGATCCATTCAGTGTTCAGTTATATATTCCAAACCGATACCACATTTTAAGGAAACCTGTCAGAATTGACCCCTATATGCTAAATCCTCCAATGCCTGCAACTTTTTAAACTGTGAACATTCCCATATCTTAGTCAAGGTTCCCTACATTTTGACAAACGCTCTGATATTGTGGGGCCACCTATGCTAATGACCTTGACTAGACCAAGAGTTGTGCGCTCATCGCTCTGCAGTCTTGCCAGTTATGCCAAGATCACCCCCACAGAGGCGTGATTTATGTCCTTGCTATGTCCTTTCCGCCTCTTCCCTGTGCTCTAAAGCCCTCTTGTGTGTGGCATAAGCAGGCCTCTCTTGCCTACATGCCGGATCATACAGTGCTTCCCATCAAGTTGGCAATGCAGACAGCTTGTACGTTTTCTGACCATAGGTTATCTTTATATACCAGATTAAAAGCCCATGGAGAACAGCATGGGCATATAAAGTAAAGCCAGTGCTATACTAGTGCTAGGATGCTGAGTGTAAGCATAGCTTTTGTTCTGAGATTGGATGTTTGATTTCAGAAATATGTGCAAGTAAAGGGGTGTTCACACACTGCATCTTTTACAGCGGTTTTGGTGTATTTTTGAGGTCACAAAGATGCCCCTAAATGCATTCATTTCCTTCTCCCAGCAAAGTCTGAGATTTCTATTTTGCGGTCTACACAGTGCATCTTTTTTTTTTTTATTTTATTTTTTGCTGGTTTTTGAAGATGTAGCATGTCAATTATTTTTGCGTCTTAGCCAGCATTTTTTGAGCCCTTCCAGGCAATAGATTTTACTGATATGCATTGGGCAAAATGCGGTAAAAATGCGTCAAAAACACATGCGTTTTTTGATGCGTTTTGTGGTTAAGAAAAGATGCGGTTTGTGAACAGTCTAAAGCCCCTGCAATGCACTGCTATTTGATTGACAGGCGCAATAGGGGTGGGAATATGTGGGTTGGGTTTGATCTATTCCCACCCCCGGTCTGCCTGCCTAGTCTTGGTAGATGCTAGACTGTATAGGCTGCATTTTTAACACGCCCTTTTCATGTGACAGAAATGACTCATACCTGGAAGGAGCCCATATAGTCTAGCATCTACCAAGGCCATCCGTGTGGCTTCCGTTTTTTTGTGGACCCATTAACTTCTATTGGTCCACAATTTGCGGAACAGAATAGGACATTTTCCAAAATAACGGATTGGACACAGGTGGCACACGTGTGCCATCCGTTTACACAAAACACATAGAAAAAGATGGTCTTATCAGTTGGTCTGCAAAAAAATGGAAAGGAATGGGACAGTCGTGTGAGCACTTACCCAGAGCACTTATAACCGTAGGCGATGCATCATTAATTAGGTTTGCGTAGTCGGAGATGACATGTTTTTTGATTTGTCTCACTAAGGTGACAATACCGAAGGCTCAATAGACTAAATAGATGCTGTAATAGACTAGCTACTAGCTATGCAATAATAAAAATGATGAAATAGATGCAATTTTTCTATAAACCTATATAAGGTGTCACAAGTAACTGCGAACTGCTCTGGATCTTGAAAACTAGAGCCAATCAGCAAATCTAAGCATCATTATTTATCAGCACTACAAAATTACCGTATTTTTCATTTTATAAGACACACTGGATTATAAGACACCACCTTTGGGCACCATTTTCCTTAAGTCCGCTGCAGGGAGATAAAAGGTCCGGAGGTGGCGCGAGCGCTGATGAGATCTTGAGCAGAGCGCTCAATCTGCACACGTATCGCACTGCCGACAGAGTATCTCGCCCGCAGCACTGCCCTGCTCCACTCAGCAGCCAGCACCGCCGACAGAGCACCTCACCTGCCGCACCGCCCTGCTCCGCACAGCAGCCAGCACCGCCGACAGAGCACCTCACCTGCCACACCGCTCTTCTCCACACAGCAGCCAGCACTGCCGACAGAGCACCTCACCTGCCACACCGCTCTTCTCCACACAGCAGCCAGCACCGCCGACAGAGCACCTCACCTGCCACACCGCTCTTCTCCACACAGCAGCCAGCACTGCCGACAGAGCACCTCACCTGCCACACCGCTCTTCTCCACACAGCAGCCAGCACTGCCGACAGAGCACCTCACCTGCCACACCGCTCTTCTCCACACAGCAGCCAGCACCGCCGACAGAGCACCTCACCTGCCACACCGCTCTTCTCCACACAGCAGCCAGCACCGCCGACAGAGCACCTCACCTGCCACACCGCTCTTCTCCACACAGCAGCCAGCACCGCCGACAGAGCACCTCACCTGCCACACCGCCCTGCTCCACACAGCCCCCACTGCAGCCAACACGGCACCCATTCTCCACCCCTCCGGTAAGCTACATTCAAATTTTAAGATGCACCCCTCATTTTACTCCTAACTTTTTGGAGTAAAAGTGCGTTTTAAAATCTGAATACTGTAATTACGTTCAGCTGTTTGCATCTCTGAACCAATTTGGCTGTAAAAACAGTATAATTGGCCTACAACATTGCAATAAACCATTAGATATATGGGTTTCACGACTTATATGGGTGGTGGTGATTCATTAGTATAAGAAAAAGGAAGCGTGTATTTTTTTGTTTTGGCGGATACTTGGTCCGCAAGGAAACCTGAATAGCGCCATTGGCTAAAATAATGTATCTGTTCTATCCATCGAAATATTACCAGTGCAAATATGTGTATGTGCAAATAGACCTTTGAATGAGGCCTAAAAGTAAATCCAGGATTCTGCTACACTTCTTATACTAGGGCAGCAGATAGTTGGTTTTCCGATCATACTTATGTCCATACTTCCAATTATTCTTGCCTTCCGTTATCAAAACTTGACTGTAAAGCACATGTCAACTTCATATTCCTAATGTTAAAATGCTTAAAAGTCATTGAATACATTTACAGTATGATGTATGCAGCAATTATTTTTCCCTTTTAAGTGTTTAGATGTTTGAAATGTATTAAATTTTGCTTAAATGTATTAAATTTTTCTGAAAAATTAACATTTCATTTATTTATTTTTTTTTTTCCCTCTTTTAGTTCTGCATATGACAACGTGAACAAAGTACGAGTTGCTATCAAGAAAATCAGCCCCTTTGAGCATCAGACGTATTGCCAGAGAACATTGAGGGAGATCAAAATCCTTCTGCGCTTTAAGCATGAGAATATTATTGGGATAAATGACATTATTCGAGCCCCGACCATTGAGCAGATGAAAGATGTGTATCCTTTATTACATTTGCTGCTGACAAATTTATTTTTTACCTTCATTTGAATGTACTCTGAATAGAGGTTTAATATGTGATGGTATTATTATGGGGTTTTCTTGCATTAGATCCTGTGTGCACACTGCATTTTTACCCGCGTTTTTTTGTTTTTTTTTGTTTTGTTTTTGCTGCAGAAATTTCTTGAGAAAATGGTTGTAACCTTCCTGCAGACATTCCCCAGCAAAACCTTGGAAAAAAATTAGCTTGTGCGCACACTGTTTTTTTTTTTTCTCCAGAAAATTCTTTCTGTAGATTTTCTTAAGAAAAAGAATGAGCATGTCACTACTTTTCTGCAGGTAGCAGCGTTATTTCACTCCATTGACTGTAATGTAATCATGAAATAGCGCAGGGAATAATGCAGGTAGCAAGTTATGTGCGTTTCATTGCGTCTTCCTGCGTTATTTTGCGTTTTTTGGGACATAATGTTCATCACTGCCCTGTGTTTTGCAGGGAAGTTATGTCATTAGGACAGGAAGAGGAAGTTGAGTAGAGAGTAAACACACACAGATCACGCTCACAGATCACACTCACACACAGACATATAGAATGCACATAGAAATCAAACGCACATATTAAAAACGAAAAAAGTGATGCGGTGGCAATTGGGGTAATAACGAGTTAATGGCAGCGCATCGCTGCCACTAAGTCCTAGCTTAATCATGGCAGCGTCTGAGACAGCTTCCATGATAGCCTGTAAGTAAAGTGAATAAACGACACACCGAAAAATCCTTTTATTTAAAATAACAAAAAAAGCCCCCTCTGACACATACTCAATGCAGCCTTGTTCAGTGAGCGATGCTGCAGGGGTAACTACAGGTCATTTCTCACGATAGGTAATGTGAACACATTACTGCTCGCGAGAACTGCGCTGTGTCCTCACAGGGACTCTATTGATTGATCTGTCCTCTAGCTATTGATTATCGATTTATCTTTCTATCCATCTATCTATTTATCCATCTATTTATATTATTTATTGCTATTAAAGCATTAAAAAACGCAGGGACCAACCTGCAAAAAAATGCACCGAAACGCGGTAAAAACGCATGCGTTTTTCGGTGCGTTTTTTTATGCAGGTGTGCTAATCCTTCACTCAAGAAATTTCCTAAGAAAAATCCTTTATCTAGTGCGAACATAGCCTTAGAATCAAGGTCTGAATTTGTCGCACACCGAATCATATATTTGTCTACACAGTATTTTGTGTTGCAACTTGGGGAACTTTGTGCATCCAGTGATAGGAAATTTTAATTCTGAATTAATATTTTTAATTACATGATAGTTTTGTGTAAACAAAAGAAGTCATAGAATGCAATTTTAGTATTCAGCATACCATGACTGAGGCAGTCTCTTACTCTCCGTAGTGGGATATTCAATGCAGCCGCTTCAAGCCATGCTGGGTTGTTTTTCTTCTTTCTTGGACTGCTTTCCACTTGCACCGGAGTTTGAGGGTGGCGTGCCCTCCTGTTTTAGTGCCAGGAATGGCAGTCACGTGGCTGCGAGTATGCAATATGCATACTCCTGGCCAGACTCCGACTAGGAGGGAGGGGCGCGGCCTTGCACAATGCAAGTGTATTGAGCAAGGCCACCGCTCTCTAGTTGGATTTTGTCTGGGAGTGTGCATATCCCATACTTGTGGCTACATGACTGCCATTCACAGCTCTGAACCGGCAAATCCTCACAGCACACTGTACATGCAATATTTGAGTTTTTATAACTGCAGTCACATTGGTTGGCTGCAGACTTATGGATTTAGACTGGATAACACAAAAAATGAGCAACCTCAGATTTAATAATTTTTCTAAACGCCTATTAACAGGAAGTCCCAAGTGTCCCTAATATCTGTCTGAAGGACCTGACTTTCTAACAATCGGGTCTAAAATTCTGCGTTGTGGGATCCCACTTCCCTTCTCAGCCCTCTTCACTGTGAACGAGCCAGATTTTTGTTCTTTACACTAACCAAATCTGCCGCGTACTTTACTAAGCTGAGTTAACGCGAGAGCTTGTTCTTTGCACTATGTCCGTCATATTGTGGACATGTAGAATCCCACTCTGTATGCTGAGATCCCACAACCTTAAATGTCAGACCCAATAGGGATACCTGAGTCCTCCTTTGTGTATAGGTAGTGTTTAGGACGTTCACCAGTCTGAGGCGGCCCACTCTGCTCTTCAATAAAAAGTGCAGCCGCAGACTGGTGATTAGTATTTCTTTAGACATTTAGGATTTGATACACAGAATAAGTAGGAAACCATTCAGCATAAGCATGCAATCCAAGCTGCCCACACCCTGAAACCGAGCAGACCAGATTAAAGGAATACTTTAAGTAAGCCCTAGAACATTACTTTTAAGGTACCGTCACACTAAGCGACGCTCCAGCGATCCCACCAGCAACCTCACCTGGCAGGAAATCGCTGGAGCGTCGCTACACGGGTTGCTCGTGAGCTGTCAGACAGATCTCACCAGCAATCAGTGACCGGCCCCCAGCCAGCAGCGACGTGTGGAAGCGATGTTGCCCTTGGTAAATAAGGTAAATATCGGGTAACCAACCCGATATTTACCTTGGTTACCAGCGCACACCGCTTAGCGCTGGCTCCCTGCACTCCTAGCCACAGTACACATCGGGTTAATTACCCGATGTGTAGTCTGGCTATGTGAGCAGGGAGCCGGCACTGACAGCGTGAGAGCGTCAGACGCCGGTAACGAAGGTAAATATCGGGTAACCAAGGAAAGGGCTTCTTGGTTATCCGATATTTACATTGGTTACCAGCGTCCACAGAAGCCGGCTCCTGCTGCCTGCACATTTAGTTGTTGCTCTGTCGCTGTCACACACAGCGATGTGCGCTTCACAGCGGGACAGCAACAACTAAAAAATGGCCCAGGACATTCAGCAACAACCAATGACCTCACAGCAGGGGCCAGGTTGTTGCTGGATGTCACACACAGTAACATCACTAGCAACATCGCTGCTACGTCACAAAAGTCGTGCCTCAGCAGCGATGTTGCTAGCGATGTTGCTTAGTGTGACGTGGCCTTTAGGGAATGTCTCTTGAAGATTAGCTATGTCAATGTCGTTTGGCTTTGTCCTTCTATTATAAGAATGGCCATCATCTGACTTGCTGCCATGTAATGCTGTTTTCTCTCCTGGTGAAGGACCTGTATGGCTGTGGCTTTTTCCTACTAGGTCAGCAGTGTGCTGGATCAGCAATGCTCCTAGGGGCCATATTATGTAAGGGGTTGTGTGTGATACGACAGCCCGTTTTAAATAGCGGTTTGAGACATGTGGCTCTCCTATTTTTCAAAATGTCATTAATTTTACTTGGGCAACAGAAAAAGCACCATTTTACCTTACATTAATATATTCAGGTACATCGTTCAGGACCTTATGGAAACCGATCTGTACAAACTCTTGAAGACCCAGCACCTTAGCAATGACCACATTTGTTATTTTCTGTACCAAATTCTGAGAGGCCTGAAGTACATTCATTCAGCCAATGTTTTACATCGTGATCTTAAACCATCAAATTTGCTTCTTAACACTACCTGTGATCTCAAGGTGTGTAGTATGTGGTGTTTTTTTTTTTTTTTTTTTTTATGGTAGTATAAATAAGGCAGTCTTTTCATCCAGTGTTGTAGGCAAACTCTGTTCAACTCTCCTCCACTGCTTGTATAGGAGGGTGATGGTTCTCCATTTTCCTTATGAAAGCATTTCTTACCATTTGGTAAACTATCTAGCTTGACTTCACGTGGGCTTTTGGAGGTGTGTAGTTTGGGTTTCTTGATCTTCAGATGAAAGTAATGAGACTGCTGACTTCTCATTGCTTGCAGTGTGTGCCCCGTACACTGTCTGGATTCGCTGGTGATAGCTGATCATGTGACAGCACATATACAATTTGCATACTAGACATGCTCTGCCTCACTCTGTACAAATGAAGCTGGTCTAGTCAGAATGTGGCCATAAGTATGCAAGTTACATACTTGCCGTCACATGAGCATTCACCCTCACCAGTGACACCAGAGAATCCTCACCTTGTGTGGTGTGCATGCTGTAAGGATCCAGTCACACTAGGACTGTGACTGCAGACTTTCATCATATGAGTAAACAGCTCCTATTAGTAGAGCATGTATTTCAGTGGTTTGAAAGTAATAGGCCTATTTACAGATTCCAATTCTAGTGGTGTCACTTACTGGGCAGCTTAGTGTAGTTTTGGTAAAATCACTGTATAATCAGCAGTACATTGTCATTAGAGGACTACTTGGTGTGCTGCCAGGTAGTCCAGCATATTCATGAGCTCTGTATAACTGCTAGATCTGCTACAGAGAAATCATTCATTTTATCAAAATGATGGCAAACAGCTCAGTAAGTGACACATCGCTGGAATCAGAGGCTCTGTCTCTACATTATGCTGCTCTCAGATGGGGGAGCAAAAACCCTGGTGACAGATTCCTTTGAACTTTGAAATGCATGAAAGTTTCTATTGCTCTTGCAAGTCTTTAGGGGGAAGTGCATAGTTTGTTTTTTTTCTTAATGCCTACAGTTGACTTTTTTTTCCCTTTTCTTTGTCGCTCCATTGGGAGACCCAGACAACTGGGGGTATAGCTTCTGCCTCCGGAGGCCACACAAAGTATTACACTTTAAAAAGTGTAACCCCTCCCCTCTGCCTATACACCCTCCCGTGCATCACGGGCTCCTCAGTTTTATGCTTTGTGTGGAAGGAGGCACACACCCACTCAGCTTCTCATTTAGTTATATCGGTTGGAAGAAAAGTGGGCTCCCACGGGGCCCCCGGCATGTTCCCGTCTCACCCCACTAAGTCGGCGGTGCTGTTAAGGTTGAGGTACCCATTGCGGGTACAAAGGCAGGAGCCTCATGCCGTCTCCTTCACCATCCCTTTGCGGCTCTGGGAGAAGTGGGATCCTGAGCGGTCATCCAGTCACTGGGACCGTGCTCCCTCCGCAGCCCCTGGGGGAATCTGTCAGACAGGAGTTGGTTAATCCTCAGGGACCGGGCCCTGCATCACTAAGGTACTCTGTACCCCCATGGGGGATGTGCATGGAGCGCCTACATCCCGGACGCTGCAGCAGCTGCTTATTTGTGACGGCCGGCGGACTTCCGCGCCGACCGCGCCTGCTTGTCGGCCGCGGTGTTAAATTTAGGCCCCGGCTTCAATTGTGGCCCAGTAGCAAAACTCCCGCCCCCGGACCTGTCTATCAGATTTCTTATTTGCATACTTCCCAGGGGGCAATGCTCTAGAATCACTGCGAAAAAAAAGAGAAACACGTGATGGTGTCTCCGCAGTGGATATGTTGATCTCCCTAAGGTCAACAATGCTTGCTTAAGTAGTCTTATACTAGGCATTGCCCCCACTAGCCAGATTCCTACTCCACACTGATGAGGGGCAAATACCCCGAAACGGCTGTCTGTGGATGGATACCATGTTTGGTATAGGTGGTCTCCTTGACTGGAGACTGCCCTTCCCGTGGTTGTTCCTTCCCGGTGAAAGACCTGGCTAGTTTCCTGCCAGCGTTGAGAAACACGTGATGGTGTCTCCGCGGCTTTCTTATTTGCATATCAGGGATAAGGGCGGGACTGCCGACCTGACGTCGGCTGTGAGGGCCAGGGCATCCTGTATGTTCCTCCCCCCCTCACTGATCACTGTGGGGACTCCAGATTCCCGCACTTTTCTAACGCCGCCCACGGCTTCTCTCCTCCCCTAAGAGCTCCGGCAGCCATTTTTTTGGCACTCTGCCTGTGGAAGTTTTCCTGGAAAGAGCTCTGCAACGCTGGGAGACCTAAGGCAGGGAATCTGGAGGACACACACTCCGCTTTTTAGCGGTCGGTAAGCCACACCGGTCACCCGGTGCTGGTCCCCTTAGGGTGCCGGAATAGATACTATATGTATTTATATATTTCTGTTCGGTCGGGCTATATACCTGTTCCCATATACCCTCAGTGATCACTCTCCTAGGAGACAACAGCATGTCGTCCACAAGGAGCAAGAGGGCCAAAACACAGGGTTATTTTGCGACCTGTACCTCTTGTGCGGCTAACTTACCTGCGGGTTCCACCTACCCTCACTGTGAGCAATGCTCAACCCCTGTTTAACTTCCACAACCGGAGCCTCGGTCACTAGTGGGCCCCTCGGCTCAGGTAGAATCCGTTGCTCTACCTGTCCAGGCGGCAGGGACAGAGTTTGCAGTCTTTGCTGAAAAACTTTCTGAGTCACTCTCACAATCCGTGGCTCAGTCCATGGACAAATGGTCTGCCAAGCTGCTGGAAGCTTTGCAGTCCAGACCGATCCCTACACAGGCCCCGTGCCCTGTTGGATCTTCACCCCCAGGCCCCTCTCTGTCCGCGCTGCAGCACGTTCCCAGGGGGGGCCCTAGGTCTCACGTGGAGGACTCCGGCCCGGACCACAGTCCCAGACCGGCTAAGCGGGCCCGCTGGGAGTCTTCCCCGACTTCTTCACGCTGCTCAGGTTCCCACCGTGAGGACTCTCTGGAGGACGAGGCGGACGTCGCAGCTCAGTGCTATGACACTGACGTTGCTCTCAATCTTGATACACCTGAAGGGGACGCCATAGTAAATGACCTTATCTCGTCCATCAACCAGGTGTTAGATATCTCTCCCCCGCCGCCACCTGTAGAGGAGTCGACTTCTCAGCAGGAGAAACACCAGTTTCGGTTCCCTAAACGTACACTGAGTGCGTTTTTCGATCACTCTAACTTCAGACATGCTGTCCAGAAGCCCAGAGCGGTTCCGGACAAGCGCTTTACTAAGCGCCTCACTGACACACGTTACCCCTTCCCCTCTGACGTTGTCAAGGGCTGGGCTCAATGTCCCAAGGTGGATCCCCCAGTCTCTAGATTGGCGGCTAGATATGTGGTATCGATTGCAGATGGATCATCGCTAAAGGATGCCACTGACAGGCAGATAGAGCTCCTGGTCAAATCCATCTATGAAGCCACGGGCGCGTCTTTTGCCCCGGCCTTTGTGTGGGCACTCCAAGCTATCTCAGCTTGTCTGGCTGAGATTAATGTGGTCACACGTAATTCTGCTCCGCAGGTTGCGTCTTTGACTTCTCAGGCGTCAGCTTTTTCTTCCTACGCCATGAACGCAGTTTTAGACTCTGCTAGCCGTACAGCGGTGGCATCCGCTAATTCTGTGGCAGTCCGCAGGGCCATGTGGCTGCGCGAATGGAAGGCAGACTCTGCTTCCAAGAGGTTCTTAACCGGTTTGCCGTTTGCTGGCGACCGCTTGTTTGGTGAACGATTGGATGAGATTATTAAGGAATCCAAGGGAAAGGACTCCTCCTTACCCCAGTCCAAACCAAAGAGACCTCAGCAACGGAAAATACAATCGAGGTTTCGGTCCTTTCGTCCCTCCGCCAAGCCCCAATCCTCTTCGTCCAGCAGGCCGGAGAAAGGCCAGAGGAACTCCTATGCGTGGCGGTCCAAGTCACGCCCCCAAAAGGCCGCAGGAGGCACTGCTTCCAAGGCGGCCTCATGACTCTCGGCATCCCCGAACCGCATCCTCGGTCGGTGGCAGGCTCTCCCGCTTTTGCGACGCCTGGTGGCCACATGTTCAAGACCGATGGGTGAGAGACATTCTGTCTCACGGTTACAGGACAGAGTTCAGCTCTCGTCCCCCGACTCGTTTCTTCAGAACATCTCCGCCCCCCGAGCGAGCCAATGCACTTTTTCAGGCGGTGAACGCTCTGAAGACAGAAGGAGTTGTGATCCCTGTTCCCCTCCAGGAACATGGTCGTGGCTTTTACTCCAACTTGTTCGTGGTGCCAAAGAAGGACGGTTCATTCCGTCCCGTCCTGGACCTCAAACTGCTCAACAGACATGTGAGCACCAGACTGTTTCGGATGGAATCTCTCAGCTCTGTCATCGCTTCGATGTCACAAGGAGACTTCCTAGCATCGATCAACATCAAGGATGCCTATCTCCATGTGCCGATCGCACCCGAACATCAACGCTTTTTGCGTTTCGCCATCGGGGACGAACACCTTCAGTTCGTGGCATTGCCTTTCGGCCTGGCGACAGCCCCACGGGTGTTCACCAAGGTCATGGCATCTGTTGTGGCGGTCCTACACTCGCAGGGCCACTCGGTGATTCCCTACTTAGACGATCTTCTGGTCAGGGCACCCTCTCAGATGGCGAGTCAAAACAGCCTTACAGTCGCTCTGGCGACTCTCCAGCAGTTCGGGTGGATCATCAACTTCCCAAAATCCAAGTTGACACCGACCCAATCACTGACGTACCTTGGGATGGAGTTTCATACTCAGTCAGCAGTAGTCATGCTACCGCTGGACAAACAGCTTTCGTTGCAGGCAGGGGTGCAATCTCTTCTTCGGGGTCAGTCACACCCCTTGAGGCGCCTCATGCACTTCCTGGGGAAGATGGTGGCAGCGATGGAGGCAGTGCCATTCGCACAATTCCATCTGCGGCCACTCCAGTGGGACATTCTCCGCAAATGGGACAGGAGGTCGACTTCACTCGACAGGAACGTCTCTCTTTCCCTTGCAACCAAGACGTCACTTCAGTGGTGGCTCCTTCCCAACTCTCTATCGCAGGGAAAATCCTTCCTACCCCCCACCTGGGGGGTGGGGGGCGGTTTTTCTCCACCACAGGGCTCAGGGAACCTGGACTCCGAGAGTCATCCCTTCAGATCAATATTCTGGAGATAAGGGCAGTGTATCTAGCCCTATTGGCCTTTCATCGGTGGCTGGAGGGCAGGCAGATCCGGATCCAGTCGGACAACGCCACTGCCGTCGCATACATCAACCACCAAGGAGGCACTCGCAGTCGTCAAGCCTTCCAGGAAGTCCGACAAATTCTGCAGTGGGTGGAAGCCACAGCTTCCACCATCTCCGCAGTTCACATCCCGGGCGTAGAAAACTGGGAAGCAGATTTTCTCAGCCGACAGGGCATGGACGCGGGGGAATGGTCTCTTCACCCAGACGTGTTTCGAGAGATCTGCCGCCGCTGGGGAACGCCGGACGTCGATCTCATGGCGTCACGGCACAACAACAAGGTCCCGGCATTCATGGCCCGGTCTCAAGATCACAGAGCTCTGGCGGCGGACGCATTAGTTCAGGATTGGTCGCAGTTTCGACTGCCCTATGTATTTCCTCCTCTGGCGATGCTGCCCAGAGTGCTGCGCAAAATCAGGTCCGACTGTCGTCACGCCATTCTCGTCGCCCCAGATTGGCCGAGGCGGTCGTGGTACCCGGATCTGTGGCACCTCACGGTGGGTCAACCGTGGGCGCTCCCAGACCGCCCAGACTTGCTGTCTCAAGGGCCGTTTTTCCATCTGAATTCTGCGGCCCTCAACCTGACTGTGTGGCCATTGAGTCCTGGCTCCTAGCGTCCTCAGGGTTATCTCAAGATGTCATTGCCACTATGAGACAGGCCAGGAAACCAACGTCCGCCAAGATCTATCACAGATCTTGGAGGATCTTCTTATCCTGGTGCTCTGATAAGGGTTTTACTCCCTGGCCCTTTGCCTTACCCACTTTTCTTTTATTCCTTCAATCCGGAATGGACAAGGGTTTGTCTCTCGGCTCTCTCAAGGGACAAGTATCGGCGCTATCCGTATTTTTTCAAAAGCGTCTAGCTAGGCTTCCGCAGGTCCGCACGTTCCTGCAAGGAGTTTGCCACATAGTCCCACCTTACAAGCGTCCGCTGGAACCCTGGGATCTTAACAGGGTGCTAACGGCTCTTCAGAAACCACCTTTCGAGCCGCTGCGGGATGTCTCTTTATCACGTCTTTCGCAGAAGGTGGCATTTCTAGTGGCAGTTACATCGCTCCGTAGAGTGTCGGAGCTGGCAGCGCTGTCATGCAAAGCCCCCTTCCTGGTTTTTCACCAGGATAAGGTGGTTCTGCGTCCGGTCCCGGAATTTCTCCGTAAGGTGGTATCCCCTTTTCATCTCAATCAGGATATCTCCTTACCTTCATTTTGCCCTCATCCAGTTCACCAATGTGAAAAGGATTTGCACTCGTTAGATCTGGTGAGAGCACTCCGGCTCTACGTGTCTCGCACGGCGCCCCTGCGCCGTTCAGATGCGCTCTTTGTCCTTGTCGCTGGCCAGCGTAAGGGTTCGCAGGCTTCCAAGTCAACCTTGGCTCGGTGGATCAAGGAACCGATTCTTGAAGCCTACCGTTCTTCTGGGCTTCCGCTTCCTTTGGGGCTGAAAGCCCATTCTACCAGAGCCGTGGGTGCGTCCTGGGCATTGCGGCACCGGGCTACAGCTCAGCAGGTGTGTCAGGCAGCTACCTGGTCTAGTCTGCACACTTTCACGAAACACTATCAGGTGCATACCTATGCTTCGGCAGACGCCAGTCTAGGTAGGCGAGTCCTTCAGGCGGCGGTTGCCCACCTGTAAGAGGGGGTCGTTTTTCAGCTCTTTTTATCGAGGTATTCTTTTACCCACCCAGGGACTGCTTTTGGACGTCCCAATTGTCTGGGTCTCCCAATGGAGCGACAAAGAAGGGAATTTTGTTTA
Organism: Anomaloglossus baeobatrachus; assembly: GCF_048569485.1. Lineage (NCBI taxonomy): Eukaryota > Metazoa > Chordata > Amphibia > Anura > Aromobatidae > Anomaloglossus > Anomaloglossus baeobatrachus. The sequence goes on along the minus strand of NC_134353.1, from coordinate 706,009,392 downwards.
CTTACCGTAAATTCCTTTTCTTCTAGCTCCTATTGGGAGACCCAGCACCCGCCCCTGTTCCCTTCGGGCTGTTTGTTCTTTTGTGTACACATGTTGTTCATGTTGAATTGTTCTTTTGGTTCATGGTTCAGTTCTCCGAACATCCTTCGGATTGAATTTACCTTAGACCAATTTATAAGTTTCCTCCTTCCTGCTTTTGCACCAAAACTGATGAGCCCGTGATGCACGGGAGGGTGTATAGGCAGAGGGGAGGGCTTACACTTTTTAAAGTGTAATACTTTGTGTGGCCTCCGGAGGCAGAAGCTATACACCCAATTGTCTGGGTCTCCCAATAGGAGCTAGAAGAAAAGGAATTTACGGTAAGTAAACAAAATTCCCTTCTTTTTTCTCTTTTTAATGACAGTTGAATAAGGTTATATTGTATTGGACTTTTATGGGTACTGTGATACCATATTTTGTTTTTAATTGAGTATGCTTGCAAAAAAACCCCCAAAAAACTAGGTGCAGGTACAATATAAATTGAAAATTGTGATCCACTCATGAAACCCCTATCTTCCAGAGTTTGGTATTTAATGCTTAGTAATACAGTAGACTTACATTTTTTTTGCTTTAACAGATCTGTGATTTTGGATTGGCACGTGTTGCAGACCCAGATCACGACCACACCGGATTTCTGACAGAATATGTGGCCACTCGTTGGTACAGAGCTCCAGAAATAATGTTAAATTCCAAGGTAGTCCTTGAATTGCATTTTAAACATAGTTGCATGTATAAATGTCTCGTTGACTGGTGTGAAGCTGCTGTATTTCTTTTCACTTGTATAAAATGACTGGGGATGATTAATTTATCAGTAGCCATTGGTTTTAATTTTTATTTAATAAAATAGTACACATACAAATAAGCAACTTTTAATGTAGCTTACCAGAGCTATCTACTACGATTGTCATATCTTCCATTCTCAAAATCCTCAATTCCTGGGTACAATCTGGATTTAGGGAAGACAGATTGTTACATTAGTGAGCTAGATTGAAGTTACTGCAGATCAGATTCTATGTTGATGACATGAGGAGAAGAGAGGAACTAGAGGCAGAGCTCCTCCTTCCTCCTATCGATCTGTAATAGAACAATTGGTCTTCACTGGATACAGTTTTTTTCCAGTGATTTGAGAACTTAGAAAATAAATGATCAGTCCTGGAGAAGAAAGAAGCGGATTCCACTGATCTTACAGAGTTGCTAATGTGAACAATTGATTTATGATTTGTGAAATAAAGACCATTGTTTTAATTTTTTAAATGTCACAAAAACGATCGGCATTCCAAATTCAGACTTGTTGGACCCCTAACTCTCCTGACAATCAATTGTCCATGGTTTTCATACACATTGTTGACCAAACCCATCAATATCTGGGGGTATGGTCAGTTTTTATCTCGACTAAAGTCCTGTATACACAGACAATCTAAACAAGCTCCCCATTTATCAAACCCAACCACCTGAATGACTCTGAAGCAATTTTCGATTCTCTAGTCTACGTTTTATAGTTTCAGTACATGTGCCACAATTTGTCTGTGGTGCTTTAAGTTTATGCTGAATTTTAGACATAAATGACATTCTCTCAAGACTATTAATATTTGAAGACAATGGCTATGTAAAATTGGTTTACATTACTTTTTTGGGGCAATGAGTACAAAAAAAGCTTCTGTTTACAGCTTAATGGGATGTATTGTAAAGGTCTGTTTTGTTCTTTTTAGGGTTACACCAAATCTATTGATATCTGGTCAGTTGGCTGCATTCTTGCAGAAATGCTTTCTAATCGACCCATATTTCCAGGAAAGCACTACCTTGATCAACTTAATCATATCCTCGGTAAGGGCAAATGGAAAACTATACAAGAAGATTAAGCCAAAGGTATCGGAGCTTAGCCTTTTACTTATCTGTTTCTTTTGCAGGAATCCTGGGATCACCTTCTCAAGAGGATCTGAACTGTATAATCAATTTGAAAGCTAGAAACTACCTGCTTTCTTTGCCACACAAAAACAAGGTGCCCTGGAATAGACTTTTCCCCAATGCAGACCCCAAAGGTAACTGATACCTCTATGGATTCTGATGTTTATTATATTAAATATAATGTATCACACACAAAAAGTTGGGGATATATTTGGCTTTTGGGTGAGATTTATGTAAAATGTAAAAATTTCATGCAACAGTTATATTTTATCATGAATGTAGAGTATTTCAGTAGAAGCGCGCAATGGTTATTTCCTAATGTCAAACAATTTTGACACAAAAGCCAGCAACAGAGGTGGGTATACCCCCAAAAAGTAAATCCCTCAATAACTTGTCATGTGGCCTTGAGCCCCAATGACAGCTTGACAACGACGTCTTATGCTGGTCACAAGTGGAGTTATTGTCTGCTGAGGCATGGCGTGCCACTCTTCTTAAAGTGCAGCGCTCATGTCATTGACGTTCTGGGGTACAGAGTTGCGAGCCTCTACATGGGGTCTCAGCTGAGCCCAAAGCTTTTCTATGGGATTCAGGTCTGCAAAAAGTGCAGGCCCCTCCATTTGAGGTACCCCAGTCTCAAGTAGCCATTCCCTAATGTGTCCTCGATCAGATGGAGCTTTGTCATCCATGAAGATGAAATTAAGCCTGTTTTGTTCATGAAGAGGCACAATGACTGGATGAATGATGATGTTATAGTAGTAGGGGCTCGACACTATAGCAGTCACAGTTCTGTATTGACTAGACACACCTGCCCACACTACCACCACCAATGGCTTGGCTGGTGAGAACATTGGCTGATGCATAGAGCTCTCCTTGCTGTTTACAAAATCATTGGCGACCATCATTCCGTCTGAGAACATTGAAGCCTCATGGCGAGGCACTGCTGTTAGGTGTTGTCCAGGTTTCCTAACTTCAAATTGTGAACACCTTGATGAGGAAGTGTGTGTGTGTATATACCAATTCTAATTGAACTCCAACTTTATTAGGCGATTCATGGATTGAACACCTGGTGTGAATGTTGCCATTAAGTTTTTTGTTAGAGAACATAAAGTTGTGCGAAAAGTACTGAAACATTGAACAGTTGGACATGTGCAATCAAAAGGTTAGAGAAGGTCGCATTATGTTCACCTGAAAAGCTTAGAGGGCATTTTAGGATCATTCTGAAATGTCACCCGAAAGCCAGGTTTCCCTGTTAGGTTCTGTTCTACCATCTGTAGGTATCTTATCAGCCTAAGTGAGTAGTTGAGGCAGGAGATACAGACTACAGCTGGTGTCACACTAAACGACAGCGACAACGACGTCGCTGTTACGTCACCATTTTCGGTGACGTAACAGCGACCTTGTAAGTCGCTGTTATGATCGCTGCTTAGCTGTCAAACACAGCAGAAGCAGCGATCATAAGGTCGCTGTGCTACATGTTCAGAGAGCAGGGAGCCGCGCTTAACGCTGGCTCCTTGCTCTCCTGCAGCACACATCGGGTTAATTAACCCGATGTGTGCTGCAGCTACATGTCACAGTTCAGAGAGCAGGGAGCCGCGCTTAGCGCTGGCTCCTTGCTCTCCTGCAGCACACATCGGGTTAATTACCCGATGCGTACTGCAGCCACATGTCACAGTGCAGGAGCCGGCACTGGCAGCAAGAGCGGAGGCTGGTAACCAGCGTAAACATCGGGTAACCAGGGAAAGGTCTTCCCTTGGTTACCCGATGTTTACGCTGGTTACAGCTTACCGCAGCTGCCAGTGCCGGCTCCTGATCGCTTCATTTCGTCGCTCTCTCGCTGTCACACACAGCGATGTGTGTGTCACAGCGGGAGAGTGACGACCAAAAAATGAAGCTGGACATTCAGCAACGACCGGCGACCTCACAGCAGGGGCCAGGTCGTTGCTGGATGTCACACACAGCGACAGCGACGGGACGTCGCTGCAACGTCACAGAAAATGGTGACGTAGCAGCGACGTCGTTGTCGTCGTCGTTGTGTGACACCAGCTTAAGGCTGCTTTCACACTACTTTTTCTTTGTCGCTCCATTGGGAGACCCAGACAATTGGGTGTATAGCTTCTGCCTCCGGAGGCCACACAAAGTATTACACTTTAAAAAGTGTAACCCCTCCCCTCTGCTATACACCCTCCCGTGCATCACGGGCTAATCAGTTTTTATGCTTTGTGTTGAAGGAGGCTGACACTCACACAATGCTCCACATTTTAGGCAGCAGCTGCTGATTATATCGGATGGAAGAAAAGAGGGCCCTAACAGGGCCCCCGGCATGCTCCCTTCTCACCCCACTAAGTCGGCGGTGTTGTTAAGGTTGAGGTACCCATTGCGGGTACACAGGCCGGAGCCACATGCCGTTTTCCTTCCCCATCCCTTAGGGGCTCTGGGGAAGTGGGATCCTATCCAGACACTGGGACCGGCCTCCCTCCGCAGCCCCTGTGGGATTCTGCCGGACAGGAGACGGAGTATCATCAGGGACAGGGCCCTGCATCTACAGGTACTCTGTGTCCCCTTGGGGACGGTGCATAGAGCACCTTGACCTCAGACGCTGCAGCGACTGCGGTGATTGGTATGACGCCGGGACTACCGCGCCGACCGCGCCTGCTTGCCGGCCGCGGTTTTAACTTTAGTCCCCGGCTTTTGCGGCCTAGTGCCTTACACTCCCGCCCCCGGCCCTGCCAGTCAGGGGGAAGGGCGGGACGGTCGGTCTAACGCCGACAGTGAGAGCTGGAGCACACTCGGCTGTCCTCCGCCCCCCTCACTAAGCACTCTACGGCACAGATCCCCGCACAGGTACTCAGTGTCCCCTTGGGGACGGTGCATGGAGCACCTTGGCCTCAGACTTGGCAGCGCCTGCGGGGTTAGTACAGACTACCGCGCCGACCGCGCCTGCTTGCCGGCCGCGGTTTTTAACTCTAGCCCCCGGCTTTTGCGGCCTAGCGCCTTAAACTCCCGCCCCCGGCCCTGCCAGTCAGGGGGAAGGGCGGGACGGTCAGTCTGAGGCCGACAGTGAGGGCTGGAGCACATTCGGCTGTCCTCCGCCCCCCTCACGTTTCACTCGGGGCACAAGATTCCCGCACCTTTGGGGTTACGCCCACGGCTCCCCCCTCCACTGTAAACGCCGACAGCCATGTTTTTAAGCAGCACAGCCGGGGGCACTGGTTGAGCTCCGCCGGCGTCCCCTGTCCAGGCGGCAGGGACAGAGTTGCAGCTTTTGCTGAGAAACTCTGAGTCATTTTCACTATCCATGGCTCAGGCTATGGACAAATGGTCTGTTAAGATACTAGGAGCTTGCAGTCCAGACCGGCCCCTTACACAGGCCCCGGGCACTGCGGGATCGCCCCCAGGCCTCTCTCGGTCTGCGACGAAGCGTGCTCCTGGGGTGGCCTCTAGTTATTACGTGGTGGACTCCGGCACGAACCGCAGTCCCAGACCGGCTAAGCGGTCTTGCTTAGAATCTTCCCTGACTTCATCAAGGGTCTCAGCTTGAGGACTCTATAGAGGATGAGGCGGAGGTCGCAACCCAGGACTCTGTCCGGACGTGGCTCTCAAGGCTTCAGAGATGCTGTCCAGAAGCACAGGGCTTTCCCGGACAAGCGTTTTTACTAAACGCCTTATAACACGTTGTCCCTTCCCCTCTGACGTTGTTAAGGGTTGGGCTCAGTGTCCCAAGGTGCCCCTCCAGTCTCTTGACTGGCGGCTAGATCAGTAGTAGCAGCGGCTGACGGTTCAACGCTCAAGAATGCCACGGACAGGCAGAGCTCCTAATGAGATCCATCTATGAAGCCATAGGCTCGTCCGTTGCCCCAGCCTTTGCAGCTGTGTGGGCACTCCAGGCTATCTCAGCTGCTCGGTCTGAGATTAATGCGGTCATACTCTGCTCCGCAATTAGCGTCTTTGACGTCTCAGGCGTCGGTATTTTCATCCTCCGCCGTGCATGCTGTCCTGGACTCGGCTAGCCGTACAGCGGTAGCATCCGCCACTCCGGTGGCAGTCCGCAGGGCCATGTGGCTACGCGAATGGAACGCAGATTCTGCTTCCAAGAAGCTCTTGTCCGGTTTGCTTTTTTCTGGCGACCGATTGTTTGGCGAACAATTGGATGAAACGATTGAGCAGTCCAAGGGAAAGGACTCGTGCTTACCCAGCCCAAACCAAAGAGACCTCAGCACCCTCAGCTAGGTCCCAATCCTCATCGTCCAACGGGCCACAGAAGAGCCAGAGAACCTCTTCTGCATGGCGGTCCAGGTCAAGGGAGCGGTCCCCACATGTCCAAGACCGATGGATGAGACATTCTGTCTTACGGTTACAGGATAGAGCTCAGTTCTCGTCCTCCGACTCGTTTCTTCAGAGCATCTCCGCCCCCCGAGCGAGCCGATGCACGTTTTCAGGCGGTGAACACTCTGACGGCAGGAGGAGTTGCGATCCCCGTTCCCCTTCAAGAACGTAGTCGCGGTTTTTACTCCAGCTTGTTCGTGGTACCAAGATAGGACGGATCACTCCGCCCCGTTCTGGACTTCACACTGCTCAACAGACAGAGAACCTGACGGTTCCGGATGGAATCTCTCCGCTTTGTCATCGCCTCGATGGCCCAAGGAGACTTCCTAGCATCAATCGACATCAGGGATGCTTATCTCCATGTGCCGATTGCACCAGAGCATCAACGCTTCCTGCGTTTCGCCATCAGGTCGAGTCTTCACCAAAGTCATGGCAACAGTGGTGCCGGTCCTACACTCTCATGCCTCGGGATGGAGTTTCATACTCTCTCAGCGATAGTGAAGCTTCCGCTGCATAAACAGCGCTCACTACAGACAGGGGTGCACTCTCTCCTTCGGACCCAGTCACACCCCTTAAGGCGCCTCATACACTTCCTAAGGAAGATGGTGGCAGCAATGGAGGCAGTTCCCTTGCGCAGATTCGTCTGCGTCCGCTTCTATGGGACACCGCAAATGGGACAGGAGGTCGACGTCCCTAAACAAGAACGCCTCTATTTCCCTTGCAAATCTTTCCGGCCCCAGCCGGGGCTGTGGTCACGACGGACGCGAGTCTGTCAGGGTGGGGAGCGGTCTTCCTCCGCCACAGGACTCAGGGAACTTGGACTCCGACAGAGTCCTCCCTTCAGATCAATGTTCTGGAGATAAGGGCAGTGTCTCTAGCCCTAAAGGCGTTCCAGCGGTGGCTGGAAGGCAGGCAGATCCGAATTCAGTCGGACAACGCCACGGCGGTTGCGTACATCAACCACCAGGGCGGCACTCGCAGTCGTCAAGCCTTCCGAGAAGTTCGGCGGACTCTGCTGTGGGCGGAAGCCACAGCCTCCACCATCTCCGCAGTTCACATCCCGGCCGTAGAAAACTGAGAAGCAGATTTCTCAGTCGCCAGGGCATGGAAGCAGGGGAATGGTCTCTTCACTCGGACGAGTTTCTAGAGATCTGTTGCCGCTGGGGAACACCGGACGTCGATCTAATGGCGTCTCGGCACAACAACAAAGTCCCGGCATTCATGGCTCGGTCCAAGGATCACAGAGCTCTGGCGGCAGACACGTTAGCTCAGGACTGGTCGCAGTTTCGACTTATGTATTTCCTCCTCTGGCTCTACTGCCCAGAGGGTTACGCAAGATCAGGTCAGACGGCCGCCGCACCATCCTCGTCGCTCCAGACTAGCCGAGGAGATCGTGGTACCCGGATCTGTGGCACCTCACGGTGGGTCAACCGTGGGCACTCCCAGACCGACCAGACTTGCTGTCTCAAGGGCCTTTTTTCCATCTGAATACTGCGGCCCTCATCCTGATGGTGGGGCCATTGAGCCCTGGCCCCTAGCGTCATCAGGGTTATCTCAAGATGTCATCGCCACCATGAGACAGCCAAGGAAACCAACGTCCGCCGAAATTTAGCCCAGGACTTGGAGGATCTTCTTATCCTGGTGCTCTGATCAGGGTTTTACTCCCTGGTCGTTTGCCTTGTCCACTTTTCCTTCTTTCTTTCAATCCGGAATGGACAAGGGCTTGTCTCGGCTCTCTCAAGGGACAAGTATCGGCGCTTTCCGTGTTTTTTCAAAAACGTCTAGCCAGGCTTCCGCAGGTCCGCACGTTCCTGCAGGGGGGTTGACCATATAGTCCTATATTACGAGCGTCCGTTCGCACCCTGGGATCTTAACAGGGTGCTGAAGACTCTTCAGAAGCCATCTTTCGAGCCGAAGCGGGAGGTCTCTCTATCTCGCCCTTCGCAGAAGGTGGCCTTCCTAGTGGCAGTCACATCACTCAGGAGAGTGTCTGAGCTAGCAGCGCTATCATTCAGAGCCCCCTTCCTGGTGTTTCACCAGGATAAGGGGTTCTGCGTCCGGTCCCGGACTTTCTCCCTAAGGTATCCCCGTTTCGTCTCAAGCAGGATATCTTCTTACCCTTGGGCCCTCATCCAGTTCACCAATGTGAAAAGGAGTTGCATTTATTAGATCTGGTGAGAGCACTCCGGCTCTACATTTCTCGCACGGCGCCCCGGCGCCGGTCGGATGTGCTCTTTGTCCTTGTCGCGGGCCAGAGTAAGGGATTTCAGGTTTTCAAGTCAACCTTGGCTCGGTGGATCAAGGAACCGATTCTTGAAGCCTACCGTTCTTGTGGGCTTCCAATTCCTGCAGGGCTGTAAGCCCATTCTACCAGAGCCGTAGATGCTTCCTGGGCATTGCGACACCAGGCTACGGCTCAGCAGGTGTGTCAGGCGGCTACCTGGTCGAGTCTGCACACTTTCACGAAAAACTATCAGGTACATGCCTCTGCTTCGGCAGATGCCAGCCTAGGTAGGCGACGCCTTCACGCGGCAGTTGCCCACCTATAAGAGGGGGCCGTTTTCGGCTCTTTTTATCGAGGTATTCTTTTACCCACCCAGGGATTGCTTTTGGACATCCCAATTGTCTGGGTCTCCCAATGGAGCGACAAAGAAGGGAATTTTGTTTACTTACCGTAAATTCCTTTTCTTCTAGCTCCTATTGGGAGACCCAGCACCCGCCCCTGTTCCCTTCGGGCTGTTGTTCTTTGTGTACACATGTTGTTCATGTTGAATTGTTCTTTTGGTTCATGGTTTCAGTTCTCCGAACATCCTTCGGATTGAATTTACCTTAGACCAATTTATAAGTTTCCTCCTTCCTGCTTTTGCACCAAAACTGATGAGCCCGTGATGCACGGGAGGGTGTATAGGCAGAGGGGAGGGGTTACACTTTTTAAAGTGTAATACTTTGTGTGGCCTCCGGAGGCAGAAGCTATACACCCAATTGTCTGGGTCTCCCAATAGGAGCTAGAAGAAAAGGAATTTACGGTAAGTAAACAAAATTCCCTTCTTTTAACATCCGTCATGAACGGGGTTTTTTTAACGCAAAAACGGATCCAGTGCAAATGTGTTTTCATTTCAATGCATTTGCAATGTACTCGCGTCAACATGCGTTCCTCATGCGTTTGCGTGCGTGAGGATCCAGCGACTTGCAGTTTTTTAACTTTTTTCAAAAACGCTACTTGTAGCGTTTTGAGCTGCGTCCAAATACTGCAAATTGCTGGATCCTGACTATACTGCATGCAAACGCATGTGAACGCTGGCATGCTGATACTGGATCCTGCTTGCTCTACTGAGCATGCCCAGAAACCAGCCTCAGGTGATCAGTCCCTCTCTCCACCTCCCTCCCCCTCCCTCTCTATCCACTCTCCCCTGCCTGAGAGCAGAGGACGCTCGTAACCAAGGTAAACATCGGGTAACCTGGGTCTTAGTTACCCGATGTTTACGTTGGTTATGTGTGCAGGGAGCCGGCTCCTAGCAGCTGCAGACGCTCGTAACCAATGTAAATATCGGGTATCCAAGCAAGTTACCCGATGTTTACCTTGGTTACGAGCCTCCACAGCTGTCAAAAGCCGGCTCCCAGTCTTTCACGTTCAGTTCCACGGACTCCCGATCACATGACTCCAATGCCCGCCCATAAACTTAAAGTGACAGGATCCTGCAAAATAATACATGCGTTTGCATGCGTTTTTTGCTGTAAAAGCAGGATCCGCTTTTGTAGCAAATAAAGTTCATGACGCATGTTAAAAAAACGTAGTGTGAAAGCAGCCTAATTTAATACATGAAGTAGATCTAAGAGTGATCTATAAAAAGTCTGGAGGTCTGTGGCAATGTGCTCAAGGGCGCTGGTGCCCATTCATTCTTGCTCCTGGTTTGTGTCAGTCAATGCACCCATATTAAAATTTTTGACATAATTTAAAACCAGAGGTTCACAAAAGTAGCTTAGGTTTTGCATTTGGTAGTGTATTCAGCATTTTACTAATTTGGCTCATAGTGGTTGACAACAAACAAGGAACCTCTTTGTAGTCAGAATGACTTCACGTTCTTATAATGGACTTTTCCCTCCATGAATACATATGTAGGAAGGGAAGGGGTTCTTGACTGTTTTTTGTTTAAGGTTTTATTTTGTGCTTTAAGTTGTATTGTGGACAACTTTGATGAATTGATTTAGTTTTTATTTCCATGTTTTCATAATGGTATTTGAGGATTCCCTGTGTACTGCATCATTCATACCCCAGGACTCAAGTGCACTACTTACATTAGCTCATTTTATTATTATTTATTATTCCATATAAAATCTAGCATTTGAAAGGAATATGTCATTCTAAGATCAAAAGTGCTTTAGGACTACCTGATTCATAAAAACATTTTTATTTTTTTTCCATGTTTTAGCTCTTGATCTGTTGGACAAAATGTTGACTTTTAACCCTCACAAACGAATTGAAGTAGAGGCGGCTTTGGCCCATCCCTATTTGGAGCAGTATTATGACCCAAGTGATGAGGTAAGGTTGCTTCATTTTCCTTGAAAGAAACCAAAGAACATTTGTGTTCTTTTATTATATAATGATATATCCAAACACCAAATGTAAGTAATGTGTTGCCAGTTTTTCAATGAGCTGTGCGACTTTTCAAAAATTGATACCCATAGTGAGGTACGTGTCTTTTTAACACACTGCCAAGACTATCCATCAGAGAACGTAGGTATCGAACAATCCAATGCAGAGATTGATTTCTGTCTTCGCCGTCCAGATTGTTTGCAAGTGAACAGCGCTGTTTCATGAAATTGATGACATCGCTGTTATTTGTAGCATGTAGTCTCTTCATTAAGAATTGTTGAGGACAAAAGAATATTAGCAGTATACAAGTGTTGAAACTTTAATAGTGTCTATAATGGATGAAGCAGGGTTAGGCTATGTGCACACGTTTTTGCTGCAATTTTATAATGCAAATTAAAAGCTGCATTTTACAGTGGTAGCAAAAGCTGAGATTTCAGTCATCTGATGTACACACTTGGATTTTTTTGGGGTTTTTTTTCCTGACAAACCTTAATGCTTTGGTATTCTCACATTACCATGGATGTTTCTCCTGGCTCTGTACAGTTTAAGTAAGGGATAATAAAATTAGAGATGGGTGTTATACTAAACCATGCCAGAACAATGTGGGAAAGTAAACAATGTCCTACCAATTAAACACCCCTCTGCTGTCTTTTATGATCACATGTAACCTAAGCTCACATCTACGCTTCATACATGAATCCAGCTTTTTTGTTCTGAATAGTATTTATTTTTCAGACATTTAGTTTTCTCTCCTAAATTATTTGATCTAGTTGCCCTTTCCCCAAAAATATTTTATGGTTTCACAAATGTCTTGCATTGGTGGCCTAACACCTTGTAAGGTAGAAGCAAAGCTAACTTTTATTAATAAAAGTAGTAAGTAAAGCAGCAAAAAAGTAAGGAAAATATCTTAGCAGTAAAAAACAAAAAAAAAAACTGCAGTCAAAACGCAAGTTTTAGCTCCAGAAAAAAAGCAGCCAAAAAGCAACGTGTAAACATAGCCTTAGGAATTAATCACCAGGATTTTCGTATATAAGCTAAAGCTTATTCTCAGGCTGATTCTCTACATACCTGTAGTGGTCAGCTCGGATGTTTAGGTTTTGAAATCCAAGAAAGTGAAGTTTGTGAAATTAGCAGCTTCTTGAGTGACAGCTGCACTGGAGCAGATAATATATTCATAGTTATCCCCTCCCCCTGTTAGAATTAGCATAAGTATTATACAAACGACTCACTGTCTCTTGCAGGACCTGTGTGAGGTCATGCCATGTGACCTGGTATCTAGCTTTGGTGGCTGAGGCCCAGGGTATGACCTCACAGGTCCTGCTAGACAAAGTGAGTTGTTTGGCAATGCTTATGCTAATTCTAACAGGGGGAGGGGATAACTATGAATATATGATCTGCCCCAGTGCAGCTGTCACTCAAGCAGCTGCTCATTTTATAAACTTCACTGTCTTGGATTTCAGAACCTAAACATCCACGCTGACCACTACAGGTATGTATAGAATCAGCCTGATAGTGCCAGTACAGCACTGGCTTTGCCTTATATACGAAAATCCCAGTAATTGGTTCCCTTTAAAGTCCAGACAGAGGGTTAAGAGTTGATGAAAGTTGTCTTAGGCTATGTGCCCACAGGACTCTGCGGATTTTTCTGCAGCCTTCCCCCGGAATCCGCACCTTTTCATAGGTGCGGATTTCGCAATATTTTTTTTTTTTTTAACATTCAATTGAATAGGCTAAATCCGCAACAATAATTGACATGCTGCAGATTTTTCCACACGGAAATCCGCATGATTTTCGCTATGGAAAAATCCGCAGCGTGGGCACAGCATTTCCCAAATGCCATAGAAATGGCTGGGGTGTAGCTGTGCTGCAGATTTCTGGAAAATCCGCGCATTTTCCGCAGCGTGGGCACATAGCCTTAAAGTGAACCAGTCAGGACCGATAATGTGATTAACTTGAAGATTTAGGGTTAATACCACGGTCGGCTGCTGTACTGAAAGTGCGGCTCCCGGAAGAAAATGAACTGCTCACAGCACTGATGGCACGCTCCAGCACTGACAGCCAGCAGGCCCTGCAGTGCATCAGTGCGGTGCCAGCTGTCATTTTGTGCCGCGGCTCCCTTATAGCCACCCCTCTTAGTGCTGTGAGCCATGACTGTAATTGCTCTGGGTACGCCTGCATGACTGAAAGTCAACAGCTCTCGGGAGAAATAGTTATCAAAAATGGCAACAAAGTGCCCTGTGTATTATACATGTTACTTTATTATTGGTCAGTTTTTCTATGCATTGTCTATACCTTACACTAAGTGGTAGACTGTTTTTAATTTTGGTGTTTTTTACTGACCGCTTTCTTGCTTTAAACGCCCACACTTTGACCCATTCTTACTCATTGGTCTCACTGACACGTTAGTAAAACTACTTTAATGGCTGAGCAAATGGTACTTTCTATCGTATGTTAGAAACATTTCCTAGTGTTAAAGCAACTAAACCTGTCTATTTATAGATTTTTATTATTGATCAGCCTCTGCAAATCTTTTTAATTCTCTATGCTGGACTTACAGGTGTTTTAGAAACTACAGCTCTAGCAAGAATCTGTACTTAAACCATTAACAAGCACACTGCCTGTTTAGTATGGGGAGCATAGAGACTATTACAAGGAGCGTTTGTAAATGGAGTGCAGATTCTTGTTAGAGCAATAGTTCAGATCCTCTTTTTAAAAGAACATGAATTGGGCACTTTTATTTCATATTTTGTACTTGGATGAAATGGGGGAATTGGATTTCCCCAATATAAAAATGTACAATTTAGAATAACAAGAATTCTTATGGATTAAACACAGTCCCCATCATTTCCAGTTTGCAAAAAACTGGACAAATTATTTTTATTACCCATTTTATTATTAAAAGGATTGTCCAGGTTTGGTGCGAACGTCTTCAAACTGCTGCGTTCTCGTGTTGACGGCAAGATTGGGCAGTCATGTTACTAAGTATGCGATATGCCTACTTCAGGCCACATTCCAACTAGACGTGCTCGGCCTTGCTCAGTTATCTTGTATTGTATTTTTCCTTTTTTCTCTTTTTGCTTTTGCTTTCTCGGTGTTTAATTTCACATCATATCTCACTGCATTGATGTACCATTTTCTATATCCGTTTAAGTATACTGCTTCTGCATTTTTTGGCAATGCTGCATCTTTGAGGCAGATGTTTGCCCTACGATTTTTTCTTTGTCGCTCCATTGGGAGACCCAGACAATTGGGTGTATAGCTTCTGCCTCCGGAGGCCACACAAAGTATTACACTTAAAAGTGTAAAGCCCCTCCCCTTCTGCCTATACACCCCCCGTGCATCACGGGCTCCTCAGTTTTTATGCTTTGTGCGAAGGAGGCTGACATCCACGCATAGCTCCACATCTTAGTCAGCAGCAGCTGCTGACTAGGTCGGATGGAAGAAAAGAGGGCCCATAACAGGGCCCCCAGCATGCTCCCTTCTCACCCCACTCTGGTCGGCGGTGCTGTTAAGGTTAAGGTACCCATTGCGGGTACATAGGCAGGAGCCACATGCTGTTTTCCTTCCCCATCCCTCTCAGGGCTCTGGGTGAAGTGGGATCCTTATCGGTCTCCAGGCACTGGGACCGTGCTCCCTCCGCAGCCCCTGGGGATTCTGCTGGACTGGAGCTGAGTATTGTCAGGGACAAGGCCCTGCTACTGTGAGGTACTCTGTGTCCCCGTGGGGACCGCGTATGGATCGCTTGTGCCACACACACTGCAGCACTGCTGGGTGTGTTAGTGCGCCGGGGACTACCGCGCCGGCCGTGCTTATTTGCCGGCCGCGCTTATAACTTTAGTCCCCGGCTTTTGCGGCCTAGTTTCGCTTATTCCCGCCCACAGGCCTGCCAGTCAGGGGAAGGGCGGGACGCTGCACAGGACGGCAGTGTTGAGGGCTGGAGCATACCTAGTATCCTCCTCCCCCCTCACTCAGCACAGTGGGGCATTAGATTCCCGCACTTTTCAAGGGCACGCCCACGGCCCCCTCCTCTCCACAGAACGCCGGCAGCCATTCCTGTCAGCACTTCAGATCGGAGAGGACAACAGGGAGGCTCAGGCAGGGAATCTGATGATCACACAACCGCTTTGAGCGGTCGGTAAGCAGCACATATATATATATATATATATATTACACTGTATGGTCGCACTGTTGATTTTTGGCTATATATCCTCCTGGATTGTATCAGAGGAGACAACAGCATGTCGTCCGCAAAAAGCAAGGGTGCCAAAGCACAGGCTTACTTTGCAACCTGTACCTCATGTGCGGCTATACTACCGGCAGGTTCCACTGACCCGCATTGTGTGCAATGCTCGGCCCCTGTGGCTCTTACTCAGCCGGAGCCCCTGCCACTGGTGGCCCAGGTAGAACCACCTGCTAAAACTGTCCAGGTGACAGGGACGGAGTTTGCAGTATTTGCTGACAAACTGTCTGAGAGTATGGATAAATGGTCTGCTAAGATACTAGAAGCCTTACAGTCCAGACTGGTGATTCAGGCCCCGGGCACTGTTCAATCATTGGCCCAAGGCACCCCTCAATTGGAGCAGCAAAGTGCTCCTGGGGTGACCCATAGGTCCCAGGGTGAGGTCCCTGACACGGACCGCAGTCCCAGGCCGCCTAAGCGGGCTCGCTGGGAAATTCACTCGACTTCATCACACTGCTCAGGGTCTCAGCAAGGACTCTCTGGAAGATGAAGCGGAGGTAGCAGATCAGGATTCTGATCCTGAGATCGCTCTCAACCTAGATACACCTGAAGGTGACGCCATAGTGAATGATCTTATAGCGTCCATCAATCAGGTATTGGATATTTCTCCCCCAGCTCCTACAATGGAGGGCTTCTCAGGAGAAATTCCGTTTCAGGTGTCCCAAGCGTTCTTGGAGTACGTTTCTGGATCACTCTGACTTCAGAGACGCAGTCCAGAAACACCGGGCTTGTCCAGATAAGCGTTTTTCCAAGCGCATTAAGGATACACGTTATCCCTTCCCCCCTGACGTTGTCAAGGGCTGGGCTCAGTGTCCTAAGGTGGATCCTCCAATCTCCAGACTGGCGGCTAGATCCATAGTTGCAGTGGAAGATGGGGCTTCACTCAATGATGCCACTGACAGACAGATGGAGCTATGGTTGAAATCCATCTCTGAAGCTATCGGCGCGTCTTTTCCTCCAGCATTCGCAGCCGTATGGGCACTCCAAGCTATCTCAGCTTGTCATGCGCAGATTAATACGGTCACACGTTCATCTGCTCCGCAAGTGATGCCCTTAACCACTCAGGCGTCGGCGTTTTGCGTCCCACGCCATTAATGCTGTCCTGGACTCTGCGAGCCGTATGGCGGTAGCATCCGCCAATTCGGTGGTAGTCCGCAGGGCCATGTGACTACGTGAATGGAAGGCAGACTCTGCTTCCAAAAAGTTCTTAACCGGTTTGCCATTTTCTGGCGGCCGCCTGTTTGGCGAGAAATTGGATGAAATCATTAATCAATCCAAGGGAAAGGACTCATCCTTACCCCAGGCCAAACCAAACAGACCTCAACCACGAAAGGTACAATCGAGGTTTCGGTCCTTTCGGACCGCGGGCAGGTCTCAATTCTCCTCGTCCAAAGGGCCTCAGAAAGATCAGAGGAACTCCGATCATGGCGGTCTAAGGCACGCCCTAAAAAGACCGCCGGAGGAACCGCTCCCAAAGCGGCCTCCTCATGACTTTCAGTCTCCTCACACCGCATCCTCGGTCGGTGGCAGGCTCGCCCGCTTTTGCGACACCTGGCTGCCACAGGTACAAGACCGATGGGTGAGAGACATTCTATCTCACGGTTACAGGATAGAGTTCAGCTCTCGTCCTCCGACTCGATTCTTCAGAACATCTCCGCCCCCCGAGAGAGCCGATGCTCTCCTGCAGGCGGTGTGCACGCTGAAGGCGGAAGGAGTGGTGATCCCTGTTCCTCTTCAGCAGCAGGGTCACGGTTTTTACTCCAACTTGTTCGTGGTGCCGAAAAAGGACGGATCCTTCCGTCCTGTTCTGGACCTCAAACTGCTCAACAAACATGTAAAAACCAGGCGGTTCCGGATGGAATCGCTCCGCTCCGTCATCGCCTCAATGTCCCAAGGACATTTCCTAGCATCAATCGACATCAAAGATGCTTATCTCGACGTAACGATTGCACCAGAGCGAACACCTTCAGTTCGTGGCACTGCCTTTCGGCCTGGCGACAGCCCCACGGGTCTTCACCAAGGTTATGGCAACAGTGGTAGCAGTCCTACACTATCAAGGACACTCGGTGATCCCTTACTTAGACGATCTGCTTGTGAAGGCACCCTCTCAAGTGGCATGCCAACACAGCCTGAACATTGCTCTGGAGACTCTCCAGAGCTTCGGGTGGATCATCAATTTTCCAAAGTCAAATCTGACACCGGCCCAATCACTGACATATCTTGGCATGGAGTTTCATACCCTCTCAGTGATAGTGAAACTTCCGCTGGACAAACAGCGTTCACTACAGACAGGGGTGCACTCTCTCCTTCAAGGCCAGTCACACCCACAGAGGCGCCTCATGCACTTCCTAGGGAAGATGGTAGCAGCAATGGCGGCAGTCCCTCTTGCGCAGTTTCATCTGCGTCCTATTCAATGGGACATTCTCCGTAAATGGGACAGGAAGTCGACGTCCCTCGACAGGAACGTCTCCCTTTCGCGGGCAGCCAAGGCTTCCCTTCAGTGGTGGCTTCTCCCCACTTCTCTGTCGAAGGGGAAATCCTTCCTACCCCCATCCTGGGCGGTGGTCACGACGGAAGCCTGTCAGGGTGGGGAGCGGTTTTTCTCCACCACAGGGCTCAGGGTACTTGGACTCAGACAGAGTCCTCCCTTCAGATCAATGTTCTGGAGATAAGGGCAGTGTATCTTGCCCTAAAGGCGTTCCAGCCGTGGCTGGAAGGCAAGCAGATCCGAATTCAGTCGGACAACTCAACAGCGGTGGCATACATCAACCATCAAGGCGGCACACGCAGTCAGCAAGCCTTCCAGGAAGTCCGGCGGATTCTGCTGTGGGTGGAAGCCACAGCCTCCACCATATCCGCAGTTCACATCCCGGGCGTAGAAAACTGGGAAGCAGACTTTCTCAGTCGTCAGGGCATGGACGCAGGGGAATGGTCCCTTCACCCGGACGTGTTTCAGGAGATCTGTTGCCGCTGGGGGATGCCGGACGTCGACCTAATGGCGTCCCGGCACAACAACAAGGTCCCGACATTTATGGCGCGGTCTCAAGATCACAGAGCTCTGGCGGCAGACGCCTTAGTTCAGGATTGGTCACAGTTTCAACTCCCTTATGTGTTTCCTCCTCTGGCACTGTTGCCCAGAGTGTTACGCAAGATCAGGTCCGATTGCCGCCGCGCCATCCTCGTCGCTCCAGACTGGCCGAGGAGGTCGTGGTACCTGGATCGGTGGCATCTCACGGTGGGCCAACCGTGGGCACTGCCAGACCGACCAGACTTGCTGTCCCAAGGGCCGTTTTTCCATCTGAATTCTGCGGCCCTCAACCTGACTGTGTGGCCATTGAGTCCTGGATCCTAGCGTCATCAGGGTTATCTCAAGAGGTCATTGCCACTATGAGATAGGCTAGGAAACCAACGTCCGCCAAGATCTACCACAGGTCGTGGAGGATATTCCTATCTTGGTGCTCTGCTCAGGGTTTTTCTCCCTGGCCATTTGCCTTACCCACTTTTCTGTCATTCCTTCATTCCGGACTGGAAAAGGGTTTGTCGCTCGGCTCTCTTAAGGGACAGGTTTCAGCGCTCTCTGTATTTTTTCAGAAGCGCCTAGCCAGACTTCCGCAGGTACGCACGTTCCTGCAGGGGGTTGTCATATAGTCCCTCCTTACAAGCGCCCGTTAGAACCCTGGGATCTGAACAGGGTGCTGATGGCTCTTCAGAAATCACCGTTCGAGCCAATGAAGGATATTTCTCTTTCACGCCTTTCGCAGAAAGTGGGTTTCCTAGTATACATTTCTCGTACGGCGCCACTGCGACGCTCAGATGCACTCTTGTCCTTGTCGCTGGACAGCGTAAAGGGACACAGGCTTCCAAATCAACCCTAGCTCGGTGGATCAAGGAACCAATTATCGAAGCTTACCGATCGTCGGGGCTTCCGGTCCCCTCAGGGCTGAAGGCCCATTCTACTAGGGCCGTGGGTGCGTCCTGGGCTTTGCAGCACCAGGCTACGGCTCAGCAGGTGTGTCAGGCGGCTACCTGGTCGAGCCTGCACACTTTCACGAAACACTATCAGGTGCATACCTATGCTTCGGCAGATGCCAGCCTAGGTAGGCGAGTCCTTCAGGCGGCGGTTGCCCAGCTGTAGGTAGGGGCCCTTTTACGGCTCTATTACGAGGTATTGTTTTACCCACCCAGGGACTGCTTTTGGACGTCCCAATTGTCTGGGTCTCCCAATGGAGCGACAAAGAAGAAGGGAATTTTGTTTACTTACCGTAAATTCCTTTTCTTCTAGCTCCAATTGGGAGACCCAGCACCCGCCCCTGTTCCCTTCGGGCTGTTGTTCTTTGGGTACACATGTTGTTCATGTTGAATGGTTTCAGTTCTCCGAAATTCCTTCGGATTGAATTTACTTTAAACCAATTTATAATTTTTCCTCCTTCTTGCTTTTGCACCAAAACTGAGGAGCCCGTGATGCACGGGGCTTGTATAGGCAGAAGGGGAGGGGCTTTACACTTTTAAGTGTAATACTTTGTGTGGCCTCCGGAGGCAGAAGCTATACACCCACTTGTCTGGGTCTCCCAATTGGAGCTAGAAGAAAAGGAATTTACGGTAAGTAAACAAAATTCCCTTCTTTTTTAACCTCTAGTGGCCGGTCTCTATCTTTCCACATATGTTTATATAACTGTCAATTGCTATTGTTGATTCTTGCTTGGTCCTAAAGAAGAGGACTGGATCCCTGAAATGCGTTGACCTATGGCATAAAATAATTTGTTAATCAACAATTTTCATTAGTGGTAGCGCGGCATTAACCCCGCTTCTCTCCAGCACTGAATGTGGCCTCTAAAAAGAAACAGGGTTTTGTCTTTTCTTTTCTTGCTGGAAAAATGAGAAATTGCTTCTTAACTTTTTTAACCTTTCTCACTTCCTAGCAAAACATATTTTTTAAAAAAAAAAATTATAACGATGTAGACGTAGGAAATGTTAACTATTTTTTTTTTTTTTTTTCAAAACGTTTTTTATTGATTTTTCAAATTTTTAAAAACATGACAAGTATCATTGCAAAAGAACATTCGTCTGACAAAATGTGACATAGAGGTGGGTGATACCCCAATTTGGAGTTCCATGCTGCTGTTCGATTTAAGATAGTATACAGTAACATTAAACCAAAACAAAGGTAATGAAATATAATATATAATATAACATATGCAATACAATTCGTTAAATCTGTGTCGTCCCTGAATGATTTCAATTTTGCTAGCGTGCCTTGGTATTCCCAACCGTCTCGTCTCCCCCCTCCCTCCAGAGCCCCCTCCTAGGTGATTCTCAGTTTACCCAGGCTGTCCTGGATATCGCTCAGGATATACCACTCCGAGTGAACAAAAGGTGCCATCAGGTTAATTATTTCTCCCTGTGTGAATTGGCTTTCAATAAAATGTCTCCATCTCACAAAAAACTTGGCTGTCAACCCATCTTTATCCCTCTCCGCTTCTAGTTTTTCCCACTTCAGAAGGTTGTGTAGTTCGCCCATAACCTCCTTTATGGATGGGCCCTCCCTTTGAATCCAGTGTTTTAAGATGCAACGCTTAGCTATCATGGCTATGTCATGCGTTATTGCGTATTTCCTCTTTTCCTGCGTGCTCGGTCGTCCTCCTACTCCTCCCTCAAAGGAGTGGAAAATCCACACCATTAAGTCTAGTTTGCTGAAAATTCCCCATGTTGACTGGGCAAATAGTCTGACTTGGTTCCAGAACCTAGCGATTGTCTCACATTCCCATAGCCCATGCAGCATATCCGTTTTCTCTTTTTGACATTTAGGACACCACCTATCCCTACCTGGTATGTTGAAACCCATAATGGCCCTATGTAGAATTCTGAATTGTGTGTCTCCATCTCTCATTGGTAATATGTTTCCGCACTTGTACCCATCCTCTCAGTATATCATCCACCACTTCTTCCCTTCCCAATTGTTTCCCCCACGCTGTTAAAGTCCGACTATCCTCCCGTGAAATAAGCACCCCCCTTAGGGATCGATAAATTTTAGAGACATTTATACTTGTTACATCACATTCCAGTAACTCATCAATCGAACTTCTGTTCAGCTCTCTTCCAACCACACCCAGGTCTCCTATTATTCCATGTTTCAATTGTTCATATTGGATGATATGTGAGCTATTAAGGTTGTACTTATCCAACACTTCCCGACCTGTCATCCACCTCCTGTCCTCCACATTCATAACATCTATCATTCTCCTGACTCCCCTCTCTTTCCATCTAGTAAATAGCTTGTTTTCTCGTCCCAGGGGAAAATTTGGGAATGCCAAGTTCAAGTACTTGGACACTTTCCATGAGAGCCCCAGTTTTTTCCTTACCGACTTCCATGTTAGCATGGTGTCTCGGAATATAATTGAGTTCCTTATGTGCCCTTCAACCCTGGATAGTGGGGAGTGCAGAATGGACGTCAGATCCCACGGTGACGCATATTTAGTTTCCATCGCATGATCTGAGTGCCTACTCGTTCCTACATACATACAAGATTATACCCTTGGACATCTGGAAAGTTTAGACCTCCCTCCTCTGCTGACTTCATCAGCGTACGCAGCTTTATTCTGGGTTTCCTTCCCCTCCACACAAATTCTGTATACGCGGAGTTGAGCTTATTCACATCCTTTAGTTTTAGCAATAGCGGGATTGTCTGGAAGGGATACAGCAGCCTAGGAAAGCTCATCATTTTTTATCAGGTGGCATCTTGCCAGTAATGGAAGTGGCAGACCTTTCCATCCGTTTAATTGAACTATGATTTTCCTGATTAGCGGTCCATAGTTCAAGTTATAGATTGTTTCCACCGATCTTCCTATATGCACTTTCAGGTATTTAATTGAAGATTGTGCTATAGGAATTCCACATAGACAGCCATCCCTTATTTGTCCCCCCATTGTCCCATGATGCCCCTTTAGGAACATGATCTCGCACTTTTTTTTGTTCAGTTTGAAACCGGAGAATGAGCCAAATTTTTCAATCAAGGCAAGAGTCTGTGGCAAATCCGCACCGGGGTCCCCCATATAAAGTATGATGTCATCAGCAAAAAGTGCTGTCTTTACTTCTCAACCACTTATCTTGATTCCTTTAAAGCTATTTTGTCCCTGTAGTATTCTTGACAACGGCTCGATTGCCAGGTTGAATAAAAGAGGAGATAATGGGCAACCCTGTCTTGTTCCCTTCATCAAAGGGAACACGTCTGATAGAAAGCCCGGAGTGTGTACCCTAGCTCCCGAGTTGGCATAAAGGTTTCTAATGTAGAGTCTCATCTTGCCTACAATCCCTATGGCCTCCATTACCCTGTCTAACCACCTCCAATTTACATTATCAAACGCTTTTTCTGCGTCAAGTGTAACTAGGGCAGGTCTAGCCCCTCCCTCAGTGAGACCCAGTCTAACCGCGTCTACCACTAGAATTGTCTTTCGGATATTGGTGACTGCATTTCTCCCCTTAATAAACCCCACCTGGTGGTTCGTAATGATCCTAGGTAAGATCTCGGCCAGTCTATTAGCCATGATCTTGGACATGATTTTTAAATCCTGATTTATGAGCGATATAGGTCTATAACTAGAGGGATCATCCAGGTCCTTGGTTCCCTTGGGGAGTAATTTAATATATGCTATGTTGGAATTTTTGGGTATTTCCGCCCCTCCCAGGAAAGCATTAAAGACTGAGGTTAGATCCGGCGAGATCAGATCCTTCAGAGCCTTATAGAATTCACTGTTAAAACAGTCAAATCCCGGTGCCTTGTTGGTGTTAAGCTCCCCAATTGTTCTCGTCACCTCCTCTACTGTGATATCTGCGTTTAAGGCACTCAAATCTTCCTCCGTCAAGCTAGGCATTTGGGCTTGTCTTAGCCACTCTGCCTCATCAGTCATGTCGTTATTCCCTGACCCATATAGTTTTCTATAGTAATCTCCCAGCAGTTTATTAATGTCCTTAGGATCCGTAGTCACCTCTCCCGCCTTTGTTTTCAGTTTAGAGATCACTGTAATTTTTCTGCTGCCCCTTGCCAGATTGGCCAACATCCTCCCCGCCTTGTTGCCAAACCTATGTAAGTCAACCTCCTTGTGCGACCAGAATAGTTGTTCCTTTTTTTTGTCCCATTCGTCAAATCCCTCTTTTTGCCTCCAGCCATCTGCCTTTTGTCATGGGAGATCTATTTGTCACATAATTTGTATATGCTACCCGTACTGCGTCACTATGGAAATTATAATTCTCATTGGTTTTCCGTTTGATCGTGGCTGCGTACCCCACCAGACGACCCCTTAGGACCGCTTTTGCCGTTTCCCAAAAAATCACTGGGGACTCTCTATGTTCCTTATTGTCCTCTGCGAATTCTCCCCACCACTCCTGTAGCACCTTGTGGAAATTATCTTGCCTGAGAAGGAACGATGGGAATCTCCATATGATATCTGTACCTCTCCTGAATTTCTCTCTAATGCCCAATCTCACCGGACTATGATCAGAGATCACCATATTCTCTATCACACAATCTTACGTTCCACTCAGTAAATCTTGCGAGATCCAGAACTGATCAATATGTGACCAGCTATCATGAGGGTGAGAGAAGGGTGTATACTCTGTCATGTGGGTGAGTTAAGGCCCCGTCACACTAAGCAACATCGCTAGCAACATCGCTGCTAACGAACAACTTTTGTGACGTTGCTAGCGATGTTGCTGTGTGTGACATCCAGCAACAACCTGGCCCCTGCTGTGAGGTCGTTGGTTGTTGCTGAATGTCTTGGGCCATTTTTTAGTTGTTGCTGTCCCGCTGTGAAGCACAGATCGCGGTGTGTGACAGCGAGACAGCAACAACTAAATGTGCAGGCAGCAGGAGCCGGCTTCTGCGGAGGCTGGTAACCACGGTAAACATCGGGTAACCAAGAAGCCCTGTCCTTGGTTACCCGATATTTACCTTTGTTACCAGCCTCCGCCGCTCTCACTGTCAGTGCCGGCTCCTGCTCTGTGCACATGTAGCTGCAGGACACATCGGGTTAATTAACCCGATGTGTGCTGTAGCTAGGAGAGCAGGGAGCCAGCGCTAAGCGGTGTGCGCTGCTCCCTGCTCTGTGCACATTTAACTGCAGCACACATCAGGTAATTAACCCGATGTGTGCTGTACTAGGAGAGCAGGGAGCCAGCGCTCAGTGTGCGCTGCTCTCTGCTCTCTGCACGTGTAGCTGCGTGAGCTGGTAACCAAGGTAAATATCGGGTTGGTTACCCGATATTTACCTTAGTTACCAAGCGCAGCATCTTCCACGCGGCGCTGGGGGCTGGTCACTGGTTGCTGGTGAGCTCACCAGCAACTCGTGTAGCGACGCTCCAGCGATCCCTGCCAGGTCAGGTTGCTGGTGGGATCGCTGGAGCGTCGCAGTGTGACAGCTCACCAGCAACCTCCTAGCAACTTACCAGCGATCCCTATCGTTGTTGGGATCGCTGGTAAGTTGCTTAGTGTGACTGGACCTTTTAGTCTCCAGATGTCTTTCAGTCCTACGTCTTCTAATGTTACATCCCTATTGTCTAAACTCCTGCCCACATTAGCTGTCCCCTCCTCGCCCCTCCTCCTATCTTCAGCTGAGTCTGGGACGGTGTTAAAATCGCCTCCTACTATAATGTTAGCCTCCCCATCTGCTAATATGGTGGCCTTTATGCCATCATGGAATGTGATTTGTTGTGAATTTGGGCCATAGACATTATAAATACTGAGTTTACCCGCTGGACTAACGATTAAGTGTTGCCACCTTCCATGGTCGTCTGCCTCATGTGCCACTACCTCATGACTGAATTGTTTATTAGGATCATAGTGCCGCTTTTCTACCTTGTGCCGCTGCCCCGTAAACTGTGCCCACCCAATGTTTCTTCATGTGGAAAAAGTCCTCCCTCCCCCCCCCCCCCCCCCAAGTGGGTTTCCTGTAATAAGGCAATGTCTGTCTTTAGTCTTTTCAGATGTCTCAATATCATTGCTCGTTTGTTAGGTGATCTCAGCCCTTTAACATTCCACGTAGTTATCTGTATCATGTTTACCTGTGTATTCTGCTTTTACTACTCCCTCCCCTATGGGCCCCTGCATCAAGGAAGACGAGATGTTCGACACTAGAATCACAGTTGGTACCACAAAATCGACACTCCCTTTCCCCACCTTGCAAATATAACAAATACAACAAAAAGCATGTAACTGTAAAACATATTTTCCCTTCCGAGAAATCCACGGCGCTTTCCGCCACGTTGGTGAGCTCCCCTATTCCTAGCCAAAATATGTAGCTCCCTAATCACCTCCCATAAAATATATATTCTATCCCCGGACTAACTTGAATAAGCCTTTGAAAATTATGCAAAAATTAGCACAGTATGTCAAAACCTCAGCAAGATCCTCCAGTCCTACTTATCTCTGACTCCAGGTAGCCATCAGTCCGCCCAGAACAAGACCACTTCATTTGAATTTGGATGATGTTCCTGGACGAAGGAGAAAAAGAAAATAGACCAAGGGGAGAGAAGATGGAGAAAGAAAGAGGAAAAAAAAAGGGGAGGAGGAGAGGACCCAGACTTTGGAATGTTTTGCTCTCTTTTCTCCCTTCCCCCTCCTCCTCTCACCTCCCCATCCCGCTCTCCATAACGCATCCTCCTCAACGCCTCTTCCTGTTTGGGAAAAAAAACAAACAGGCAAAAAAAGAAAAAATAATGAGTGAGTTCCAGTTCAGGTATCATGGTTTCTCTCCAAGGGTTGGTTCCTGTGTTCCGGGCGAGAATTATGCTGTTGACCCGGGCTTAGCCTCCTTTCCTCCCTGGTCTCGACTTGTTTTTGTCCCCCAAGACGTCCCACATCTCTTCCTGAGCTTGTGGGGGATCCTCTTCTATTATTCCCTTCTCCACTAGCTCCTTTTTCTTGCCTTTCTGACCTAGTCTTGTCGAGCTCTGCCATGAGAATGTTTTCTGCTTCTTTGTAGTCCTTGTAGTATACAAACGAGTCATTGGGGTTTCTAACTTTCAGTGTAGCAGGGTATAATAGCTGGCACTTTACTTTTTTGTTGTACAGAAATGAGCAAATTTTGCTAAAATCTTTTCTCCTTTTGGATACTTCAGCTGAATAATCTCCAAAAATTAGCAGTCTGTTGCCTTGATATTGTAGTGGACGCTTTCGTTCTCTAAAGGCCCTCAATATTTCCTCCTTATGCTTATAATCAAGGTACTTGACAATCGCCTGTCTGGCTCTTATCGGGGTATTCTTGTTTGAGTTTTGGCCCTCTCCCTTATTCGCCTCCTGGTGTCTCAGTGGACCCACTCTGTGGGCTCTTTCAACTCTGAATTTCACCTTTATGCCCAGGGCCTGCGGTAGCTCCAACTCGCATATATTATCCAACTGTCCAATCGACACAGACTCTGGTAACCCGACTATACGTAGGTTGTTTCGTCTCGATCTGTTTTCCACATCTTCCGCTTTATCCTTCAAGTATTCATTAGATTTTGCTAGAGCTGCTATTTGTGCTTGCATAGCCAGTATTGTCTCCTCGGAGTCAGATATTCTCTGCTCTGATTCTGCCAGTCTAGATGCATGGGCATTTATCTGTTTTTGCATATTAGCTAATGACGTTTGTATGGCTGCCTCAATAGCCACTTTAATCTCTTTTGACAAGTGTGATGTCACTTCTTCAGCCAGTTTTTTATAGTCCACATTAAGCTTTTGTGTGTACTTGTCTTGGCCTGCAGGTGGTGCTGTTTTCTTAGTTCTCTTTGTCTGGACTGGGCCACTACCTTTCTCCCCCAATAACTTGCAGGCTTGTGATGTTGGTGTAGTAAGCTGTTTTTTGTTTCCTTTGTAGGGGGTACTATTAATTCTTGCATTTGACTTCCTGTGTGTCTGAGTGTCTGAGTGGGATTAATCTCCCTGTGCTGTTTGTCAGTTTCATCCTCCAACACTGCTGTGTCTCTGAGCTGCCCTGCTTTGCCTGCATCTTCTCTCCCCTCTGCCTCCATATCTCCTTCATCCTCCCATTGCGATCCACCCTCATCAGTCCCCTGCATCCACCTCTCTCCTGCTGTGTCCTCCTGTGACTCCTTGCTCATATCTTCCTTATCTCCTGTCTTCTCGCTCATATCTCCCTTATCTCTCCCCCTCCGCTCTGTTTGCTTTTCTGTGTCTCGTACCATGCGCTCAGGCTCCTCCTCATCAGCGCCATAATGTTATCTTCTCCTCTGCACTGCCTGTCCATGTCACATCTTCTCCAGGCTCCCTCACCGCTCCCAGCGCTTCTCAGGAGGTACCGTTCCATAGCTGGCTGCTTTAGGTAACCTTCTATGCTGCTCTGTTTGGTGGCTCGTCCGGGGGTGCTTTTTTTAGTCGGTTTCTGTGAGGGGTGGCAGAAGTCTTCTAGGCTTCCACCTCAGCCAGGACCGGATCCGGAACTCTTTAACTATTTTATGTGACATAACGCTTTGCTTTAAGGGCATAAAAACTGAAAATTAAAAATCTTTGACAAACTTCCACTTTTTTTCCGCAAATAACCCCCCAAAATTTGGTGCTAAATTTACAACTATAACGCTATGTGCGCACTCTGCGGATTTACCGCAGAAAATGTGTCTAACATTTCTGCAGTCAATCCCCAGCAAAACCTATGGGTATAAAAAAAAATGCTTTGCGCACACTTTTTTTTTATTTTTTTTTATTTATACCTGCGGATTTACCCGCGGAATTAATATGCATGTCACCTCTTTTCCGCAGGTGCCTGCGGTTTTTGCCATAGATAATGGTAAAAATCCGCAGGGACAAAACCGCGGCAAAACCACATGCGGATTTCGGGTTTTTTTACCGCAGGATTCTTTCAGAGGGTCTGGATTTTCCTTGAGAGTGTCACTTTCGGCAGCTATCTTTCAGAACCAACATTCACCCCTGGGTTGTCTGATTTTACAACTCTTTCTAGTGACTGCCGCTAAGCAGGTCACGGGTGGCGCGGACACTGAAGAAAAGCGGCCATGGTTTTCTAATCCTGGACTGTCCTGTAAGCACCAGCTTAAGGCCTAAGCCACATGGCATAAAAATCGGAGCGAGTGGAGTGCGATAAAACATCGCGTTCCACTCAGGCAAATATTGGCCTATGTGCCAGCACCCATGAGCGATTATTTTCTGAGCCCTAATCAGACCAAGAAAACAGTCACAGCATGCTGCGGGTGTAATGCAATCCTTGTTTCTTTCGCATTCATTCAAGTCTATGGGGTGAGAGAAAAATCACACTGCACTCGGCTACAGAGGAGAGAGGGAGGTAAATACCTTCCCCCCTCAGTGACGCCCCCCCCCCCCCCCCCCGCAGCTGTGTTCCGCTCGCAGTCGGACCGCAGTCGTAGTGACACTCGCATGACACTGCTCCTGCTGTGCTGCCAGTGTGAGCAGAGTGCCATGCGAGGATCGCAGTAGTGCCCCATGTGGCCCCTTGGTTACTGCTTTAGTTTACATGTTGTTCATTTTAGAGCGCCAATAACTTGCGTGGTTTAGGCCCTGCTTTTTTTGCTGCGTTTGTTGGGAAATCTGAGAAATCCGCAATGCTGTGCACACGTTGCTTCTTTTATCCTTGCTGGTTTTGCAACAGTTTGTCTGCAGCAAAAAGAAGCAGCATGTGACTTCTTTTCTGCAGTTCCCTGCATTTTTCCATGTATTTGCCATTGATAATGTTTGAAAAATGCTGTAAAAACGCATGTTTTTTGGCTGCGTTTTTCAGCCAGAGATGCATTTTTTGCTGGAGAAACAAATCTGAAGTGTGTGCACATAGCCTCAGAATACAATTGGAACTGTTTTATAGCAGTGTTATATCCAGCAGTGATCTATGTATTGTTGTAATTGATCAATATTATGTTTTCTTTTTTATCCCTGGTGTTTAGCCTGTTGCAGAAGCCCCCTTTAAGTTTGAGATGGAGTTAGATGATTTGCCCAAGGAGACACTGAAGGAGTTAATTTTTGAAGAAACTGCTAGATTCCAGCCTGGGTACTGACTGTAAAATGACCACAGGTTAGTGGTATTAGGCTATTTAATCAAGAATATTGTAAAAGTGATTTGGTGTAGACTGTCCTGGTCCACGCTGGATTTTATCAACAGTCGGCTGCATTGTTAGGTTCTTTACTTTAGATGTGCATTGTATAAGACTGGAAGGGAGATTGCCAAGGAGGCTGATTGATCTCTAGATTTGGTACTCTGTAAGGGTACCTTCACACTTTAGCGATGCAGCAGCGATCCGACCAGCGATCTGACCTGGTCAGGATCGCTGCTGCATCGCTACATGGTCGCTGGTGAGCTGTCAAACAGGCAGATCTCACCAGTGACCAGCCCCCAGCCAGCAGCGACATGCAAGCGACTCTGCGCTTGCACGGAGCCGGCGTCTGGAAGCTGCGGACACTGGTAACTAAGGTAAACATCGGGTATGGTTACCCGATGTTTACCTTAGTTACCAGCTCACACCGCTTAACTTAGCGTGTGCAGGGAGCAGGAGCCGGCACTGGCAGCGTGAGAGCTGCGGAGGCTGGTAACGAAGGTAAATATCGGGTAACCACCTTGGTTACCCGATGTTTACCTTGGTTACAGCTTACCGCAGGCTGTCAGACGCCGCCTCCTGCTCCCTGCACATTCAGGATTGTTGCTCTCTCGCTGTCACACACAGCGATGTGTGCTTATCAGCGGGGGAGCAACAATAAAAAAAAACGAACCAGGGCTGTGTGTAACGAGCAGCGATCTCACAGCAGGGGCCAGATCGCTGCTCAGTGTCACACACAGAGAGATCGCTAATGAGGTCACAAAAAACGTGACTCAGTAGCGATCTCAGTAGCGATCTCGCTGTGTGTGAAGTACTCTTAACTGAGACAAAAAATGCTATATTGACAGCAAACACATTTTAAGTTTCTCTTTAAAAAAAAATAAAGCCAGAATTTGAACACACTGAAAATGTTGCTGTTACAGACTACTTAAGTGAAAATAAATCTCCATTAAGAAGCTTCATTATAAGCACTTTTTAAAGGTGCTGTACACTCTACTGGTAACCCAAGTTCTTCTGGGCACAATGTATTTAATACCAATTACTTGCCTGCGTGTCTAACCGGGGGGGCAGAACCCAGTGGGCTAATGTATACAGTGCCTACAAGTAGTATTCAACCCCCTGCAGATTTAGAAGGTTTACACATTCGGAATTAACTTGGCATTGTGATATTTGGACTGTAGATCAGCCTGGAAGTGTGAAATGCACTGCAAGAATGTTTTTTTTTTTTTGTTTTTTTTTTTTTAAATTGTGAAAAGTTTATTAAGAGGGTCATTTATTATTCAACCCCTCAAACCACCAGAATTCTGTTTGGTTCCCCTAAAGTATTACGAAGTATTTCAGGCACAAAGAACAATGAGCTTCACATGTTTGGATTAATTATCTATTTTTCCAGCCTTTTCTGACTAATTAAGACCCTCCCCAAACTTGTGAACAGCACATATACTTGGTCAACATGGGAAAGACAAAGGAGCATTCCAAGGCCATCAGAGACAAGATCGTGGAGGGTCACAAGGCTGGCAAGGGGTACAAAACCCTTTCCAAGGAGTTGGGCCTACCTGTCTCCACTGTTGGGAGCATCATCCGGAAGTGGAAGGCTTATGGAACTACTGTTAGCCTTCCACGGCCTGGACAGCCTTTGAAAGTTTCCACCCGTGCCAAGGCCAGGCTTGTCCGAAGAGTCAAGGCTAACCCAAGGACAACAAGGAAGGAGCTCCGGGAAGATCTCATGGCAGTGGGGACATTGGTTTCAGTCAATACCATAAGTAACGTACTCCACCGCAATGGTCTCCGTTCCAGACGAGCCCGTTAGGTACCTTTTTACTTTCAAAGCGTCATGTCAAGGCTCGTCTACAGTTTGCTCATGATCACTTGGAGGACTCTGAGACAGACTGGTTCAAGGTTCTCTGGTCTGATGAGACCAAGATCGAGATCTTTGGTGCCAACCACACACGTGACGTTTGGAGACTGGATGGCACTGCATACGACCCCAAGAATACCATCCCTACAGTCAAGCATGGTGGTGGCAGCATCATGCTGTGGGGCTGTTTCTCAGCCAATGGGCCTGGCCATCTGGTCCGCATCCATGGGAAGATGGATAGCACGGCCTACCTGGAGATTTTGGCCAAGAACCTCCGCTCCTCCATCAAGGATCTTAAGATGGGTCGTCATTTCATCTTCCAACAAGACAACGACCCAAAGCACACAGCCAAGAAAACCAAGGCCTGGTTCAAGAGGGAAAAAATCAAGGTGTTGCAGTGGCCTAGTCAGTCTCCTGACCTTAACCCAATTGAAAACTTGTGGAAGGAGCTCAAGATTAAAGTCCACATGAGACACCCAAAGAACCTAGATAACTTGGAGAATATCTGCATGGAGGAGTGGGCCAAGATAACTCCAGAGACCTGTGCCGGCCTGATCAGGTCTTATAAAAGACGATTATTAGCTGTAATTGCAAACAAGGGTTATTCCACAAAATATTAAACCTAGGGGTTGAATAATAATTGACCCACACTTTTATGTTGAAAATTTATTAAAATTTAACTGAGCAACATAACTTGTTGGTTTGTAAGATTTATGCATCTGTTAATAAATCCTGCTCTTGTTTGAAGTTTGCAGGCTCTAACTTATTTGCATCTTATCAAACCTGCTAAATCTGCAGGGGGTTGAATACTACTTGTAGGCACTGTATATTACATAATGCTATATATACAGGCAAAATGGAAAGAAGGGAACCTTTTAATGTCTTAGCTGTTAACATTATCATTGTAATACAGTTCTGCTTTGTGAATTAAATGTTTTGGTGTTTGTTTTTTTTTCACCAACTGTTGTCTTGTTCTTTGGCACCAATAGAAATAAAATCTGTACAAATGTGCGACTCAGTGACAGTCTGATCCGTGTGTGGGTAGAATCCGCATCATGTTTGGCAGTAGCATCTTGTCCCATGTTTTTTGTTTATTTTTTTTTTTATTTTTTCTTTTAGCTCAAACATGGATTTTTATAAATGACTTAATGAAAGATCATTGGCTGAAGATTTGCCAATTGTGCAACTTTTATTCTAGAAATTCTGCTATTTTTGATAACTAACTGCTTGTATTTGCACGATGGGGAGCATCAAATTGGTTGTCCCACATTCACAACATATCGCCCATCGCTGGCAATGAATGAAACGGCCGTACACATGCTCAACCACCAGTCAACTCAAACAGCCACTGCCAAAATATAATGCAGTGTAATCTGAATTGCTGCCCTTAAAATCCTTGAAACATTTCTGACAAGTCAAAGCGGTGATAGACATTACATTTCCCAAGGCTACATTAATGTTTTGTAGTTTTAGAAATGTGCATATTTACCAGTCATTATGAGCTCTCTGCTCAAAGGAGTTCTCCAACATCACATTGGTGATCTGTGTTCTAAGCCTAAAAATAGAATTTCAAAAAGAAATCAGTTATTCAAAGTGAATCATTTTACATTTCCTTCAACACTCCCCCCCCCCCCCCCCCCCCCCCGCCGCTATTGGTTGTGTCCAAACGCTAGTTCTTGGCTTGTAAGTTGGGCATGTCATTCCTCCTCCCTTGGATTCTACTTATTACTTGTGCCTCTTGGCAGGTACGTTATGCGTGCACAATTTCCCCATGTTCAAGCAAAATGTGAGCCTGCCCAAAGAGAAATAATGCTTAAGTGCAGCTCTGCTGTCTGGTAGCACAGCATTTATTTATAGAGCACCATTACTTTCATGGTGCTGTACATGAGAAGGGGTTACATACAGAATACATATACAAGTTACAATAGACACACTAGTACAGAGGGAAGAGGACCCTGCCCTTGCAGGCTTACAATTCTATAGGATTTTGGGGAGGAGATAGTATGTGAAAGAGCTGCAAGTACCGCGAGGAGTGTAGTTCCCACCCATAACTGGATGGGTTGAAGTGGACAATGCATTTAAGTAAGGAGAGAACAGAAAAGCAAGAACGTGTAGCTAAATACAGAGTAAGACAAACACTGCCCCAATCAAAAAATATTATTCTAACCATTGCTTTTTTGTAAAAGAATCCCATTGTTGAAAAACTTTAAGTGGTAGTACATGTGAATAATCATCACCGTAATACTCTGGTTAGTTGAATAATGATCCCTTTGGCTGACAGCCAGGCAGCTTTTTTGCCTGCAGTAGCAACCGTATAACAAGGTGGTATCTGATTTTATAAACACACACTGCATCTTTTGAGTGCATCTTGACTGCATCTTTTTCCTGTGGTCTCAGAAAATGCAGCGTGTGGCCCAAAAAAACGCATGACATTTTTGTTAATGCGTTTTGTTAAGGAAAAACAAAGTATGATAGGATAATTGAGAGCTAGAATAGATAAAGAGTAGGTGGAAGATGGGAGGGTAGGTAGAGGGATGGATGATAGAACATCCTGAATAGATAATAAGAAAGAACATAATAGCTTGATGGAGGGATAGCTAGCTTGGCCAGCTTTTTTT
This sequence comes from Anomaloglossus baeobatrachus, assembly GCF_048569485.1. Lineage (NCBI taxonomy): Eukaryota > Metazoa > Chordata > Amphibia > Anura > Aromobatidae > Anomaloglossus > Anomaloglossus baeobatrachus. Next base: position 705,975,772 of record NC_134353.1, on the reverse strand, counting down.
TTTTTTTTTTTTTAAAAAAAAGACATAACAATTTTCATATCCAGCACAGGAACTGCTGTAGGCTGCAACCCTTAGCTGTGTACCTTCACTGGTTATGAAAAATAGAGGGGATCCCACATTTTGTTTGTGGTGTTTTTTAATTTGATTTATTTAAAAACAAAAGTGGGGTCCCCCATTTTTATAAAAGCAGCCAAGGTACAACAGACAAATGGGGCTGATGTTGGGGTGGGAAGGGCCATCGTTATTTGGCCCTTTCCAGCCTAGCAATAGCAGCCCACAGCCGCCCCAGAAGTGGCGCATCCATAAGATGCGCCTTTTCTGGCACTGAGCCCTGCTCTTCCCGTTGCCCTGGTGTGGTGGCAATTGGGGTAATAAGGGGTTAAAAACATCCTGCAGCTGCTAAGCCCTAGCTGTGTGATTGGCATCTGAGACATCCCCATCACTAATCTGTAAGTGGCAGTAAATAAACACAACACCCAAAAAATCCTTTATTTGAAATAAAAAAAAGCACCCTCTTTCACCTCTTCACTAACCCCGCAAACACCCCTACAGGTCTGACGTAATCCACATGAGGTCCCACGACGCTTCCAGCAGTGCTACATATCTGAAGCTCACAGCGAGCGCCATAGAACAAGACTGCCCACTGTGAGCTCAACGCAGCAACTGAAGTGAGCCGTGTGATTAGTGGGACATCACTCGGGTCATTTGCTGTCACAGGTGGAGGCCGTGGCCATGCTGTAGGTGCTGCTAGCCGGCTCACTTCAGTTGCGGCCTGAACTTCACAGCAGGCAGTCCTGATCTATGGCGCTCACTGTGAGCTTCAGATATGTAGCAATGCCAGAAGTGTTGTCGGACCTCGTGTGGATTACGTCGGACCTGGAGGGTTTTCTTTGGGTTAATAAATTCGTGAAAGGGTGCGCTTTTGTCTTTTATTCAAAATAAAGCATTACTTTGGTGTTTATTTCATTTCATTTACAGATTAGTGATGTGGGGTGTCTCGAGTAGACTACTGACATTACTAATTCAAGACTTGATGGCAGCTGTGGGCTGTTATTTAACTCCTTATTACCCCGATTGCCACCGCACCTGGGCAATGCGGGAAGAGCCGAGTAAAGTGCCAGGACTGCCACATCTAATGGATGTGGCAATTCTGGGCAGCTGCTGGCAGATATTTTTAGGCTGTGGGATGCCCAGTAGCCGTGGTTATCCCCAGCCTGAGAATACCAGCCCCTCCCCCCTCCCCCCTGCTGTTCGTCTGTATCTGTGCTGGTATCAAAATATCGGGGGATCCTACGCCAATTTTTTAAAATTTATTTTACTGTCAGATATAGACTCACTCACCTGCGTTGGTGATTGGTTACAGTCGGACACGCTGTCACTCAGGGTGGGGACTCGTTTGACTGCAACCAGGCATAGCCACCGGTGGGCGGGGGAAGCAGTGCATATTCAATGAAGGTAATGAGCGCCCAGGAAGTGAATGATCGGCTGCGGCAGCAGTGTAACAGCTGCACTGGTGATTCGGTAAGTATGAAGCACTTGCTCCTACCTCTTTGCGCCAGATTCTGGTCACCATTGACTTTATGGGAACCGACATCTATAGCCAGATACCAGGGATCAATTCCCCACTGACCCAGAGTCAGCGACGGAGTGATCTGCCAGTCCCCCATAATGCAGGGACAAGAGGCCAAATGAATTGAAATGCTGTCTTCAAAAACACAGCCAAAAAAGTTGGTGTAGACAGCAAAATAGAAATCTCATAGACTTTGCTGGGAGAAGGAAATGCATGCATCTAGGTGCATCTTTTGTGACCTCAAAAATGCAGTAAAAGATGCAGAGTGTTAAAATAGCCTTAGTGGGTTTCTTCCAGAAACTGCATCACATCTATTTACTAGTTGTCTCGTATTGCAGGTAATCTGCATTGAAGCGAATGAGGCCAGGCTACCACATTGTGCAGTTTACTGGTGTAACATTGTTTTTGAAATGAGGTTTTTTCTAAATTTGTGCAATCCTTTGAACTAGTTCAAAAATAGTCTTATTTTTTCCTGCAGCCCCCTGTGGTACTGTTTTTTTTTGGTGGGGTTATTTTTTGTTTTGGGTTTGTTTGTTTTTTTGTTTAAATTTAATTGGTGGGGTACAAAAACAAAATTTGTCAGTCACTTTTGTCGCCATTTTTCCAAGACCCATAACATTCATTTTTTTGTATCTGGGGCTGTATGATTTTTTTTTTTTTTTTTTCACCCTGAGCTGAATTTTTTTTTTTTTTTAATGATGCCATTTTGGGGTAACTGCGATGTTATGAGAGCCTTTTAATGCACTTTATTGCAATGTTGTGGCAGCCAAAACTTAATTCTTGGTTGGTTTGTTTTTTTTTATTTTTTTGTTATGCTTTTTATAGGTTGGATTTTATATTTTTATCAGACATTTCTGATTTCAATACCAAATGTGTACATGTTCCACAACCATAGGAAATGTACAAAGAGAGAGTGCAACAGATTAGAATAAAATAAGGTCTTAGAATATATATAAAAAAGGAGGCTAAAATATGCCAAACCTTCTATAAGGGGACAATTGGGTTACTTGACAAGAGGCAGTCCTTTGTGGTGGGTGTCTCGGATCCCATTTACGGTCTCATTTATTTAGGTAACCCAAGTGTATGTTACATTATACTTGGTGCATGCCCATGATCAGTGTTCATCACGGTTTTGGACTCATCGTGTTTTCACTGCATTCTATTACTATTACTATTTATTTTATATAGCGCCTTAAATTCCTCAGCGCTTTACATACATTGGCATTCAAAACTTCTCCCTTTTTTTTTTTTTTTTTATCTGGTTTTATTTGTGATTTAAATATTGCCCACACCTGTCACTTGACACTGGAGAGTAGAGTGGAGGTAGCAGTCCTAGAAGTAAAAAAAAAAAAAAAAGTGACCCTTTTTAACGAGCCTTGTCATATGACTTGGGATTTATGCCAGATCAGAACCTCAATTTGCAGAGGTTGTCCCTCATTAGTGCAAAGTATGAGATCTGATCTGGCTGTATGAGAGTCGAAGACTGAGCCTAAAGGGGAAGCTATTCTAGACTAACACACCATTCCAGCATACCAGTGATGAGACTTTAAGCCACAATGCTCCGCTGGGAGAAGACCCAGTCTTAGTTTCTCAGACAGCCAGATCAGATCCCATACTTTGCACTGACAAAGGACAACCATCCCGAAACCCCGTGTCTGCAAATTTGAGTTTCTGATGTGGCTTAAATCTTAAGTCTTGACAGGGCTCGTTAAAGGTTCACTTTTGACTTTTAGGATTGCTACCTCCAATAGGTGGCACTAGAGTTTGTCTTTCTCACTAAAGAAACAATTTGCTGAGGGAAAAATACCGTATTTTTCACTTTATAAGATGCACCGGATTATAAGACGCACCCCAAATTTAGACTTAAAAAAAAAAAAAGGTAAAAGAAAAATGGGGTTAGTCTTATACTCCAGTGTTCTCTTACCGGAGGGGGGCAGCAGTGGTGGTGAAGCGGTGGCGGCAGGCGCGGTGACGTCCGTGGTGGCAGGAGCCGCGGGGTCCGTGGTGGTGGTGGTGGCGGCGGCGGCGGCAGCAGCAGCGGCGGCGGCGGGTGAGTCGTGCAGCAGGCCGGCACAGTGAGTGTCCCAGTGTCCACGGTCCCGGTTCAAATAATGGCGCCTGGAGCGGCGCATGCGCAGATGGAGCTCTCATCCAAGGGCTCCATCTGCGCATGTGCTCGCTCCCGGCGCCATCATTTGAAACTGGGACCGCGGACAAACTGGGTAACTTGCTGCACAGCCGTCCGCCCCGCACACAGAGTGGCCGCCAGCAGGCTGCCCGCCCACCCTGCGTGCAAGCGGCCGGGTACCTGTGCTTGCTTGCGGGTGCCTGTGTGGCTGCCGCCCGCACGCAGCACCCGGCTGCCGCCACCGCACGCAAGCACGGGTACCCGGCTGCCGCCACCGCACGCAAGCACGGGTACCCGGCTGCCGCCACGTGCCCGATTGCCGCACAGACAGGACACCCAGGTACCGCTATATTCGGATTATAAGACGCACCCCCATTTTCCTCCCAAATTTTTGGGAGATAAAGTGTCTTATAAAGCGAAAAATGCGGTACTTCATTTTTGGTAACAATTTTTCAAGGGTGCCTACGCTTTCAGCCAGAACTGTATGTTAAGATTAGTTTTGTGCATGTTGATGTTAAGTGCTCCACTGCTTTATTTATAATTACCATAAAGCTATAAGTATATCATGGTGTTTAGCTACAATAGAATTTGTCTTCTGGTCACCCATAATTTGTTTTGTGTTTTTATTTTAAAGGGAAAGGCTGTGAAGGACTTCGCACTCCGACATCTATGTTCTTGGCAGTTCTTCCTCCTTGGCCGTGTCCTGTGACCCATCTCAGCTTGTCCAGTCTAACTCCTTTGAGCCATTAAGGAGGGCGGTTCCTGGTAGTTGTGGCTTTTTATGCTTATGATGAATTCTTTCAGTCTGGAGAAGTATTCTTGACACTCCTTTTGTAAAGCCCAGTTGCAGTATGGTGCAGCAGAAAACTCGCTGATACCTTAACTAACTGCTTGTATATTATTTTTCTTTTGGTTTTTTTTCTTTTTATAAAAACAATGATTTCTTTCCCTCCTGTTAAGTGGACAATTTGTGTACTTATTTTCATGGGCTTTACATATTGTGTCTAATCCCACGTTACTGATGACTGTGGTAACTGGCATTATTTTTGTTGTGTAAATTTTTTTTTTCTTTTCTCCCCCTTGGGAAAGTTATTACTCTGGGCACTTTAAGTCTTTTGAAAGCCCCACTCACTTACACATATCATTTTAAACCATTGCAGTGAAAAGCTTTGAATACTCGTTGGAGATCCTTGTAGGTTTTGGGTTTTCTCTCGCACTTTGAGCTGAATAAGCAATTTGAACCATTTGTGCTCGAGAGACCTGTCATTTCTATATATAAAATAATGCTTTATAGACCACACTATCCTAGCAATGAAAAAAGCTGCTGCAATACATCATATGTATAATACCTGAAATCTAAATCTCCAAGTTGGTGAATATGTGCCATGCACTGGCTTTTCTTGTATGGGTCAGTTTTGAGGAAGTTGCATTTAACACAGGGAAGATGCATAATCGACACCTGAAATTCTCGAACCTTTACCTGTCCATTTCGAGGATTGACACACAGCTTCATATTTCCCAGTGAAGCAGCATGCTAGCGCTCTTTCGAATGGTGCCGTGCTCATTGACTGTTGAGGCACTTGCATTAGTCCTCTTCCTTTATATAAATTCACACAACTAGGGCGATACACTGCATCGCTATGTAATGATCGCAGGATTGCTCATGCTATTGGTAATGGCAACTTTAATTATCCTGGCAATTGCCACACCAAGTCCTGACAGCTTCTTAAACTATCACAATGAGCAGTAATCAAGCAAGCACTAAACTCTTTTTCCGCTGTATCCATTACTTTCTCTTCTTTCTGGTATTTGTTCCTGGAGTTGTATTCCGTGGAGTTTACTAGCTGTTTATGTCGCTGTGCAGTGCCTCCTCCTCTCCTCACTGCTCTCTGTGGTGAACGACTTGCCTTGTTGAAAATGACCGTGCCCTCGCATGACTGTTAAGCTTTTCTGTGCAAAGATTGTCTAAGTGCCACATGCATATGACTGGTTGAAACGAGATCTCTTACCTCTAAATTGTGTAAAAACAAATTGTTCTCCTGTGACCTTCGTAAGAACGGATCAGCTCTTTTAAACCCTTTTTTGATTTTCCTCATGTCTGATTATTTTGTTTTTCTTTTCCTCTAGCAAAAATTCTAGTGACTTGTCTGAACTGCCTAGGAAATGAGCAAAAATTGCACTTGTATTTCAAAATAAATTGGGAAGTCTTTCATTTATTTTATATATTTTGTTTGCTTAGTTTCTGTGATGTGGGTTTTTGTAAAGATTTCACATTAACTTGGTGAATGGGTTTACTTGCTAATCCTTGTCCTGCATATCTCCCATAGTACTTGTAAGGTAAGATGCTATGTTTTATTAAACGGTTGTGCACATTATTTCTCTGTACACCCTTCTGAGGTAGTCTGCTGTATTGGCTTCACATGAAAAAGGGATGGCTTTGCTATGATGAGTTGGCAGAACTAGTCTCTCCTCATTCTTTTAGTATGTTAGGGAACCATTAGCCATACTTCACTGCAGGTATTAACCAGTAATTCCTTTTTTTTTTTTTTTTTTCTTTATACTAGTTCCCTGCTGTCTGTTAATATATCATGGTTACTATTTATAAGAACCTAATGTTTTATAAAAACGGTTCTGGTTATCGGATCTATAAAAATGAGTCTTGAAACATTTCCTCCACGTAACACCTCGCCCTTAACTGCTCTCACCGTGACACCAAATGCTTTAAGAAAACCTATAAAGATAAACTGTTCGTTTTACATAAACCACATCAAACAGGGAAAGAAACGTACTATGCACTAGTAAATTTTGCCCTTCTGAAATGTAATGCATGGAATCCTTCAGTCATGCCAATTGCATCAGGGAAAGTAGAAGCCATATTTAAATCTTTAAAAGGCATGTCGAAAAATGTCTTAAGTATATATAAAGAGAAACCTAGAATTGTCCTTAAATTACATGTGAATCTATTTGTGATATCTTCAATTGATAAGTCTTCAATTTGTTGCCTACTTCCATGAGAAATTACTTTTAGTTTTGGCAAACATATTCCATTCCAGTTTTAAGTATTCCATAATTCATCTGAATGGCCAAAAAAATGCTTGCTGCTTCCCCTTTGGAGATTCTCACTACAAATGCACTTCACCTACTGCCTTCAGATCTGCTCTTGTCCCCATAAAGTCCTGCAATAACCACACACCAGTGTTCCGTTTTCTTTTTTTTTTTTTTTCCCACCTTGTTGCTCACACCTTAGACATGGTATGATTTGCTTCTCCTTGCATAAAGGGCATTTGTTACAAATTTAACTAAAATGCCACCAAACTTTAGAACTGATCCCCCTGCGTCCTCCTCTCCCCGTCCCACATTGCCTTTTGTGTTGACCACACAAAAACACTCTTAACAGATTACTAAAAGAGCTTTGTACTTGCTTTGTACTGTTGGTGCCTTTCTAGTCTTGTACTCAAAATGTGTGTAGCTGATTTAAGTAGGTTGTAAAGTTAGAGGCTTCGCTGCTCCGACCACGATTCCTATGGGTTTAGATAAAAGCAGAGATTTAATCTGGTCTGTGCGCAGTGAATATATTAAGATTAAAATATTTTATAACAAATTCCTGTATGTTCCTTTAAAATGTAATGTAACAGCTGAACATGTATTTTATTGTGAAAGGTATGTAACCTGGTTAATCGATTTAAGAAACAAATTGTAAAAGGTTTATAATTTTTATTTTTTTTTTTTTTGTTCTATTGATGTATTTAACTTTTTTTTCCCCCCCTCGGTTGGTTGGATGTTCTATATTTCTGGCTTAAAATTGTGTAAAAAAGTAAAAAAGTTTAAAAAAAAAAAAATGAAAAGAAAATATCTTGTAAGACTCCACAAATGCAGATAAAATCATTAAAATTGTACTCCTGTATTACCAACCCGTTTTACTTTTATCTACCTCTTTATGTTCTTTTATGCTACTATCATGGACTGCGAAAGAGGTCCTATAGCTTTTCTACCTTGTCTGTCAGGTTGGATGGTTTGAATGAAGGCAGATTCACATAAATTTGTATTTAGGAGATGTTTCACACATGAAGAAATTATAAAATTGCAAAAGTTACATGGCCTGCATGTGTGGCCTAGGTGTGACATTTCCACTTTTTAACAGAACTAAAGTAAAGCGCAGAAAATAAACCAGTTGAATTGCATATCTGAGAAAGGTAGGTAACAAAGCAAGACACTTATCTGAAATGAGTCCTCAAGAAATGTGTTCCTACTGCCAAACAACCCCTTCCTGATGTATGCAACAGATTTACTGCTGGAATTTCTTCAACAAATCTACCATATGAACATCCCTTCATTGTAAGCATCAGTTGGTGAATATGTAATCATGTATGTCTCATCCTTTTCAGATATTCATTTATGCAGAAAAAAAACACTATCAACAAACTATTGCATTTGATCTCTTAACCATTTACTAACCATTTAAAAGGGGGAGATGTTTTGGAAGACCTATTTTGAGACTCCAAATGTGTAAATAATGTAACTGGCATTACCTGAATGTATTGCAGCAAAACAGCATAGTGATGACTGCACTGCTGGGAAGTAACAAAGGCCAATTTGCAATAAATAATATAGATAATCGATAGACAGATAATGGATAGAGTGAAAGATGGATAGATAGATGAGAAAGACGTATATAATGTCCCACCTCCCTGCATTTTCTAAGCTGGCGCCCTTTAGGGACTTTCATGTGGCACTAAAGGGTGCCTAGCCTTGTATTTAGCCATAAAATAAATAATTAAAAAAAAAAAAACCGACGTAAGGTCCCCCCATCTTTTGTAGCCAGCTAGGGTAAAGCAGACGGCTGCAGCCTGCAAACCACAGCTGGCAGCTTCACCTTGGCTGGTAATCCAAAATAGAGGGCACCCCACGCTGTTATTTTACATTAAATAATATAAAACAAAAAACATGGGGTCCCCCCCAAATTGGATCACCAGCCAAGGTAAAGCGGACAGCTGTGGTCTGGTATTCTCAGACTAGGGAGGTCCACTGTTATTGGACACTCCCCAGCCTAAAAATAGCAGGCCGCAGCCTCCCCAGAAGTGGCGCATCCATTAGACGTGCCAATCCTGGCGTTTCGCCCCAACTCATCCCGTTGCCCTGGTGCGTTGGCAAACGAGGTAATATATGGGGTTTATGCCAGATGTGTAATGTCACCTGGCATCAAGCCCTGGGGTTGGTGAGGTCAAGCGTCTATCAGATACCCGACATCACCAACCCAGTCAGTAAGAAATAAAAAATAGACAACAAAAAAAGTTTTATTTGAAAAAACACTCCCCAAAACATTCCCTCTTTAACCAATTTATTGAAAAGAACAATCAATTCCACGTCCGGCGTAATCCAATAAGGGGGGGGGGGCACGGCGATCCATACCATAGTCACTGTCCCAGTCAATGAAGAACAGAATGTTCCCCATTGGCTGGGAGAGCAATGCAGTGACCTGAGCTAACATCAATAGCCCAGGTCACTGCAGGGGATGCCTGTACTGTCTCCTGTACTGCTGACGTCAGCGCTGTCACTGACTTCTATGCCCGCCGCGTTGTCAGAAGTATCGCGAGAGCCCGTGACGTCACCGCTAGTGACAGTCTCGGGCCGCCCGCGAGACGAGCATAGACAGCGGTGACGTCAGGAGGCAGGAGATCGTTACAGCAGGTAATGATCTCACCTCCTGACAGCAGCGATCGTCATCCCTGCGGCTGCCAGCACTGCAGGGTGTCAGTGTCTGCCTGCGCTGCCGCGTGACAAGCTGCTGATACTGCGGGCAGACACTGATACCGTGCAGTGTCAGTGTCTGCCTGTGTCAGTGTCTGCCTGCGCTGCAGCGTGACAAGCTGCCGATACTGCGGGCACACACTGACACTGCAGGGTGACAAGCTGCTGACACTGCGGGCAGACACTGACGCAGTGCAGGCAGCCGCGAGACTGGAGTGGGACACAGACTGCACGGGCACCTGGAGGTCGCACGGAAGTGCTTCTGTGCGGCGTCCAGGGAGTGTGACGTCTGTGTTTACTCTGCTCCGCTTCCTCTTCCTGGCATAATGACATCACTCCCTGCAAAACCGCAGGCAGCGATGACCATTACCGCAGGTAAATCGCGGCTATACCGGGGGTATACCGCACATCATTTGCTACCTGCGGTATACCCCTGGAATTTCGCGATTACATTACAGTGAATGGAGTGAAATTCCGGGGGTATTCCGCAGGTACCTGCGGAAAATAATGGACATGCTGATTTTCTCAAGAAAATTTTCTCAAGGAAATTTCTTGAGAAAAATCCGCAGTGTGCGCACAGATTTTTTTTTCTCATAGGATTTGCTGGGAAATGTCTGCACAAAGATTGCAGACATTTTTCAAGAAATTTCCGCAGCAAATCCGCGGGTAAATCCACGGGCAAAACGGCCTAGTGCGCACAGAGCCTAAAGTAGGAGACCGAATGTAAACTATGTAACTAGTAAAATAAAAAAAATAAAAAAAAATCCTCACTACTTTAGCCGAAAGTCTGTCCCTTTTTAAGAGACAGACTTAAATTTGCACAAGTTGGGGTTGTCTTCTGTCTCACTATTTCACTAGTTGTGTGAAACTTCCTGCTACTAAAGCCCAGCGCACACTGTTTCTGCAGTGCATTCAGGTGTATAAATCGCCCTAAAACAGGATTTCGATGGCCTTCAAACTGCAATGACATCAATTTAGTTCATGAACTAATTTTGAGAAAACTGATCTGTTCAGAGGAAAAAAAAACGCTTTGACGTCCATTCATGTTGTTGCATGTCACTATGGCCCCAGCAACTGCTCATCTGAATCCCATTTTAGGGGGATTGATTTTCTGCAGTACGTCCATGGAGATTTCAATGTGCAGAGCCTGAGCTGACATATTTGTATTGGTGGAGATTTGTTAGTGTGGAAACACAGGGTAGAGATTTATGCTTCATGAAAGTATAAGAAGCAATAGAGTTATCCCATGCAACTTTTCTTTCCTTTTTGGAGGTATTTGACTAGTTTTATTCTTTTTTTTTTTTTTTTTTTTTTTTTAAAATCTTTTTATGAATTTTGAATTTTAACCGAATTTCTTTTACAATCTGCTCTTATACAAAGAGCATTTCATTGATGACATTATAATCAAAACAGTCCCGTTCACCCCTCCCCCCGCTCTGCGTGCGACCAGAAGCAACTTAAAATGGTAACTTATGTAATTGGTATGTGTCCATTGAGCAGTTCAAGAAGGTACCAAGAGGTCTGTCCAAACTGAGATTTAAGTCTATCCTTAAGCACTGTAGCCAAGTTAGGTAGAAATAAAGACCATGTTTCAAAGAAACGCTTAGTCAACTTCTCCTTATTCGACAGTGCATCCAGCCAGTCCATTTTGAATATGAACATTAGTTTTGTTTGGATAAACGCTAGAGAGGGTGCGTCAGGATTTACCCAGAGATGTAGGATACTTTTCCTAGTGGCCGAGGCCCAAATAGTTAACATTGCCCTGATACCTCTCGGAAGACTTTGTTGAGCCTCCTCCAACATGTTAAAAATCGCCCACTGTGGTGTCAGAGCAAACTGAATATTGTATGTGTTTTGTAAGACTGAGTGAACGCTTCTCCATACTCCCTGTATCTGAACACAGTCCCATAAGTGGTGAAACAGGCCAGTGTCTCTTATGCCACATTTAGAACAAGAGTATAAGGCATTTGTGTCCATTTTTGATTGAATTTTTGGAGTAATATATGCTCTATGTAGAATCATCAAGGCCATATCTGTGTAGCTACTGGACGACAGAAATTTACGTTGCAACAGCGTGGCTTGTACAAAATCCTTTACCTCGAACTCTGGCATGTCTACCTTCCATTTTGCTGGACCTGTTGTTTTCCCCTCCCATGTCCAAACTGTACGCAACATTGAATAAACCTGACTAGTCGAGGATGCCTGGCTTCTTGCCCTCCTAAGAAAGTTATCCACACTTCCTCCAAGATCTCCCTTTGGCTTGTCAACAAGATATTTTTGTGCCAAGCTACGTGCCTGAAGAAAAAGAAAAGGCTGACCCACAAAAGCTGGAAATCGGTGTGCCGCCTTCTCGTAAGAAAGCAACGACCAATCAGGCTCCATTAGATCTGCAGCATAAGCACAACCCTGCATTGACAATGTTTCATAAATCCTCGGAGGGCGACCCTGGAGGAATCTCGGATTTCCAATAAAGGGTTGAAATGGGGAACTTTAAGTGTTAATTTTACCAAGTTTCCTCACCTTCCTCCACGTTTGTATAGTATGCCATAGTGTTGGATGATCCCTAACCTCACTCGGTATTTCCTCGTTCCCTAAATGCAGCAATGCTGTTAACGAGACTTGTGAACATAGCTGTTGTTCCAATTGTACATTGGCAAAGTGAGATACTCCTCGCACCCAGTCCACCACATATCTAAAATTTGCTGCTAGATTATATCTCCCCAGATCTGGAAGATTTATGCCCCCTGCCCCTTTTGGTAATTGAAGCTTGATTAAGCTGATCCTAGTACGCCCCTTGTGCCCCCAAATGAATTTTCCAAAGGATGAATTTAGTAGCTTAATATCTGATTTGCGTAGAAGCAACGGGAGAGTCTGAAATAAGAACATTATTTTGGGGAATGCTACCATTTTAATTAAGTGACATCGGCCCGAAAAGGATATTTTCAGATGTTTCCAAGATTGGAGTAGATGTATTAATGAATTTATAAGAGGCTTATAATTAATTTGATATAGTAATAAGGGGTTTGCTGGGAGCTGAATCCCCAAATATTTAATGGACCTGGTACACCACTGGAAGGGAAATAAGTTATCAATTTTACCCGATTTGTACATTGCCAATGCCTCAGTTTTTTTGTAATTTACCCTGAAGCCTGAGGCCTTTCCAAAATTATTCAATGTGTTCATTATCTCTGGAATCGCTTGAGAGGGATTGGCAATAAACAATAAAATATCATCGGCAAAAGCCAAAAGTTTAATTGTTGTCCCACCGACTCTCATGCCCTGAAATATTGCTAAATTATGTAGGGTCCTCAACATTGGGTCCAGAGCCAAATTAAACAATAAAGGTGACAAGGGACACCCCTGCCTCGTTCCCCTCTGTACCTCAAATGGCTCAGAGAATGTATTATTTATAGATAGTCTGGATTTGGGTTCTGTGTATATCATCTTGACTGCTTCGCAAAACCAGGATCCCGCCTGGCGACATGCCAAAAGATTATGTAAATAGGCCCAAGAGACCCTGTCAAAGGCCTTGTCCGCATCAAGGCTAACTACTATATGTTTGGTACATCTATGCTTCCTGCTATAAGAGATAGCCCCAATAGCCGTCCTGATGTTATAGGTGATGGATTTCCCATGCACGAATCCCGTTTGGAAGGGCAGAATAAGATCTGGAATCACTTGTTGTAATCTACCAGCTAGTATTTTAGTAAAGATTTTAAAATCAGAGTTGAGTAATGAGATGGGTCTGTATCCCTCCACCTGTAGTGGGTCTTTTCCTGGCTTAGGTAATACTATAATGTTTGCCTCATTGAACCTGTCGGGAATTATTCTATCTGTGACTATCTTATTATACACTGCACATAGATGAGGACCGATAGAGGCTCCCAAGATCTTATAATATTCGTTACTAAATCCGTCGGGCCCTGGGCTTTTGGCTAGTTTAAGAGTGCCAATAGTTTTTACTATTTCTGAAATATTTATAGGGGCGTTTTGAAATATTTATAGGGGCGTTTAGTACTACTCTTTGTTCCTCTGTCAAGATGGGCGCTACGGTACCATGGATAAAATCAGCTTCCCCGTCAACCTCCCTCGGTTCCGCCTCATACAGCGAGCCAAAGAATGCCCTGAACTCCTCCACTATTTCCTCATCTTTTGTTACAATGGTACCATCTTTCTTTTTAATTTTGTGGATTCTAGTGGTGGTTCTAAAGGGTTTGGTTAAAGAAGCTAGTAATTTCCCAGGTTTGTTGCCCCATTTAAAGTATTTGTTTCTGATAGTCCAGGTTACTAAGTGCCATCTCATGGGCCAAGGTGTCTGCCGCCTCCGTGGCCTCTAAGAAATGTTGCTTTGTCGCATCCGTGTTATTTTTAAAATCTTTATATGCCTGCGTGAGAAGTTTTTGTGCTGATATAGTTTGTTCCAGGAGCTTTTTTCTCTTATGGCTGACATATGATATTATCTGACCTCTTACTACTGCCTTGGAGGCAGCCCAATACAAACCAGCGTCCCCACTATGCTCGTGATTATCATTCTCATAAAAGCTCCAGTAGTTTTGTAAAGAAGCTTTGAAATCCTCAGATTGATATAAATATGAAGGAAACCTCCACCTTCTTTCCCATAGTATTGTGGTAGATAATAACAAATTAAAAGTAACCGGTGCATGATCCGAAATACAGATGTCTAGGATGTTGGAGGAAAGTAAATGTGGCATCAGTGCTGGGCTTAGTAGCCAATAGTCAATCCGTGTATGTAAGTCATGGACATGTGAATAAAATGTATAATCTTTATCTATTGGGTGCTGCATGCGCCATGTGTCTATTAGTCCCAATTGATTGACGAGATATTGCAAACCACTATGGAGCGCCAATAGAGATGATGGCTGGGGACTTGACCTGTCTAAAATTCCATCATGAGCCTCATTGAAATCTCCGCCTACAATTAAATTAGTCATATCCCAACCTGTGATACTTTCGATCAATCTGGCTCTGAACTGTGGATCAGGAATATTTGGTGCATATGTTTGCTAAGTTGTAGATAGTGCCCTCTATCTTCACTTTCACCAATAATAATCTCCCCATAGGGTCCTCTGAAACCTCCAGAACTTCATGACTAATATGCTTATTGATCAATATAGCTACCCCTCTTTGTTTTCTCGTAAATGACGCTTCTGCGCATACGGCATATTTCTGCTGTGAAGAAATGGGTGATTGCCCTTCATCCAGTGTGTTTCCTGTAAGACAATATGGCAATTTAAACGATGTAGATAATTTAAAACTTTTTTCCTCTTAATAGGAGAGTTTAACCCGTTAACATTCCAGGAGCACCAATACAGCGATTTAATCGTGGACACATTTGTGCTCTGTGTTAGTCATTTATCCTATTCCAGAAGGAGGAATTAATTGTAAAATTATAAACAACCTATTTGGGTTCCCTCGTCCATCCCAGCGAGTAAACGCGACAACCCATATGAGAGCTAAACTAAAGGTACGCACGCAGAGCCCCCTAGCCCCTTCCCATCTAAACAAAAACCTTAATCTAATGGCAATGTCACCTGCCTCTCTGGCAGTCCTGACACTGAAAAAAAAAAAGGAAAAACAGAATGAACATCAGAACTGTAGCACAGTGACGTCTCCGATTTAAGTGTCTGTGTTGACTGCTGGCGAAGCTCCATTTTCCTGAAGAAGGTAATTTAAAGCCAACTTAGGATCTTCAAAAGTCCAATTCTTTCCCCCTGTAGTGAAGAGTAGAACAGCAGGATACAGTAGACTGAAGCGAATATTTTTTTCCGCCAATAGTTTGCATACTGGATTGAAGGCTTTGCGTCTTGTTGTCAAGGCTGCTGAGTAATCTTGGAACAAAAGCAGTTTAGAGTTATTGTAGGTAAGTGAGTGATTTTTTTCTAAATGCTGTCAGCAATCTGATCTTGTCTTAAGTCCAGGACCTTAAAAATTACTTGTCTGGGTCTGACCTCTCCATTTCGAGGTGGGCCCACTCTGTGGGCCCTTTCAATAGCAATTGGCCCCGACTTTAGATCCAATTTCAAAGCTCCTGGTAGCCATTCTGAAGTGAGTTTCAGTAGATCAGCTTGCCGAACAGATTCAGGGACGCCCATCAACCTTAAATTATTGCGTCTGGACCTGTTATCAAGATCATCTACCTTGTCCAGCAATACAGCAATGTCCTTATTCCTGCTCTCCAGCATCTCTGAAATTTCCTTTACAGAGTCCTCCATGTCAGAGACCCTCTGCTCCACATCTGTTAGCCTTGAACCCTGGGCATTAACTTGGGTGACTATAACGTCTAATGAAGACTGGAAGGCTGCCAGCCGCCCATCAAGCACCGGCATCAAGAGATTAGTTTTATTCTTTTAGCCTTATCTTTTTGTGTATGGTAGATCATTTCTCTGTATAAGGCTGCTTTCACACTGTTTTTTTTTTTTTTTTGTTTTTTTTTAACATGCGTCATGAACGTTTTTTGCTGTAAGTGGAACCTGTTTTTACAAAGAAAAACGCATGGGTTATTTTGCAGGATCTTGTCACTTGAAGTTTATGGGCGGGCATTGAAGTCATGTGATCAGGAGTGAGGGGAACTGAGAGCCGGCATCTTGACAGCTGCGGACACTGGTAACCAAAGTAAACATCGGGTAACTAAGCGAAGCGCTTTGCTTGGTTACCCGATATTTACCTTGGTTACGAGCGTCCGCCACACTCAGGCGGGGGAGAGAGAGAGGGAGGGGGAGAGAGACTGATCACGCAAGGTTGGTTTCTGGGCATGCTCAGTAGAGCAAGCAGGATCCTGTCTATCGGCATGCCAGCGTTCACATGCATTTGCATGCAGTATAGTCAGGATCCAGTGAAAAACAGTATTTGGACGTAGCTCAAAAACGCTACAAGTAGCGTCTTTGAAAAAAGTTAAACTGTAAGTTGCTGGATCGCTATATCGCACGCAAACTCATGTGAACGCATGTTGACAAGTCCATTGCAAATGTATTGAAATGAAAACGCATTTGCACTGGATCCGTTTTTGTGTTAAAAAACGTTCATGACGGATGTTAAAAAAATGTAGTGTGAAAGCAGCCTTAGGGCTGCTTCTCACTTGCGAGTTTCTCGCAGTAGAGCAATGCGAGAAACTCGCATTGGAATCGGACACATGTTAGTGAATGATTCAGCTCTCATCTGCGATTTTTTTTTTTTTTTTTTTTTTTTTTTTCTCAGTCCAAATCGGACTGAGAAAAAAATCGCAGCATGCTGCTTTTTTGCGAGTTTCTCGCATCATTTGTCCCAATGATTTCCTATGGAAGGGGATTAAAAGTAGGATCACACACGCACCAGCGTTCACATTTGCGAGTGTAGCAGTAACTTCGCTCATTAAATATTCAACAGATGAATGTGACATCACATTCCCAAAGGTAAATTAAATGACACATGTGTAATAGCTTTTAGATAATTAAGATGTTGCATGAAACTAGCATCGCAAACGCGACACACACGCAAGCAAAAAGCATCGCACTTGCGTTGCACTCGCACCTAACGTGAACTAAAATTCTGCCGAGTTTTTTTTCAGCCCAGTCGGACCGATTTTACTCGCATAGATATGTTTCCACCCTTAGTGCAAGACTTGCCACTAGAACAAAAGCTTAACCCCCTTGGAGTTTTTCCACGGACTGTTAAGGTACATCTTGGACCAGGGGTGTCAAACTCATTTTCCCCAAAGGCCACATTTGCATTCGGATTGTCTTCAAAGGGCAGCTTGTAATTTTAAGCGATCATGCAATTCAGTATGACCATGGACTGCAATGCACAAACTGGTCAGGGGTTATAAGAGCTTGTCCCTAGGTAGAAATTCTATACAAGAGCTGTCCCAGGGTACTAGGCTTATGTGACTGCTGTCCCTGGGTACTAGGGCTATGAGAACGCTCCCTGTTTAGTAAGGTTGACAGCTGTCCCGGACCTCAGAGTCCAAGATAGGCTGCTGCCTATGCAAAGTATTTGCTGCATCTGCCCTAAATCAAAGATAGAACCTGCGCCTTTTTGCCTTTTCTGGACATTAAGGTAAGTAACGGCTGCCTCCATGCTGTTTTTAATGTTCAGAACTGGAACCAGTTCCCTGTGCTTAGGATGCCGCCTTTAAGTGCCTGGTGGCTGCTTCCCCTCAATTTTTACAGTCACGCGCTTCTGGTCTTGGCACTGCCCCCTGTACTAAGCACTGGTTGTGTCAACTCAGATGCCAAGATGGCACAAAGTTATTTTGTTGGCTCCGCCCCTCTTAGTGCTGGTGCGTTTACATTTAAACGCAGCCAGTATGTAGTAGAAGAGGTGGCGCCAGTACAGAGGGCGTGTGACATCTTGGATTTTCAGTTTGAGCACACACCTCCACATTGCTCTTTAAAGGGGAATCTGTCCTCCTTTTGAGATTTTTGACTTAATATGGGTATACAGGTTATATATAGTTGAAATTGGTCATGTCTGTATGACTACTGGGTGATGGCTTAGTCAGTTAAATTCTTCATCTTATAGCATTGATTTTTTCCAGGCTAAGGAGCGTTTACTGCCTGAAAGATATTACTGCCTCCCGTCTTCACCTCCTCTCCTCTTCAGTGAACCTTTGAAGTAAGGTGCACTGCCGGAAATCCGGCACCTGCACATTCTACCTGCTGGCTCTTCTCTGCATATCAGAAGGCAGTGCCCACAGGAGGGTGGAACAGTACAAGGTAGAGACCTGATGTGAAAGGGACTCTGAAGAAAAGGGGAGGAAAAGTCTTGCATAATGAAGAACAAACGGAGGCCGCATAAAATATGGGCTAGACTTGGCCTCTTGGCCTTGAGTTTGAGACCCCTGCCTTAGAACTATTTCATGTCTCTCTCAAAAATAAATGAATATGGTCTAAATTGCTTTACAAAACATTTACTCTTGTAAGAAATTAAGGAGTCTTGCGTTTAAATTCACCCGAACCAAAAAATGTTTTGAAGTCTATTCCTGCTATAAACCAGACCTTAGTTTTTACATAAATTTAATATTTCTCGGCTTGCAGTTCATTTTAGCCCTGTAAACTGCATTTCTTTAGGCTATACCTATTATATGGGCTTTTATCCTTTTTCCTTACAGCCCTGAGCAGTGTGTGTGTGTGTGTGTGTGTGTGTGTGTGTGTGTGTGTGTGTACACAAAATCTGTGTATATATATTTATTTATATATACTATGTGTATATTTCCTGACTTTTATCTGTATGAATTATTGCTAAATATAATACTTGAAAGTACAAAGTTTTGATAACTATATTATTCTTTTCAAGCAACACCAAACAATCCTCTTACTTGCACATATACAAATTTTTGCTTGCTATCTAGTCTACTACGTTCGGATGTCCGCCTGCAGAAATCGTATGTGCCCAAAAATGGCGCAAAACAGAGTACATGCTGACTCAGTCTGTTCCATTAGTGTCAATGGCCCCGTCAGCGTATGCATCCAAAACCCATTGGGGAGGGGGTGGGGGAGGGTTCGGACAGATGCCCCGACGGGACCAGTGAACGTAGGTAAAACGCAATGTGAAAGCGGCCTTAGTATTCTGCCTTACATAAGGCAGATGCTGGTTGTTACAAAGCCAGCATCTACCTGCAACCAAAGCTTGCTCTGATCACGAGTTATTTAACGGGGGTCTGAAACCCTAAATGTATGTGTGTACACTACAGTTTAAAAGTTTGGGGTCACCCAGACAATTGCCTTTTTCCATGAAAAAAAAAATCATACTTTTATGTATCAAATGAGTTGCATAATGAATAGAAAATATAGTCTAGACATTGACTAGGTTAGACAGATGATGATTGACAGATGACGTCAGGCCGTCATCTTTTCAGTAGTTCTGCGTCTCACAAATGTTCTTCTGTGTGATGCAAACACCTCAAACTTCGATGGAACCAACAAATGTAATTCTCCAGGTTCTCAACTAGCTCAAAGGAAGGTCAGTTTTATAGCTTCTCTAATCAGCAAAACTGTTTTCAGCTGTGCTAGCATACTTGCACAAGGGATTTCTAAACAGCCATTGGCCTTCTAACACAGTAAGCAAACACAATGTACCATTAGAACACTGGAGTGGTGGTTGTTGGAAATGGGCCTCAATACACCTATGTAGATTTTGCATTAAAAACCAGATGTTTGAAGCTAAAATAGCTATACAATGTATGGAGTGTAATTCTGTTTAATGTTAGCTTCATTGAAAAAAAAAAAAGTTTCTTTCCTTTCAAAAATAAGGAAATACCTAAGTGACTCTAAACTTCTGAACTGTAGTGTATTTATAATATGTATTCTACATAATCATGATACTTTGTTTCAGGGAGGGGGAAGAGGCTGCAGTGACTTGGTTAAGAATCCCAGTGCATGCTAGGAGTGTCCTCAAAGGAAGTATATAAATTTATTTTTTTTTATGTAATATATATATTTGTGTATATAACACGGGGTACACGGGGTAAGGACTTTTTAATTGAGTTATACTGGAAGAAAGATTAAATTATAACATTACAGGGGTTTTCCCACTAACGTAGTTCATTTTATATAATATATACATAAATTGTATATAATAGTTCTTGGAATAATAAGTTCCACAATTGATGTGTTTAAAAAAAAAAAATAAAAACTTCTGTGGGGCAAGTAAGAGTTAAGACATGACAGCACAGGATCGCAAATAATTATTTCTTTGTGGTTAAAAGGTTTATTTACAAAACTGACGGAGATGTTTTACCTCACAAAAAGAATCAGCTGTGACAATGTGCTGTAATGTTTGTATACTTTTTTACGTCCTTCCCCTGCCCAGGAGATGTAGCATGATCAGACCATGTTCCTGTATGGTCAGACATGGCCATTACACAGTACATAGCAGGGGCACATATACAAGATTATCTCACCACAGGAGATTTTTTTTTTATTTTTATAAACCCATCCAATTGTGGAACTTGTTATTCTGAGCTCTATGGATTAAAATTAACTTTTTAGGCCATCTCTTTAAATGTTGATGCTTTGAACCACTGCCTGCATTTAAATGACTGCCTTGCTGATGCGTCCACAGACTGGCTGCCACCACCTGCATGGGGAGTCAATTGTACCATGGCAGCTGTGGATCTGCTGGGTTAGTCGTGCTGGTGGGGGGGGGTTTGGGGGGAGGAGAGGAATGTGCGGTTCTTTTAAAAGGTTAAAGTAATTTTGTCAAGTTGTATGCTGCCCTATCTGAGAACAGAATGACGGGTGCTCTAGTGTATATACCTATTAAAGCACTAAAGCTATTTCTTTCTAATGACCCCTGGGGTTTTCTTTAGACTCCTCCTACTTTCTACACTTTCAGGAAGAGTTTTCAGCAGGCTCCTTATTATCAAAGGCAGGATTACAGTGACTGGTGACCGCTGTACACTGCTGATATAGGATCCAGCTATTGACATAGGTGACCCTGCTCCCTCCTCTTTCATAGCAGCCTTTGCACATGCTCATTAGTGCTTCTCTACAAAAGATGGGGTTTTGGTCTGACCATTGTGGTTAATGTATATGTTGTTTCCAGAAACTGGAAACTAGTAAAAAACAAAAGTAAAGGGACCAGTGAGAAAACTGCAAGAGGTCTTTTTTTTATGCAGATTGTAATATGTAAATAAAAAATGTATGTTTACCCCAAAAACCTGTTTTAAACAATAGGTAATTTTCTGCTGATTACATCCCCTTTATCACATGATGCCCTAACTGTCCCCGACAGGTTCAAAGTCCTATTGGGATCTGATTTACAAAAGTGGATGTAGTAGTGTCAAGTTCATGTAGATTTTATTGGAAAGCCTGCTGTGAGGCAGCCACCAGCTTGAGTAGTTTTATAGAGAAGTGGGGAGGGGGTGTCCTGGAACACAATAGCTGCGCAGTTTTCTGAATTACACCAAATAATACTGCCACTTTCAACAAATGGATTGCTGTCATGGCAACAAGCTGCAGAAGAAAAAATCTGTCACATGAGAAAAAGAAAAGCCACCTCCCTAGTCTTGTGTGGATGTATTAACTATCTCTAGCAGTTTATTCTTTAGTTTAAAGCCATATATACTGGTGGCTTTTCTGGATCACATTGAGTTAAAAGCCTTTGTTGCTAAAGGCTGTAACACAGAACTTGTTTCTGTGGCCGTATCATGTCCTTGGATACTGCCGCTGCAGCAGAGAATTGTGTAAATTTATAAGTGGTTCTCTGCTACACTCTTAATATATATTATATATATTTGCACAAAACAAGATGTGAAGTGGATGGAAGAGGCAGATTTGATCTGGCTTTCTATGTAACATGACTGTAGATCCCCTCTGGTTTTGTGTTTACAATCTCTGCAGATGATGCAGTGAAGCTATGAAGGGGCATTGGAGCTTTACTATAAAGAAAATAAATGAAACAGGTGGCTGGTAACAGATTGACTAAAAAAAAAAATGCAGTGGGAAGAAAATCTGTTGGTATAGAAACCAAGTATACATCATAGCTAACGCAATAGTCTGCTTTCTAATTTGTATAGTTTGGATAATTAACTATGAAAACCACAAGCTTTTATTTGCAATTCTTCAAGCAAACCACTCCTGTCCATTTTATGAATAATTTTTGCAATTTTGTACATCAAACGCTAGCCCGTTTAGGTAAACTGTTCCTTGAATTAAAAAAAATGATAGCATTTGGGTGTCATCTGAGTACAGTCTTTTTTTTTTTTTACCATTTCATGTAAGGGATAGGAACCTACCCCCCTCCTCTCTTTGCCAAGTCCTATTTGGATATTTATTTTAACTTTTAAGTGATACTGCTATGTTTGGTCAAACACGCGTAACTCCTAATGAAATTGCTAGAAGGACTTCTCTTGGAAACAAGATGTCATTGGTATATACTGTTTATATGAGGAAGCTTCTCTCCACCGCTTTTCCAGGCTTGGGCAGTTGATTCTTTTTGATGGTAAGTTTTAAAAAGAACTGCTCGCAGCAGTAAGTTCTGAATGCATTTCAATGCATGACTCCTCCAAAGTGGGAAGATTATTACTGGTCACGTGATGTTTGTAGAACTCAAGCAGTGGGAGGTCTGCTCTTTTACCTTTCACATAGACATCAGGCCTCTGCTATATACACGTCACATAGTCCAGAGCAAAGTAACTGCCTACAAGGACAGTGCGTATGTCCTGTTCACAACATTTAAGGGGCCAGCAGACTTGAGCATTACACCATCAGGAATGTGCCAAAGGCTTCCTACTAGAGCTGTCTTTTTGTGTTCAATATATCTTTATTGTCAAGATTTTAAAGAAGTGTACAAATTTCCAAGAAAACCTTTTACTATCCCGAAACAATTATGTGAGACAAATAGGGTATACAGCCACAAATCTTCATGATGTCTTCAATACATGAGGGTCTGTGTTATTGGGCTATATTCAGGTTATAACTGGGCTATATATATTGATCATCTGAGTATTATCTGGTTATGTCTCTTCCACCTCTTATCTCTCTTCTAAACATGCAAACTTAATTTATTACAGAGATGAAAATCTTGGTGAAAGGAAGAAGTCGTCCCATGTTTAGGACAGGGTCCTGGGCCTAACTATTCCAGTGTTATGAGAAGTAGAAATAAAAAGTAAGTCAAGGGAAAGAAAGGAGAGAGAGGAAGCGCCATAGTGTCGCACCGCACTCCCACCACACTAGTGAGTTCCTACGTTCGAGGAGCACACTTTAAGCTAGTTCACCTTGGGTCAGCCAGGTTTGGAATTGCTGTGATTCTCTGAAATCAAGCCATGGATACCAGGTAGCAAACCATACCTGATCTATTTTGGCGTTGAACGCCCTAATCTCCACATGCTGCAACGTATCTACAGCCTCCACCCAATCCACTCTTTTCAACGTGTACGATGATCTCCAATACCTGGGTATGATCTGCCTCATTGAGACTGTGAAATAGGATAGCAGGTCCTTTATGAATTTTGGAGACTGATCCAGGGAACATGGACAGCAGCGCTATCTCTGGGGAAGGGATCACATCTGAACATGTAAGATGATTATACAGTAGAGAGAGAAAATATCCCAAAGTTCTCTGACCCTCAGTCAGTACCACCAAACATGTAGCATTGATCCTGGTGATTTTTGACATCTCCAGCACTCGTCCGGAACCTCCAGGTCAATCTTGTGCAGCTTGTCAGGTGTTCTATACCATCTAGACATTTTGTGTGTCAATGTAAATGTTTTGGTCCACTGCTCCCCAGAAAAGGCCCAGCCTAAGTCTCTGCCAGTGGGTCACAGTCGGGCAGGTCCCCGCTCCTACCTTGGGACAACACGGCCTTATATATTTTGGGATACTGTGTGAGTCGGTGTCTCCTGTGTTATACATGGCCTTTCAAATTGGGTCATTTGCCTGACTTGGATCCCGGAGCCAAGGAGTCTGTATAGCTTCGGCGTTGAAGGTATAAGAACCAATGTCCCGGCTCTGTCCTCCTATCTCCTTATAAGGAGGTCAATGGTCTGCAATTCGAGGAGGATACCATGTCTCTAACACGTGGAACTCCCTTCATGTATTCTGTGATAAAATTGGGGTGGTTCTCATGTAACCAGCAAGGGAACTGGGGATTGCCTACCAGGGATGTTAGGGGTCCCGGACTTTTAGTCAACTCGAATCTCCTATTGATGCTCCTCCATGAACCTGCTAGCAAGTGAAGAAGTGGGGTCACCTCTAGGTTTGTTAGGCTTTCCTGAGGGATAACCAAAAAATTCCTTGTGTGCTTTTTGAGGCCAAGTCGTGCTCCATCAACATTCACAACTTACTGTCTTTATTATGGAAGATCTAAAATACAGCTGCCCATGGCAGCCTCATGGTACGCCTTGAAGTCAGGTAGTCCCGTCCTCCCTTCCCATGAGTGGGTCAGCAGCGAGTGTTTTAGGCCATGCCAGACAAAATGGTACACCATCTTTTTTAATGTAAGAAAAAAGGACTCCCCTACGTTGAATGGAATGGTCTGGAAAAAGTAGAGGACTCTTGGTAAAATATCCATTTTACTTGTGGTGATTCTGCTGAACCATGAGATGCGAAGACTATGTCAGGTTGGGTTAGGCTTTTGCCAGGCATGCACTGGCAGCGCGGTGTTCAACTATTTACTTTAGTGATTATATTCTAAAATTATTGCGCTGCGTTTACATTCCCACATCCCGAAACTGATACACAAAGACGAGGTGGGATTTGTCCTGGGCAGAGAGGCACAGGACAACACCATTAGAACCATATCCCTGACCTTGTGGATGAGACGCCACAAGATTCCTGCTTGCCTATTGATGGTGGATGCCAAGAAAGAATTCGATAGGGTTCATTGGGGTTTCCTAGATGCCTCTCTTCAAGCAATAGGCATCCGTCCACGGTTGAGGAACTGGATAATGGCCCTCTATCATGATCCAACAGTGCAGGTGAGCATAAATGGCAGCTTGTCAAACTCCTTCAATATATGAAATGGTACCAGGCAGGGGTGCCCACTTTCCCCATACTTATACATCCTAGTAATGGAGTTTCTAGCAAACTCCATCAGGAGAAATTCATCTATTAAGGGAATACAGATGGGGACCAGCTCTCACAAGATGGCTTTTGTTTACGGATGACTTATTGCTTTGTTACCCAACCAAGGATAGGTCTTCTGCCCATCTTGAGAGAGTTTGAAGACTTTGACCTTAAAGTTCAAAAATCTACCAATCTCCAAAACAACGATTCTAAATATCTCACTCCAGCCTATTTAGGGATCAAAATGCCGGCTAACCCCCACATGATATGATATAAACTACCCAGGTCTCTTAAACTCCATACAAAAAAAAAATCTCACAACCTGGCATAGTCTCCCCATCTCGTGGTTTGGCAGAATCAACCCCATTAAAATGGATAAGCCCTCTACGGGCTCTCATAAGGTCCAAACACCAACGTGTTTCGGATGGCAAAGCAGTCTCCTTCGTCAGTGACCTGGGCTCTTTTCCACTTTAAGGCTTCCAATGCCTTCTTTAAGCTCCAACTCTGAAAAATCTGTCTCCAAATCCTCAGCCTCATCTTCCCCTAGCGTACCAGGTTTGTTGTCCCGCACATAGTCCTGCATATCTTTGTGAAGTGTGTTGGGGTGCTGGTGTTTGGTGGGTAGATATGTTGTATAATGTGGCATTGTATGTTTTAAATTTTTCCCAAATATCAGCTGTAGAGTGAATCTGGCTCCCCGATCTTGCGTTTAGGGTAAGAATAGGTGGCTGTGTGTGTCTGGGATGTAAGGTCCGAGCAAGTAGTCTCCTCATCACCAAATTCAAAAAAATTCTTCCGGAGTCTATCCCTGGCGCAGTGATTTCTGGTCTAGGATGGATAAAATTTGGTGACACGGTAGAGATCTCTGCTTTAAGTGTATCAATAGATTTGTATTTATTTGTCGTCTCTTTCAGGCCCAATTGTAGTAGCACCTCTTTTAGCTCTATCAATCTTTCTCGCTTGAGCCTGGATCCATGTGATATACATATGCCTTTAATTACACAATTTGGAGCTTCCCATCTGTTTTAAAATTTGCAAAATCGAAGGAATTTCTAAGCACGTTTCATTGTTCTGTACTATACGATACGATACACTTTATTGATCCCGTGGGAAATAATGGTATCACAGCAGCACAACTTAAATAATAACATGAATTTCTTAATTGACAAGACAGTAGAGTTGACAGAAGAACATTATACATTAGATTAGGTCATACACAGTGGGTAAACTGAGAAGTAGAAGAAATAAGGAAGGAAATATTCACCTTGATGATTTAACACATGTTATTGTTGTACATTCCCATAGCAGTTGGCACAAATTATTTCCTATATTTTCCTTCTTACACCTCAGAAGGATAAGCCGGTTACTGAAAGTGCTCTTCTGTCTCATGAATAGCTCATATAATGGATGTGCCTGCATGTGTATCCCAGACCTCCCCTATCTCTCATTCCCAACTCCCCATATACTGGTGCGTGGTCTGACCATAAGAAGGTATGTATTGAACATTTTGGGGTATTATCAAGTAGGTCATGTGAAATTAATAAGTAGTCTATTCTTGTGTAACTGTTGTGTACTAACGAGTGGAAGCTATAGTCCTGGATTCCGGGATGCAAGACCCTCCATAAATCTATTAATCTAAGAGACACCAACTCTTTTTTTTTTTTTATTTATTTATTTTTTTTTAAATCTACGTAATGCCATATGGGGGACAGCCGACTTACCCGAAGAATCCAAGGCAGGGTCCAAAATCAGGTTGAAATTGCCTCCCAGGATGATACGAGAACCAACCGCGAATTCTGAAAATCTCTCCAGGACCACCACTCCTAACTCCACCTGTCCCTGATTAGGGAAATAAACATTAGCAATGGTGTAGATCAGTGCTTCCCAAACTCCAGTCCTCATGGCCCCCAACAGGTCAAGTTTTCAGGATTTCCTTACTATAGCACAGGTGATGTTTGATAATGGTTCCATCACCTGTTCAATAGTAAGGAAATCCTGAAAACATAACTTGCAAGTGCCCATTTGGTGCTGAAATCGTCTGCATCAGATTTCATCACCAAATTTGCACCTCCTGGCAGCAAAAAAAAAAAAAATATGCGCTTTGCACTTTTTGGCCAAGGGATGCAAACTTAGTGATGACATTTTTACACCATATTCCTGCACTCAGTTTACACCTCTTATTATTATTATTATTATTATTATTATTATTATTTAAAAAAAAAATGACTTGTGGTCCTCCCCAATTTTTATACCCAGCCATGATAATACCAGACAGCTGGGGGCTAGTAGTTTCAGGCTCGAGAGACCCAGCCTAAAAATATCAGCCTCCAGCCGCTCGGAGGCTGAAAAGGGAAATTAAATGGCTTCAAAAGGAGAAAAATTACTTGGTAAGGGCTACAGATATGGTGAGATATGGTCTTCTCCGACCTCGCCAAGTATTTTCTTTTTTTTTTCGGGGGGGGAGGGGGGTTGGGGGAGGGGATTAGCAATTCTAACTTTTGCTATGGGGCCCCATGATTTCTATGTACGCCCATGCATGACAGAGAAATATCTTTTTGTTGAAAATTTTCTAGTAAACCGGTGGATATCCAGAGACAAATCTAAGTCATTCAGGTTATATATAAGACCGAAAAAGCAGTTCCTTGTTGGGCAATGATTACTTATAGAGAGTCAAGATGGGATTGGACAAACTAAATATATGATGGGGATATAGGATGTGTGCTGCCTCGGAAACGACGAACAACCTGCGTCTTCAACAATCAACGATATTTTGAAAATGAACGACGTGTCAACGATCAACGATAAGGTCAGTATTTTTGATCGTTAACGGTCGCTTGTTGGTGTCACACGCAACGACCTCGCTAACGATGCCGGATGTGCGTCACGAAATCCATGACCCCGGCGATATATCGTTAGATATGTCATTGCGTGTGACGGGGCCTTTACACTTAATGTATGGACATCTATGGTTTGATTTCTTTGTTGGTGTGGATTGGATGGGTTGTTAGACATCTAGTGAGAAATTCATGCCAATAGTACCTTTAGAAATATATTTGCTTAGAAAATTGGTGACATGTTCAATACTGTACTTATTTCACTTGCTGAATACCAAGGCAGGAGACATATACTGTATACCAGGAAGGGGCCCAGGATGGGAGACATTACTACATAATGGGGGGGGGGCACATATGTATTTATAGGATTTAGGACGCTACAATGGCCCATAAATGTAACCAATATGCAGTGGGGGGGAGGCAGGTTTAAATTCTGCAGCGGGGCCCGTCGGACTCTAGTTACATCACTGTCTGCAGTCTTTCATTGGATTATCTGTTTTGAGAAGGTGCATCAAAATGTAAACAGTGTGTATCTGGATGTATAATATATATACACACACACTGTGTCAGCACACTATGATTAATACATGAACTCCATTATTGCCATACAGTTTAAAAACATAAGGTACTTAAAAAAATAAATAAATCTGCAAATCGTTAGTTTTAATTTAAGGTACAGGTTTTTCCTATTTTAACATGACTATGGGTGAAGCCAAGTTGCCTAATCTTCTCTGAACAGCATTCAGAGATCTACGTAGCAGCCACATGGCCCATAATCACCAACAGAGACTGACTCATTGTCTTCTATAGTGATCTGTGGCATGGTCACTGGGTAGGTAGGGGTTTAAGATGAGATGTGACATCATCCAGGGGCATAACGACCGCGGTCGCAGAGGTCGCCAATGCGACCAGGCCCGGGGTTGCAGGGGACCCGCTAGCCCTAGTCCCTGATCCAGATAGATGAGTGTTGGAGGCTGCACATGACACTGACATACGTAGGTCAGTTGCCGGGATGCCAGCATCACAGGAGGACGCCAGGGGAGCGCAGGGTAGGTGAGTACCATGGCCACTAGTCGCACAGGGCCCCTTCCAGCAGACAGCAGATGAGGCGCCGCAGGAAGCACAGTTCACTGTCATTTGCTGCTCCTGCGGTGCACAGGCTCCAGCACAGGGCACCCTCCCCTCCTGTGTGTCCTGTCTGCTCCCGTCTTCACCACACAGAGAGGGGGAGGTGCACCTGCACTGCTGCGGCCAGAGAAGAGAGAGAGGGGGGAGGGGAGCCTGCACTGCTGCGGCCGGAGAAGCTGCTTCTAAAGATCCTCTGAACTCCAGGAGGCCAAGAAAGAGGTGAGTATAATGTGAATCATGTAACATATGCTGTCTGTATGTGTTATGTATAAGATATGTTTCTCTTGTATAGTGTGCAATATGTAGCAGTGTCTGTCTGTGTATACTGTTTGTCTATCCTATCTGTCTGTCTGTACATCCATCCTGTCTATCTGTCTATCCAATCCATCCATCCTGTCTGTCTGTACATATATCTATCTATCTATACAAAATTCCATATGCCTCATTATGAAAGTGAACACAGTCCAATCGTTTTTTTATTTATTTTTTACTGTGTGTGGCACGGTGGGGGGCTATATACCAGGATGAGTGGGCTAGTCACACATCAGATTGTATACACTCACACAGCAGATCACACACACATCAGATTGCATACACTCACACATCAGATTGCATACACACACATCAGATTGCATACACTCACACATCAGCTTGCATGCACTCACACATCAGATCACACTTACACATCAGATTGCATTCACTCACACATCAGATCACACACACCTCAGATTGCATACGATCACACACACACACATCAGATTGCATATACTCTCACAAATTAGATCACACACATCAGATTGCATACACACACATCAGATCACACTTACACATCAGATTGCATACACTCACACAACAGATCACACACACCATATATCGCTCATACAATTGCGCCAGTGCACACTCAGCACATCCAGTGATGCCACTTGCTTCCGGCCAGCAGGTCCTAGAAGCTCCAGTGCACAGGGGCACATGATGCGTTCCACCCGCAGGTCTTGGAAGCTCCACTGCACATTGCACAGTGTCACAGGTCCTTAAGCCTCCCAGAAGCAATCAATATCGTTGGGTGTGGTGAGTGTGTGTGTGTGTGTGTGATTTGATGTGTGCGTTCCGCAGCAGGTCCAGATGCGTTCCACGGTTCCCAGTCAGTGTCTGGTGAGTATGATCGCTGGGTCTTCTTTCTTCCCTCTATTGGAGGTTCTGCTGTCTGTAATGAAGTGTCCTGCAGTATTCTTTAACTTTTTTAGCTGCATGGACACTTCATTATTAAACCACGACAAGGGCTTATTTTATATCTTAAATGTAGGCCTTGCTGAAAACTTCTGCTACGTCTTATTTTCAGGGAAGCACAGTAATACCACCACTGTGCCCCTTACATGGTAAAATGCTTCCTTTATGCCCTCTAGATGGTAAAACGTATTAATGGTAGAAAATATTAATGCCCTGAGCAAGTTCCCTAGAAAAGTGTCCACATTTTGCTCCTAGAAAGTGATCATAATGCCCCATGTGCTCCTTTGGTGGTTAGAATACCCTGAGTGCCCCTATAACAACAGTAATGGTTCTCAAGTGTCTTTTTAACATTTAATAATGTCTCCTAAGTCTCCCCATGTACACCTCCCCTATACACAGTATGATGTAACTACACCTCTCCTATAGACAGTATGATGGGTCCATAGCTCTCCCAAAAACAATAGCCCACACACTGTATAATGGCCACCACAATAGCCGACACACTGATTGTCCCAACAGTAGTCCCCACATTTGTATAATGGCTTCTACAGTAGTCCCCACACTGTATGAAAACCCCCAAAGTAGTCCCCACAGTATATGACAGCCTCCCACATTAGCTCCCATCCTGTATAAGTGCCCCCTACACTATTTACCGTAAGTGCCCATTACACTGTATAACTGGGAAGGGGGATGTGCATTTCGGGGAGACTTACCCCAAACCAAGTCTCCCCGAAAAAAAAAATTTGCCCCAAAAATATGACCTAGTGCTTTTTTCGGGGAAAAAAAAAATATAAGACCGTGTCTTCTTTTAGGGGAAACACGGTATGTGGGGCAGTAAGAGGATCACGGTTTTTCTGCCACACAGCTGGTGCAGTAATAAGGGCACATACGGCGGCAGCAGCTCACTATTGGGGTACCAGGAGGATGAGGAGTTTGTGCAGGTTGGGAATAGATGGGACGGGGCCGATCTCTGCCGATGAGTTGTTCCTGGAAGAAGTTATGTCAGTCTGGACCAGATGAAAAGATGGGAAAAGTGAACAATTCCATCCAAAAGAACATCAGCTGTAAGTCACCATCTATAACTGCACTGTGATCTCTTGTATGTCCTGCAGCACCGAAATGTACCACTATATAGTCACCATACAGCGGTAATATCAGTGTCATCTGCTGAGGTTCCACTATACCCACGATTAGGCTGCGCTACTGTAGTAATCTTGGTTACTCTGATGTTTCACACACCCCCCCCCCCCCCCTGAGCTGAACCCCTAGCTACCTCTATATTCTAATCCTGAATCGTGGTAACTGTTAAAGGGGCCCAATGGGAATCTTTCCCCCAGGGCCCACAAAAACCTGGAGCCGGCCCTGCATCTGGCATTTGCCAGGGTGGCCAGATGGCAAGTCCGGCCCTGATTACAGCTCCTGTCATTGTGCCCCTTTGCTACTGCGCCTGACATCGTGCCCCTTGCTGTTCTGATACTGTCTCTGGCATTATGCTCCTTGCGCCCTTGCTGCTGCGTCTGGCATTGTGACCATTACCCCCCTGCTACTGTGCCTGGTATTGTACCCCTTATCCCTTTGCTACTATGCATTGCATTGTGTCCCTCGCCCCTCTGCTACTGCGCCTGGCAATGTGCCCCTCTGCTACTGCACCATGCAGCGTGCCTCTCTGCTGTGGACCTTAGCAGCACACCACTCTGCTGCAGTGCCTGGCAGCATGCCCCTCACCTCTTTGCTTTTGCACCTGACTGCTGAACCTGGCAATGTGCCCCTCCACTACTGTGCCTGGCAGTGAGCCTCTCTGATGTCGCACCTGGCAGTCGCCAATCTGCTGCAGTGCCTGACAGTGCCCCCACCGTCCCTTTGCTACATGCGCCTGGTAGCGTTCCCCTTACCCCTCTCCTACTGCACTTGGCAGCACGCCTCTCTCTTGTAGTGACTGTCGGTGTGCCCCTCTGCTTTGATGCTTCTCGAACCCTTTCTGCTACTTGCACCTGGCAATGGTCCACTTTCCCTCTACTGTTTGAGCCTGGCAGTGCAGCCCACACCCCTCTGCTACTACGACATACCACAGGTCCAGGGCTGCATCTATAGAGAACCTGCTGGCTGGATGAACAAGCGTGAGACTAGAGTGGCTGAATCAACCCTAAATGAAAAAATAGTCTACTGTGACTCTCTTGTTAGGACCTGTTTGAGGCCATCTGCTCCAAAAGGCTTCCTCAGACAGACTTGATACTAGCCACTCTATCCTACAGGTTCCAGAGAAACCTTGTCCTTCACTTTTACACCCCTGTACAGGGATAGAGACTTATCTCAGGCAAAGGGTTGCATCTACAAAGTAGCTGCTGGCTGGAAGAGCGAGATTTAGGCTAGAGTGGCTGAATCGACCCTAAAAGAAAAAACTGTCTACTTTGACTCTTGTTAGGAACTGTCTCAGGTTGTCGGCTCAAAAAGGCTTCCTCAGACAGACTTGATACTAGCCACTCTATCCTACAGGTTCCAAAGGAACCCTGGCCTTCACTTTTACACCCCTGTACAGGGATAGAGACTTTCCAATGGGTTGGATCCACAGAGTAGCTGCTGGCCGGAGGAGCGAGCTTGAGGCTAGTGGTTGATTCAACAATAAGTTAAATATAGCAAACTAAAAGGGAACAGTATTTATCTGCCCAGGTCACAGAAACTGATGCACTAACAGGATACAGCAGCCCTCCTTGATAAAGATGAAGCCTGCACAGGGGCAAAATACTGTTGAGACAACCACCCACAACCTACCAGAAGGGGGTGATTGCTCAGTATTAAAATTGCACAGGCATTATGCTTGTATACGGGGCGGGTAAGTTGGTACACAGTGCGCCTGGCTTACAGCCTATTACTGAAGCTCCTACTATTAGATCATACGGACTACCCAGCACTCTATCATTGCTCTCCACCAGGAAAGACACCCTAATTTACAAGACCAACATAGATGGGATTGGCTGTAATCAAGAATTGTGTACATAAAATATAAATAAATGATGTATTGGTTAATATTTTTGGCTAAAATACGCAAACTCACAACCTAACATCAAGGGTCCTCATTGTTTTGAGTCCCTATACTAAAATTATAACCAAAGCCACAGAAAAATTAAAATTTCCCAAAATTTCATAAGTTCAATGTAGCAAAAAATGGGCAACAGTATTTCCCTGCCCAGGTCACAGAATGTAATGCAGTAACCGGATGGAGCAGCCCTATTTGCTAAATAGGCCAGGGCGTCACATTACCTCCATATCAGGTCGTCACAGGGTATTGTGCAATCTGCCCTTCTTTGCAATATCCACCTTCTCCTTGGTTAAGGGTCCCTAACCATTGGTGTTGCCAAGAACAGCTAATCAAAATCCTAGGAACACTCTGCACCACACCCACCAGACACACCAGTGGACAGCCTGAGTGGAATAGGGTCGCCCACATGGGGGGATTGGTTACGGGGAGGTCAGGAGTGTCAGGAGTCAGTCAGTTGAGCAGTGACTCTCAAGAGGAGAGGTCACTGGGCAGTGTAGTGTTGGAGGAGACAGTGAGAGGAAGTCAGGAGCTGGGCTCCTAGAAACTATTAGGTGGCAGACGTTGGTCTGGGCCTGGTAGGAGCTGGACCCCGGTCGCAGGGGATCGTGACAAGGGGCACGGACTGTCGAGGAGGACAGCCGGCGGCCTTGTGCCATCAACGGGCAAGGGCCAGGGCACGACTGGGTACGTGAACCCTAGGTCAGGGAGTAGCTTCAGGCGTCCTGACAATTTACCCAACGAGGACGGAGCCTTCAAGATCAGTTCTCCACCCGCTCCAAAATCGGGGTACTAGCGCAACGAGGGGGATAGGACTTTCCACACATACAGTCCAGAAAATCCCAAGTGTGAACCCTGAGAGCAAGCTCACCCAGTTAGCCATACTGGGCATGGGACCCGATTTAGTTTCAAACTAAAAGGACAAACTTGAAGACAAGGTGCCAAGGCAAAGGTCACAGGGTAACAGGCAACACCAATGGGCACGGGATTCAGGCGTGCTCCCTTCAAGCGGCAGCGGTGTCCAGAACTTCAGTTTACTACAGTTGTCGGTGTCAGCGTTATTGGACTGAGTACGCACGCAAGTGACCCTTACCATTCCAACGGCACCTCCCCGTCACCATCACCGAGTCCCGGGGCATTCCCCCTACCCATGGAGGGGTTAAACACCTAGCTGCCCACACCATCGCCACCGTGTACTCCCAATTGCAGCAGTGGTACTTCACCTTACCACGCACCACGGATGGCGTCACGAACTTTCCACTCCATCCCCTGTACATAACCCCCCTTCGTTTGAGCAGCCGCACGTCCCCCGGGTCCGGAGCCCTCTCGAGCCACCGCGGATCCAGATCCAAGCAGCCCAGCTGCTGATACAGGGGCGGAACAGTAACATACAGTAGGTGCAAAACACTGATGAGCCAACCACTCACAACCTGCCAAATCATGGATGGGGTGATTGCTCAGTATTAACATTGCACACAGACAAGGCCTGAATAGGGGGCTGGTCACACACATGAAGTGCACAGTGCCTGGCTTACAGCCTATTAGTGATGCCCATAGTATTAGATTAGGCGGGCTGCCCAGTATTCTATCAGTGCACCCCACAATCACAGAGACCCTAGTTTACAAGGCCAACATAGATGGACTTGGCTGCATCCTGCATAAAAAGAGATGTAATGTGCAAAAATATATAATATATTTATGTGGCATGGGTCAATATTTTGGCCAAAATATACACGCTCGCAACCCACGTCAAGGGTCCTCATTATCTTGCAAGCCCCTACCTAAAATTAAATGCAAAGCCACAGAAAAAGGAGTTAAAATTCCTCGAAAGTTCAATATAGCAAGAAAAAAAAACTTAAATCTTTTTGTGGCTTTGCTTTTAATTCACCCTTAAAGGGGTTTCCCCACAAATAAAGTTAAACTTAATCTATTGAACAGGATCACAGCTGATTCTTTTTGTGAGGTAAAACATTTCCCTACCTGCTTTTAAAAATTCTTTTTCCTCAAAGAAAGAATAATTTGTGATCCTGTGCTGTAATATCTGCATACATTTTTATGTCCTCCCCTGCCTAGGAGTATGATCAGACCATGTCCCTGTACGGTCAGACACATCCATTAGGCTCTGTGCGCACTAGGCGGATTTTACCGCAGATTTCCTGCGGATTTGCTGCATGTTTCGCTGCAGAAAATGTTCATAACCTTTCTGCAGTGATTCACCAGCAAATCCTATGGGGAAAAAAAAATGTTGTGCACACTAGGCGGATTTTGACAGCTACAAGTTTTGCTGCGGGATTCCCGCAGCAAAAAGAATTGCATGTCACTTCTTTTCCACAGGTATCTGCGGCATTTCACTCCATTGACTGTAGTGTAATCGTGAAATCCTGCAGAAAATAACGCAGGTAGCAAATTCTGTGCGTTTCATTGCGTTTTCCTGCGTTATTCCCTGCGGGATTTCGTGTTTTTCGGGACATAATGTTCATCACTGTCCTGGGTTTTGCAAGGAAGTGATGTCATTATGACAGGAAGAGGAAGCGGAGCAGAGAGTAAACACACACACATCACATTCACACACAGACATATAGAATACATATAGAAATCAAACGTACATATTAAAAATAAAAAAACAAAAAAAAAGTGGGCTCCGCCGTATTTTTACCGTTCAGCCGAGGTAAACACACAGCAGCGGCATGGTATTCTCAGGCTGGGGAGGGCGTGTGCCATGGTCAATGCCCGCCCCCCCCTTCCCCCGCAGCCGAGAATATCAGCCCGCAGCTGCCCTGGGACTGTCGCATCTATTATGCAACAGTCCCGGAGTGTCCCCGGCTCTTTCAGATTGCCGTGATGCGGTGGCAGCTTACATGATTAACCTGTAAGTAAAGTGAATAAACACACCGAAAAATTCTTTATTTTAAATAAAACACAAAAACACCACTTTATTAACCCCCAAACACACAGCTCCGGCGTAATCCACGCAGGTCCCACGACGCTTGCATCCAGCCGTGTCTGACACATACTCAATGCATTCTCGTAACGAGACTGCAGATGTAATTACAGGTCATTTCTCATGGTCGGTAATGTGAACACATTACCGCTCGCGAGAACTCCAGTGTGTCCTCACAGGGACTCTATCTATTGATTGATCTGTCCTCTATCTATTATCTATCCATCAATCTATCCTATCTATCTGTTTATTTATTTATTTATCTATGTCTATCCCTATATCTATCTATCTATATCTCTATCTATCTTCTATATCAGAAGGAAATGACTTTTTTTTTTTTTCTTCAATGTGCTTTATTGCATTGAATGCATTAAAACACACGTACCAACCTGCTGAAAAACCGCCCCAAAACTGCACCACATCCGCACCAAAACGCATGCGGATTTCGGTGCGGTTTTTTTTTGCGTTTTCCCCCCCCTAAATGTTGGGATCTGTCTAAGGACATCAGCTCAAAAAGGCTTCCTGGGATAGACTTTGGACAAAACACTCCATTAATGCTGGTCCCAAAGAAACCCTGACCTACAGCCTTGAGCCTCAATACAAAGACAGTTTCATAGCTTTAAGGTTGAAAGACCTAAGTCCATCAGGTTTATTCTAAAAGGTAATGTGCTGATAGAGGAAGGCAAAAACCCCATCAGACAGATGCTAATTGCACCATATTAGGGGAAAAATTCCTTCCCGACTCCACATATGGCAATCAGACTAGTTCCCTGCATGAAAGACCCATAACAAAATCTAGGAACAATAACCTGCAATATTCTATTATTCACAAAAGGCACATATGCCATCCATGAACTTTTTTCTTTCAGCCGGGGTAGTAATGGAGGTGTCTGATAGATACCTCTCCATTACTAACCCCCGGGGTTGATGCCAGCTGTCAATTCACAGCTGACATCAGCCCCAAAAGTATTAATCCGATTGCTACCACACAAGGGCAATCAGGAAAATCTGGGCAAAGCGCCAGAATTGGTGCATCTAATGCATTTGCAGCGTCTGTCTGGCTTGCTAAGGTAGCGGGGAAACCCCGGGTAGGCCCCGACCTTATCTTCAAACTAACCGGTCTCCAGCAGCCTGCAGGGCCCCCACCTCCGGGTATATTAAAATGATCTGCGGCAGCAGCTCATTAGACTGTCAGGCCGCCACCGCAGGTGATGATATTGTATGCTTGTAAGCAGCAGTCAGATAATAATAGTGCCAGCAGCTACAGAGGAGACGGTCCTGACCTGGAGGGGCACCCGGAGCTTATGATCTGCGAGCATGGCAGGGGCAGAACAGAAGCTGCTTTCAAGAGGAAGAAAATGCATCTAGTGGTGGAGCAGTCAGGACCTGCGGTGATGTAATGCCCACGTGACAGTGTGGGAGGAGACGGGCAGGAGATACTGAATACATTGTGCTCGGTATTGAGAGATGAGGGGTGCAGGGTGAGTGGCATATGGGGGGGTCCAGACTGTGACACAGGGGTGTTAAGGGATACAGAGTGTGTGGGACATGGGGTTTCAGTGTGTTTGAGAGAGGGGTAATTTGGGGTGCAGCCAGTCTGTGTGATATATGCAGGATATGAGGGTGTTGCGTTTGTGCACCAGTCCCTGGTGCGTAACATAACTGAAGTCCACACTGTAAACGTATATCAGTAAGGATTAGGGAAAGAAGGAAAGAGGGATAGCAGCAGTCAGCATGGGATGGGATTTAGAAAGCTGGATGCTGAGCTGAGAGAAAGAGGCTCTTTTCCTCATCACCCAGCCTTTCTATGTTCTGATATCCATCTTGTCCTCAGCTCCCAGATTTCCCATTCTCTGATATCATACAAGCTGGCTATCAGAACATAGAAAAGTTGGGTGCTGAGGAAAAGAACCGAGTGTCCAGATTAATTATCCTGTACCGAGTATCAAGTGTCAGTGTCATTATCCTGTACCCCCAGTGTCAATGTCATTATCCTGGTGGGCTGGCTGCATTATACACTGAGGCCTGGGGGGCTGGCTGCATTATACACGGGGGCCTGGCTACGTTATACATGAAGGCCTGGGGGGCTGGCTGCATTACACACGGAAGCCTGGGGGGCTGGCTGCATTATACAGGGAGGCCTGGGGGGCTGGCTGCATTATGCACGGAGGCCTGGGGGGCTGGCTGTATAATACACGGAGGCCTGGAGGGCTGGCTGCATTATACACGGATGCCTGGGGGCTGTCTGCATTATACACGGAGGCCTGGGGGGCTGGCTGCATTATGCACGGAGGCCTGGGGGGCTGGCTGTATAATACACGGAGGCCTGGCGGGCTGGCTGCATTATACACGGAGGCCTGGGGGCTGGCTGCATTATACAAGGAGGCCTGGGGGGCTGGCTGCATTATACATGGAGGCCTGGGGGGCTGGCTGCATTATACACGGAGGCCTGGGGGGCTGGCTGCATTATACACGGAGGCCTGGGGGGCTGGCTGCATTATACACAGAGACCTGGGGGGCTGGCTGCATTATACAAGGAGGCCTGGGGGGCTGGCTGCATAATACACGGAGGCCTGGGGGGGCTGGCTACGTTATACATGAAGGCCAGGGGGGGCTGGCTGCATTACACACTGAGGCCTGGGGGGGCTGGCTGCATAATACACGGAGGCCTGGTGGCTGCATCATACATGGAGGTGTCTGGGGATGCATTATACAACATGAAGGACACCTTGTACATGGACTATAGGGGTGCATTATACATAGAGGAGTATGGGGCTGCATAATACAATATGAAGGTTTATGGGGCTGCATTATAATACATATAGGATTATGGGAGTGCATTATAAAACAAGGAGGACTATGGGGGGGCATTATAATATGAGGAGAACTATGGGGTGAATTATAATACATGAACTATGGGAAATGCATTAAAATAATTGGAGGGCTATGAGGGCTACCTTGTACATGGAGGACTATGGGAAATGCATTATAATACATGGAGAATTATGGAAAATGCATTATAATACATGGAGGACTATGAGGGTGCATTCTAATATATGAAGGGTTATGTGGGACACGTTATACTATATGGAAGGCTATGTGGGGGACATTATTGTATTTGGAGAACTATATAGCACCCAGCTTTCCCACGTTCTGCTATACATCTTCTCTCAGGACCCAGCTTTCCCATGCTCTGATATGGGAAAGCTGGGTGCTGAGGGAAAGATGTATAGCAGAGCATGGAGAAGCTGGGTGTCGAGGATGAGATGGATATCTGAACATAGGAAAGCTGGGTGCTAATAGAGGGATTTCAGATCAGGGGAAACCTGGGTGCTGAGAGTAAAGGTCGCTTTACACGCTGCGATCTCTCTAGCGTGTGTACCCTCCCCCATCGGTTGTGCGTCACGGGCAAATCGCTGCCTATGGCGCACAGCTGCACAACATCGCTCGGACCCGTCACTACTTACCTGCCTATTGACATCGCTGTGACCGGCGAACCGCCTCCTTTCTAAGGGGGCGATTCGTTCGGCGTCACAGCGACGTCACTAAGCGGGCGCCCAATAGAAGCGGAGGGGCGGAGATGAGCGGGATGAACATCCCGCCCACCTCCTTCCTTCCTCATTGCCAGCGGCCGCAGGTAAGGTGAGGTTCCTCGTTCCTGCGGTGTCACACATAGCGATGTGTGCTGCCGCAGGAACAACGAACACCATTGTACCTGCAGCAGCAACGATAATTGAGAATAGGGGAGCATGTCAACGATTAAAGATTTTGCACGATTTTGCGACCTTTTTCCATCGCACGTAGGTGTCACATGCAACGACATCGCTAACGTGGCCGGATGTGCGTCACGAATTCCTTGACCCCAACGACATCGCTTTAGCGATGTCGCTGCGTGTAAAGCGGCCTTAAGAGCCAAGTGTCGGTGTACATGGCTTGAGGAGGCCCAGGTCCAAACTTGCATCGGGGCCCATCACACTCTAGTTACGCCACTGACATCATCTATTGTTATGAATGTGGGGCTTGTGTTATCTACTGTATATAGAGGTGTTACCATTTCCCTGTGATGACTGCTGAAAAGTACAGAATGGGAAGTATGCGCTTAGGTTTAGGCGTAGTGAGTAGTGTAAACATTTCTGTATGGAAGGCTCAGTGTGTCTGACGTGTATTATCCACACAGAAGGCAGTGTCTTTGTTATATGCATTATGTGTATACAAATTGTTCTTTGGTTGCTCTTACAGAAATCTCTCATCCGCCTTCTTTCAGACACGATTTCTAACCCACCATATGTGGGAAGCTGCTTTGTACCGTAATAACTGCTTTGTAACCTGCTCATTATATCTGCTTATTCTCGATTGCTATCTGCTGCCCGTTAGTAATACTGCAAGCTCACAGCTATTCGCGAATCAATTAATGCGCACTTCAGTAAGAATAAACCTATATTTCCCGTCAGCTGTTGTATCCTTTCCACCTGCATTGTAGGTCCTCCGCAGCATTAATCTCCTGGTTAAGCAGCTTGAACACGTCACAGTTCCTTTCTATCGATTGCTGTGACACATTTACATAGTGATTAACAGAAAATATTATTTATCATGTGGGAGGCTAATTGCGGGTATGCCGTTGTGTAAGAGATTCTCTGCCACAGCAATACTGTTGTACTGACACCACATGGAGTATATTTGCTTACCCACCACAGGCGGTTTGCTGGCAAGCAGCATCTTCATATATACCAGATTTTAATACAGAGATCTACTCTATTTCCCCAATATTCAGCAAGCAGATTTTGCCAGAAATTTTGGAATAAAACAGTTTATGTTGCGTTTTCTGTTGTTTATATACCAGTTTTGGCTCCAATTACTTTTTAAAAAGTTAATGACGTTTTGCTGGAGTGAACATGATCAATCAAACACCGCTGACAACGTCCTCATTATATATACTACAAAAGTGGGAATATGCTGGTGGTGGCAAACGCCGACTGAAAAATTTAGCAAAATTTATTGAGTGTTAACTACTTTGGCGCTTATTGTTCCAGCACAATCTTCAACAAAACTGGCTTTCAAAATGCCAGTCTTTATGAATTGGAGCCATTGGCTTGTGGCACACACTTGTTCAGTGGTCAAAGACTAAACACAATATGGAGAAGATTTATTAATTCAGTGTAATTGTCGTAAATGGCACCAAATGTATCATAGTGGCCTATACTAATGATAAATCTGATGCATTTTACAGATTGTCTAGTCTAAAGCCTGCTTTACACGTTACAAACTATTAACCCCCGTCATACGACCTCGATGTGGGCGGCGAACATCCACTTCCTGGAATGGGAGGGACGTTCGGCGTCACATCGACGTCACGCGGCAGCCAGCCAATAGAAGCGGAGGGGCGAAGCTGAGCGGGACGTAAACATCCCGCCCACCACCTTCCTTCCGCATTGTGGGCCGGGAGCCGCAGGACGTAGGTAAGATCTGTTCATCATTCCCGGGGTGTCACACACTGTAATGTGTACTACCCCGGGTACGATGAACAATCTGACGTGCAATTCTAGAGAAAGGTACGATGTGTATGCGATGAACGTTTTAACGTTCAATCGCAATCGCACGTACCTGTCACACAC
Source organism: Anomaloglossus baeobatrachus (assembly GCF_048569485.1). Lineage (NCBI taxonomy): Eukaryota > Metazoa > Chordata > Amphibia > Anura > Aromobatidae > Anomaloglossus > Anomaloglossus baeobatrachus. The sequence goes on along the minus strand of NC_134353.1, from coordinate 705,934,046 downwards.
TGCAATGTACCTTACAATGCCGAATGTGTGTCACTTACGACGTGACCACGCCGACACATTGTAAGATACATTGCAGCGTGTAAAGCGGGCTTAAGGGTGCTTTCACATCAGCGTTTTTTTGCCGGTCGGCAAAAAACTGCAAACCACATATGACCGGATCCTGTGGATTGTATGTGCAACGCATGCAACTGCAATTATTATTTTACCGGATCTTTCTGCAGCGGGACACACAATTTATCGGCCGGCACTGGAGACAGCTGATCAGGAGTCAGCTGAAATCCTGATCTCACAGCCCGCACACGCTGCAATGGATGCAGGTAACAGTCACTGCCTGCTGCCGATCACGTGTGACCGTGTGCGGGCTGTGTGGCCAGGAGTTCAGCTGAGCTCAGATCAGCTGACTCCAGTGTCGGACGATTACTTGTTCTATGTTCCGCTGCATCCATCGCAGCATGTGCGGCTGTGAGGTCAGCTGAGTTCGGCCGGCACTGGAGTCAGCTGATCTGAACTCAGCTGAACTCCTAGCCAGCAGAAGTAGTAATCAGATCTGCTGACTCCAGTGTCAGCCGATTACTTGTTCTGTGTCCACTGCATCCATTGCAGAGTGTGCGGGCTGTGAGGTCAGCTGAGTTCAGATCAGCTGACTCCAGTGTCGGTCGAACTCAGCTGACCTCACAGCCCGCACACGCTGTGATGGATGCAAGGGGACACAGAACAAGTATTTGGCCGACACCGGAGTCAGCTGATCTGATTACTTGTTCTGCTAGCTGTGAGGTCAGGAGTAGGGATGAGTGAGTAAAATGCTCGGGTGCTCGATGGGCGAAGCCAATGTCGATTTTTTTTATTTTTTTTTCTCGTTTTTTTTATTTTTTAATGAATAAAAAAAAAAATAACCCAAACACAACCCTAGGGTTAGGGTTAAAAAAAAGTGTGGGTTCCAACTGCATTTTCTATTGCTAAGGTTAACTAAAGCAGCTACTGGTTGCTAACCCCCACTACTTGGTTATATTTTTGTATGTTAGCCAGGTACAGCAGGCAGGTACAGGCTTCACCCAACCCCCAGCTGCCGATTTGTACCCGGCTGGGAACCAAAAATATAGGGAAGCCCTTTTTTTAATTATTTCATGAATTTCATGAAATTAAAAAAAAACCGACATGGGCCCTTGCCCAATTTTTGTGTCCAGCTAGGTACAACTAGGCAGCTGGGGATTGGAATCAGCAGAACAGGGTGGCACAAGCTTTATGGGCCCCCCCGATGCGAATTGCAGTCCGCAGCCACCCCAGAAAATGGCGCTTTCATAGAAGCGCCATCTTCTGGCGCTGTATCCAACTCTTCCGGCGGCCTTGGTGCTGGGTGGCACGCTGGGTAATAAGGGGTTAATACCAGCTTTGTTTTATCAGCTGGTATAAAGCCTGAGATTCTTAATGTCAAGCCAAGTTTGACCCGGCTATTAAGAATCTCCAATAAAGGGTTAAAAAAAAGATACCACACAGAGAAAAAATACTGTATTAGAAATAAATACACAGACACACTTAGGGACTCCATCTATATTACTCCCTCTCACCCCTCCACGATCCTGCTCTTTTTTCTTCTGTCTTCTTCAACCGATGCAGCTCTACTATATCACAAAGCAAGGGGGAGAAGCTACTATCTGTGCATGCTCAGTACAGATAACAGGATCCTGCCTTCAGAATGCGGTGACTTCCGGTACAGCAGGATCTGGCGCCCATTGAACTACATTGGAGGTACCGCCGTAATGCATTGGATCCAGTGAGGTGCGGTATTTTGACCAAGGTCAAAAACCCAACAAGTAGCGTTTATGAAACACTGTAAAATACCGCAAAACACCGGATCCTGTGTAATGCCGCATGTGACCGCATATTGCCGCGATTCAATTGCAAATGCATTGAAATGACAACGCATTTGTAAAGCATCCGGTCATATGTGGTTTGCGTTTTTTTGCCAACCGGCAAAAAAACGCTGATGTAAAAGCACCCCAACTTTTCACCATCTATTAATTGGCTTTCTTTTAGATTACCGTATACAGTATACTCAAGTATAAGCCGAGGCACCTAAGTTGACCACAAAAAACTGGGTAAACTTATTGGCTCAAGTATAAGCCTAGGATTCTAAGACGCGCCCCAAATTTAGAGAAGGAAAATTGGAAAAATAATTTTTACTGTTAAAATGTGGGTCTGTTTAATAATCCTAGTGTGTCTTCTATTAAGTAGCTCAGCAGGGCTGTGCAGCGGTGGCTGCAGATTGGCTCACAAGGCTGGATTGGCAATTTTTCAGGCTCAGAGGACAGGGTGTCTGCGGCTCAGAGGGTCACAGGATGGAAGGTCGGCAATACTCATGGCTCGGGGGTGTCGCAGCTCATGATGGCTGGCAGGCTTAATGGGGCCCGCCGCCTGCCGGCAGGCTCAGTTTCGCCCACCGCAATAACCCTTAGTTCCCAGTATCTCCGAAAACCACCCCCACCCCACCCCCCGAGCCACAACAGCCCCAAGCCACAGTATCGCCAACCCTCCATCCTGTGACCATGCGTTTTGGTGGGAAAAATGCGTTTTATAATCCGGAAGTGGGATCCTCATTCGAGTATAAGCCGAGGGGGACATTTTCAGCATAAAAAAATGTGCTAAAAAACGTGGCTTATACACGAATATATATGGTACTTTTAAGCCTAAAATGGAGCAAATTTTTAGTAAATTTTGTGTATTTTACAAACATGCTTAGCCAAACCTTGTATACACACTTTTTAACAGTATCTAATGAGACATAAATTCATCGTGTAGTTTTCACCAGTTTTTGGGGGGGTTTTGTATAAAACTGTTTGAAATGTTACAAAACTTGTGCAACTTTTTGTATTTTATAACAGTCCCTGATAGCGTTTTGAAAAATGGGCGGCTCTTATGTGGGACGATACATGACAAAGCGTGCATGAGAAATTAATCATTATAATTTACACCACAAACATTGAGTAAAGTATGACAGATATGTAGTCTATCCCCTGACTAGACTGATATTTCTGGTAGGGACACCGCAGCTGAAAGAAGTGGCAAATTTATTAAGGATATGTTCCCACGATGAGTATTTGGTGCGTTTTTGATGTTGCAGATTTTGAACAACATTTATGCACCTATTAGGTTATTTACAGTCATATGAAAAAGTTTGGGCACCCCTATTAATGTTAAACTTTTTTCTTTATAACAATTTGGGTTTTTGCAAAAGCTATTTCAGTTTCATATATCTAATAACTGATGGACTGAGTAATATTTCTGGATTGAAATGAGGTTTATTGTACTAACAGAAAATGTTCAATCTGCATTTAAACAAAATTTGACCGGTGCAAAAGTATGGGCACCCTTATCAATTTCTTGATTTGAACACTCCTAACTACTTTTTACTGACTTACTAAAGCACTAAATTGGTTTTGTAACCTCATTGAGCTTTGAACTTCATAGGCAGGTGTATCCAATCATGAGAAAAGGTATTTAAGGTGGCCACTTACAAGTTGTTCTCTTATTTGAATCTCCTATAAAGAGTGGCATCATGGGCTCCTCAAAACAACTCTCAAATGATCTGAAAACAAAGATTATTCAACATAGTTGTTCAGGGGAAGATACAAAAAGTTGTCTCAGAGATTTAAACTGTCAGTTTCCACTGTGAGGAACATAGTAAGGAAATGGAAGAACACAGGCACAGTTCTTGTTAAGCCCAGAAGTGGCAGGCCAAGAAAAATATCGGAAAGGCAGAGAAGAAGAATGGTGAGAACAGTCCAGGACAATCCACAGACCACCTCCAAAGACCTGCAGCATCATCTTGCTGCAGATGGTGTCAATGTGCATCGGTCAACAATACAGCGCACGTTGCACAAGGAGAAGCTGTATGGGAGAGTGATGCGAAAGAAGCCGTTTCTGCAAGCACGCCACAAACAGAGTCGCCTGAGGTATGCAAAATCACATTTGGACAAGCCAGTTACATTTTGGAAGAAGGTCCTGTGGACTGATGAAACAAAGATTGAGTTGTTTGGTCATACAAAAAGGCGTTATGCATGGAGGCAAAAAAACACGGCATTCCAAGAAAAGCACTTGCAACCCACAGTAAAATTTGGTGGAGGTTCCATCATGCTTTTGGGGGCTGTGTGGCCAATGCCGGCAACGGGAATCTGGAATCTTGTTAAAGTTGAGGGTCGCATGGATTCAACTCAGTATCAGCAGATTTTTGACAATAATGTGCAAGAATCAGTGACGAAGTTGAAGTTACGCAGGGGATGGATATTTCAGCAAGGCCATGATCCAAAACACCGCTCCAAATCTACTCAGGCATTCATGCAGAGGAACAATTACAATGTTCTGGAATGGCCATCCCAGTCCCCAGACCTCAATATCATTGAAAATCTGTGGGATGATTTGAAGCGGCTGTCCATGCTCGGCGACCATCAAACTTAACTGAACTGGAATTGTTTTGTAAACAGGAATGGTCAAATATACCTTCATTCAGGATCCAGGAACTCATTAAAAGCTACAGGAAGCAACTACAGGCTGTTATTTTTGCAAAAGGAGGATCTACAAAATATTAATGTCACTTTTATGTTGAGGTGCCCATACTTTTGCATCGGTCAAATTTTGTTTAAATGCCGATTGCACATTTTCTGTTAGTACAATAAACCTCATTTCAATCCAGAAATATTACTGAGTCCATCAGTTATTAGATATATGAAACTGAAATAGCTGTTGAAAAAACCCAAATTGTTACAAAGAAAAAAGGTTAACTTTAATAGGGGTGCCCAAACATTTTCATATGACTGTACGTTACTTGCGTTTTATTTTTCATTGCATTTTTTTACAACGTTTTTGATTTTTTTTGCCTTTTTTTTTTTTTGTCTTTGGTATGTCATGTTTTACATAAAACTGCTTTGCTTTTGATAATTCCTGGTATTTATCTTTGCCAGAACTTTATTGATACAGTTATGCGCATATTACATGTTTTTAGCTTATTTCTGAGCGGAAAGACACTAACAATGAATATGCATTTTTCACCTGAGGATTTTCTGCATCTGATGCAATTTTAAGGGGAAAATTTACACATAAATTCACTACACGCACAAGACAAATTGACATGTTAGTTAGTTGGACTTCAAGAGATTACCCACACAAAATCATAAATAATATAAGGCAAAAAACCTCTCTCTAATAAGCATAAAAACTGTAGAAAACCAAGTATATTGTGCCTGAAAAAAATCCTTTATTGACTTAATAAAATATACACATTAATACCTAGGTGTATCAAAAACATAAAACTAGTGTGTGTTTATTAGAATTTTCATCTATGGGCATGCAACTTATTTTTGGCTATCTGCACTTTACTGTACCTGCACTGATCTGTTTATATTCCCTGAAGCAAATGCACTTTGCATGCGGTAGCATTATGTGATTTTTGACTGCTTTTTTTTTTTAAGAGTGCTATGAAGCAAACTGAGGCATTTATAGGTGTTGTTAATTTTTTGTGTGACCTAAATAGGTTCCCATATACTATTATCTTACAACAATTGTTATCTAATTTTGTACTCACTTTATAGAGGTATCCTGCAACTGAATTGTTGCATTCTACTGAATTTTGTGGACTATTCCCTGCTTTTCATGTCAGCAATGTTTTTGATACACATAGGTTTTAATGTGTATTTTATTAACTCAATAAAGTATTTTTTTCAGGCACAATGTACTGTTTTCTACGATTTTTATGGTAGTTGGTTAGTAAATCAGGGAAAATCAGACCTGGCCCTTTCCACCAAATAGGTTCCGTGGGCTCAAGCTCACTCAAGAGTTCTCTAAAACGTCATCCTTTCCCGCTGGGACATGTCTTCAGGTTCACTCAACAAAATAATCCACTTGCTTTATCAGGTGAAGGCATCTCTCAGTTAGTGGCTCACCCCAGAAAATATGGCGAAAGGAACATCTTGGAGCCAGCGTCCCCTATCTTTAGTAACAACAGATGCCAGCAGGAGAGGTTGGGGAGGTAGTCTTCCAAGGTATCTGGCCAAAAGACATGGACAACAAAATCTTCAAACTTCAGAGAGCTAAGAGCTGTAGAGGAAGCCCTCAAGTCAGAAAAATCTTTACTGAAGGGTACCCTGGTCAAATCTTTGTCTGTCAATATGACTACAGTGGCTCACCTGCAACATTTGGGGAGCACACGGTTTGGGAGATTGTGGGAATCTTCCATTGGGCAACTCCTGTCCTTGTCTGCTCTTCATCTAAAAGGTTCTGAAAACATTAAAACAAACTTCTTAAGCAGGATAGATTTACATCCGGGAGAGTGGAGCCTGAATTACAGAGTCTTCAAGATGTTGATGAAGTAATGGGGTTACCCAGATATAGATCTTTCTGTGAATCTTCACAATGCAAAAGGTAGATAAATATTTTCCTCTGAATCCAAATGATTCTTCAGCGATGGTAGACACTTTCGCCCACCCTTGGAAGTTCAGGCTGGCTTATGCCTATCCTCCTATTCCTTTGCTACCAAAAACATCACAGAAAATCTGGACGGAAGAAGTCAATAGCATTCTGATGGCACCTCTATGGCCAAAAACAAGCTGGTTTGAAATTTTGAACATCTAGAAGTTGGAAGTGCCATTTATCCTTCCTATAATTTATAACCTTCTACATCAAGGTCCGTAGCCAGTGTATTGCACTTTTGTACCAGATGGTCTAACAAAAAGGTTAAAACCTAGCATCCTTAAGGCTCAGGTGTCAGCCTTGAGTTCTTACTTTGACCAAAACTAGGCAGATTACTGATGGATTAAAAGATTTAATGACTGCAGCCTCCTGAATTCACCCTAGAAGATCTAATGTAGTGCCATTTTGAGACTCAGTAAGGTAGTGCAGAACCGCATTCTTGTTTGTTGGATTTTAGTGCCCTCTTGGTACCTGAAAGTTGTACTCAAGAGTCTGACTGCTATACCCTTTGAACCAATATCCCAAATTCAACTGTACAGATCATCTTGGAAAGCAGCTTTTTTTGGTAGCCATAACAATGGCAAGAAGAGTTGGGGAAATCCAGGCTTTATCTATAAGGGAACCCTATCTGAGACTCCTGGAAGATAGTGATACTTTGTCTAGACCCAGCTTTTCTTCCAAAGATGACATCAGAATTCCATATATCCCAGGAAATAATCCTTCCTTCTTTTTGAAAAAAAACAACCCATGGACAGAAGAGGAGTTTTATTCATTGGATGTGCGGAGAACAATTTTGTACTATCTGGAATGGACGAAGGCTCGGAGAAAGGATCAGAGCCTTTTTATCCAGTACAGCAGTCCAAATAAGGGAAAGAAAACCTGAAGAACTTATCTGGCAAATTGGACCAAAAAAGCATTATAGAATCATGCAAGATCCAAAATCGGTCTCCTCCACTATCTCTAAAAGCTCATTCCACAAGAGCTATTTCTGTCTCCTGGGCCGAAAAAGAAAGTGCATCCATCGAGCAGATCTGCAAAGCAGCTACCTGGTTTTCAGTCCATACTTTTATTGAGCACTATAGATTTAGATTTGACTTCTATAAAAAATTTAGCCTTTAGTAGGAAAATCCTCCAGGCAGTTGTCCCTATCTAATGTTATTCTTTGTTTTTTTCTCCCGTGTGCTATCTTTGAGGGGATTGTAGAAATTACAACTAGACTTTGGGTACCGTCACACTTTAGCGACACTCCAGCGATCCCACCAGCGATGTCAGGATCGCTGGTGCGTCGCTACATGGTTGCTGGTGAGCTGTCAATCAGGCAGATCTCACCAGTGACCAGCCCCCAGCCAGCAGCGACGCGTGGAAGCGATGCTGCACTTGGTAACTAAGGTAAATATCTGGTAACCAAGCGCTTGGTTACGCGATATTTACCTTGGTTACCAGCCCACGCCGCTTAGCGCTGGCTCCCTGCACTCCTAGCCAGAGTACACATCGGGTTAATAAGCAAACCGCTTTGCTTATTTACCCAATGTGTACTCTGGCTACTTGTGCAGGGAGCCGGCACTGACAGCCTGAGAACAGCGGACGCTAGTAACAAAGGTAAATATCGGGTAACCAAGCAAAGGGCTTCGCTTGGTTACCTGATATTTACCTTGGTTACAGCTTACCACAGGCTGCTAGACGCCGGCTCCCTGCTCCCTGCACATTCAGATCGTTGCTCTCTCGCTGTCAAACACAGCGATGTGTGCTTCACAGCGGGAGAGCAACGTCCAAAAAATGAACCAGCACTGTGTGTAACGAGCAGCGATTTCACAGCAGGGGCCAGATCGCTGCTCAGTGTCACACACAGCGAGATCGCTAATGAGGTCACTGGTGCATCACAAAAACCGTGACTTGGCAGCGATGTCGCTATGTGAGAAGTACCCCTTACTGTAAATCAGTTTCTAAGATCCTCCACGACAGCTTGGGTTGTTTTCCCCCTTTTTTGTGTTGTATAATATTTGATTCCTTATTGTTAAATAAATATTGGAAGCATTCATTTTGGTGTGGTTGTTTGGAAAAACAATGATGATGGAGAGAAGGGATGAGCTATTTAACCTCTTTGTGTTTCTTACGCCTAATTAGAATGGGGAGGCACCTCTGGTGTGCTGTCGTGGAGAGTCTTAGAAACCGAATTACTGGAAACTAATAATTTTTGTCTCTTTGGTGTGTCATGCTTTACATAAAGCTGCTTAGTTTTTTAAACTTCCTGGTATTTGGTTTTGACAAAACTTTATTGATAGTTTTAGATGCAGATTGCACGCGTTTCTGATGCAAAAAAATGAAGCACAGTGGGAATAAGATTTCTATAAGTTCCATCCACTTTGCTGGAACTGTAAGACGCTGTGTTTTTGACATACTGAAAATACGCAGCATGAAAAACTCAACAAAAGCTCATCATGGGAATGTAACCAAAATGCGGTCTATGGCATGTGCCTCAGAATTCTGGTTCCATTTTAGCCAGAATTCTAATGTATTTTTGTTAGTAATTGTCTCCCATTATTTTTTTCTTTTAGTAAAAATCAAACAATGTAGCCAAACAATAGTCTGTTCCAGAAACACAAATGTATTTGAGTATATTGTTTTGGCCAAAAGTCTTGAGTCTGACACAAATTTTGGTTTTCACACAGTTTGCTGCTTCAGTTTTTGTTAGTGGTAATTTGCATAAACTGTAGACTGCTATGAAGAGTGACCAGATGAATTGAAAAAAAAAAATAAAAAATACTAAGTTATTCCTTGTTATGAAAATTAACTTAAAAAAACTATTTTCATTGAATTTCAGCCCTGCATTAAAATGAGCTGCTTACAGAATTTCAGTAGTCTCATTCAGTCAGGAGAAAATGTTAACGAGGACGAGGTAGCTTATATCACTCATGTCATGCCGATTAAATTATAACAGTAGACTGATTTAAAAGAAGGCTGGTGCTAAAAATCATTGCCTTCTCTTAACCATGGTTAGCTACGTCCATGAAAACTCATGCAGTTATCCCTGCTTTACATCAAAAGGGCTTTAAGGCCCAGTCACACTAAACAACTTACCAGCGATCCCAACAACGATACAACCTGATAGGGATCGCTGGTAAGTTGCTAGGAGGTCGCTGGTGAGATGTCACACTAAGCGATGCTCCAGCGATCCCACCAGCAACCTGACCTGGCAGAGATCGCTGGAGCATCGCTACACGGGTTGCTGGTGAGCTGTCACATAGGCAGATCTGATCAGCAACCAGTGACCAGCGCTGCGTGGGAGCGATGCTGCGCTTGGTAACTAAGGTAAATATCGGGTAACCAACCCGATATTTACCTTGGTTACCAGCGCACGCCGCTTAGCGCTGGCTCATTGCACACCTAGCCACAGTACACATCGGGTTAATTACCCAATGTGTACTCTGCTACGTGTGCAGGCAGCAGGAGCCGGCTTCTGCGGACGCTGGTAACCACGGTAAACATCGGGTAACCAAAAAGCCCTTACCTTGGTTACCCGATATTTACCTTCGTTACCAGCGTCCGCCGCTCTCACACTGCCAGTGCCGGCTCCCTGTTCCCTGCACTCCTAGCCACAGTGCACATCGGGATAATTACCCGATGTGTACTCCAGCTATGTGAGCAGAGAGCAGGGAGCCGGCACTGACAGCAGAATGTCAGAGAACTGGGGTAAAGACATTTTCTTTGAGACTATTTATGTGTGGTAATTGATCAAATAAATGTCCTCAACAAAAATTTAAATTTTCTGCACAACTAAATTCAAGGAACAACACCCAAGGTTATAGATACACCATTGGGTAAAAAAGTGATAAATGCAGGATATTAATAAAAGGTAATTTTACTCTTTATTATACATATAAAATACATACATTACAGGGATATTCACTCTAAAGGGGACACTATCTATGCCTGGGAATACATATAGCTCAATTCATATATCACATTACAGAATGTACAATTTTAGGTTTTTCACCATTGGGTTTTCCCATTCACACAAAAGAACATATATAAATATAAAGTGCATCTACACAATACATATAAACATATAAGGTGCATCAGTATATGCCAATATTTATGCCAGTCATATAAATATAAAGATCACTGTTTAAATACAATAATATCACAGACTAGAATAGAAAGTGCCTAAGTGCATATAGTTGCTTTATATAATTGTACTTTACAGTGAATTACAAAGATACCGTACTGTATATTGTCACTTTGCTATTGCTGACAGATATAAAGTGCCTAAGTGCATGCAGCTACCATTGCTTCATATAATTGTACTTTGCAATGCATCACCTACATCTGTAGTCACTTTGCTATTGGGCATTAAAGTGAATTATAACCAATGGTAAATATTACCTTATCTGTAGTAACTCATATATGGGAACTCCAGTTAGTGTGTCCTTCCAGCCCGATGCACGTTTCCCACCTGCTTCTTTCAGGGGGTGCCAACAGCCCATATTTGGTGGAAAACTATTGTTTGGGCACAGGGCTCAGAAGGGAAGGAGTGCCATTTGACTTCTAGAGCGCAATAATGTCTGGAATCGATAGCAGATGGTGTGTCGTGTTTGCAGAGCCCCTGATGTGCCTAAACAGTGGAAATCCACAACTGACTCCATTTTGGAAACTATACCCCTCAATAAATTTATCTTAAACCACCTGGTGCTCCACTGAGTTTTATAATGTTGAGGCAAGCAATTTGTTTTGCACAAAAAATGTTGTTTTAGCCTTTAGCCTGTTTTAGTTGTTTCTCCTGATTTACGCTGAACGTCATATGTGGTGGAAAACTATTGTTTAGGTACATGGCAGGGCTCAGAAGGGAGGGGCGCTATTAGAATTTTGGAGTGCCATTTTGGCTGGAATAGATTATAGACGTCATGTCACATTTAAAGAGCTCCTGATATTCCAAAACAGAAAGTCCCCCCCCCCCCCCCACACACACACACGAGTGAACCCATTCTTGCAACTACACCGCTCAAGGAATTCATCTCAGGGTGTAGGGCGCAATTTTGACCCTTAGGTAATTTGCTAAATTGTATAACGTTGGGCTGTGAAAATAAAAAATTACCATTTTTTTCCAATTGTTTAAAAGAACAGAGAGTCCTCAGTGGTTGATACCTTTTAATGGCTAACTGAAAAGATGGTAATAATTGCAAGCTTTCGAGACTACTCAGGTCTCTTCATCAGGCATGGTATAACACAAAATCTGAAGAGTCACGTATTTATACACAACAGGACTTAGAATAGTGCAGTAAAAAAAAAAAAAAAAAAAAAAAAAAAAGAACAAGTTATATGAAACAGAACTATCTCTATGGCAGGGGGACAAGCTGTTCTAGCCATAAATACTGCTGCAGTTCAGTGTGAAAGTTTTATTGTCCTTTGATAAGGGTCTGGTCCAGGGCTGTGACACGCTCGGATGGTCAGAGGAGCACATCTTTTAACTGATGTAAAAAGACATGAATCCATGAGACACATTCATTCCTTCTCTGAATGTGTCAAAGGTCATCATAAGTTTGTACTCCCATAGTCTCCTGTCTCTCTGGGACTTGAAGTTTCCTTTCAATACCAGCAATTTCATGTCCATGATGCTGTGGTCTGGGTTACAAAAATGTTTGGCCACAGGTAGATCCATCCTTTTTTCTCTAATTGTGTGGCGGTGAGAATTCATCCTTGTCCTGAGCTGTTGTCCTGTCTCCCCTACATACAGACCCCCAGTTGGACATTTGGTACATATAATTAAGTACACCACATTGGTTGTGGTGCAGCTGAACGTACCTGGGATCTTGTAGTCCTGATGTGATCTGGGAATCTTTATCTTGTCCGTTGTCAATATTAATGGACAGGTCTTGCATTTTTTCTGGTTGCAGGGAAATGTTCCTGTTGGTGTTGGAGAGGACAGGGAGCTTCTGACAATGATGCTTCTTAGATTTGGGGGCTGTCTAAAACACAGAAGTGGGGGGTCTGGAAAAATAGATTTTAACCGGGCATCTTTTTGCAGTAATGGTTGTAGTTTCCATGCAGCTCCTCTAAACACCTCCAGATGTGGATTGTAGGTGACTACAAGAGGGACCCGGTTGTTCTCTTCTTTGGTTTTATAATGTAGAAGATAGTTTCTTGATATTCTGGTGGCTCTTATAATCTGGTTTTCAATTGTTCTTGGGTGGTAGCCTTGATTCAAAAAGGTTTTTCTGAGGCCCTCAAGGTGATTGTCTCTATCTGTACTGTTGGAACATATCCGATTGTACCTGATAGCCTGGCTGTATACAATAGAGTTTTTTATGTGTTTTGGATGAAAACTGTCCCATTTCAGGTATGTTGGACGGTCAATTGGCTTCTTGTACAGGGATGTCTGTATTTCATTGTTCCGTAGTTTAATGATGGTGTCCAAGAAGTTGATTTCCGTGCAGGAGTAGTTGAGTGTTAGGTTGATGGTGGGATGAAACTGATTAAATTGTTCATGGAAGGTCTTCAGCTGCTCCTCAGACTCTGTCCAGATGATTAAAATATCATCAATGTAACGGTAGTAGGCCAGAGGCCTGATAGGACAAGAGGATAAAAAGTCACTCTCAAGCTTGGCCATGAAAAGATTTGCATATTGTGGTGACATTTTTTTCCAACAAATTTTTGCTTTGGCCTCAAAGTTTTATTTTAAAATAACACAATTTCTCCTGAGTTTACCAATTATTATTATTATTTATTATTATAGGGCCATCAATTCCATGGCACTTTACATGTGAAAGGGGTGTACATAATAGGGATGAGTACAATAATCATAAACATTACAAGACACAGACAGGTACAGGAGGAGAGAGGTCTCTGCCCGCCAAGGCTAACAATCTACAGGGGATAGGTGAGGATACAGTAGGTTAGGGTAGAGCTAATTGTGCGGCGCTGTATCAGACTGAATACCCCATATGAAGTCGATAACTACTTTTGGGGTACAATGCAAAGCTGAGAAGAGAAAGAGCAACATATTCTTACTATTTTGCTCCTGGTAGGGGAAAAAAATCTTTTTCTTCCTATATACTACAAATTCCAACCTGCTCTCACATTCCTTAATAGCTCAGTGTGTTGTTAGGTTGATTCTCAAGCGAAAAGTCACTGGTTCAAATTGAGAAGCAGCCATGAAGAAGATTTCCCAAGTAAAGAGAAATAGCATGATCCAGCTAATCAATAGGGGTCTCTCGGCAAAGAAAATTGTCAAACGGCATCATGTAAGTTCCATGACAACTGGAAGAATACAAAATGAAGTCCATCCATCCATTCAAAAGCCAGGCAAAATATCAGAGTCAACAAGTCGGCTCATCACAAGGTCTATCAGTTCTGGCACAACAAACACGGCAGTGGAGGTGGCTCATATGCTTCATAATAGTGAGATCATAGATGTCCATTCAAGCACCATGCAACACACTTTACACAAGTCTGAAATAGTGGCCCTAAAAAAGGTGAGGAAGCATTGACTGCAGTATCGTCATAAGAAGCGTCAGATTGCATTTTCAAAAAGTATGAAAAGTAGACAGTAGAATATTGGACACAGGTGATTTGGAGCAATGAGACAAAAATCGATACACTAGGCTCTGATGCGTGAAAATGGGTCTGGAGAAACAAGGGAAAAAGTGGTTAATAGATTGAGAAATTGCAAGCTGTCAAGTTTGGCGGAGGAAGTCTGATAATATGGGGTTGTTTTACAGCCAAAGGTGTTGGATACTTGACCAAGATAAATGGTGGTCTCAATGCTGAGCTATATGTGAGTGTCACGCTCCCCGGGTCCCGACGTTGTTCCTCACTCACCGCTCCGGTCCCCGGGTCCCCTATCTCCAGCCACACGTCCTCCTCGGCACCGCTCCCTGCTCTGGCCTCTGGCACCCGGGCGTCGCACATGCACATTAGGGCGCGCGCGGTCACTGACCTCCTTTTATAGACCCAGCACTCCCTAACAGGTTATTGCATCAGTCAAGGTCAGGTATATTAGGAGCTTCCTGCCTGGAGGGCATCGCCTGTTCTACGAGTTCTATAGCTAGGAATCCAGGTCCCGCTTGCTGTGTCTTGCATTAACACTGTGTCTTCCACAGAACCAGTTCTACCAAGTCAACCTGGTCCTGTCCACAACCTGTCCGAGAGGTCCTGTGGGGACTGTGAGCTGAGACTCCACCATCTTCTCCAGCCTGAACCCGCTTCCTACCCTCGGCTTCACCTGGTGACCCCTGCCTCCTTCTGGTTGGACTCTGCTCACATCTGCCAACTCTACCTGGCACCAGTACCTGGGCACCGGCATCTTACCTGGCACCAGGAATTCTGTGTCCTCAAGGACTTCCTCATTCCTGCTTCTAGAAGGACTCTGCCCTTGCCCCGCATTCTGCTCCGGCAACCGTGTCCCTGGTCCCTCTGGTAGGCTTGCAGGACAATCGCAGTCTAGGGGTAGCTCTATCTGCTTCACTGGAGGTGACAGGGGCACGGTCCAGAGGATCCACCACCCAGGCGTAACAGTGAGTATCCTACACGACAAGTTACTTTGTACACTCGAAGACTATGGGTATGAAAAAGATGACAGTGTTCCAGTAGGACAACGACCTGAAGCATGCATACATTGGCGAAGAAATGGTTCAATGTCAATGAAGTAGAGGTGCTGGATTGGACCCCACAGTCCCTAGACCTCAACGCAATCAAACACTTGTGGGTAGAGTTAAAGAAAAATCTGTACACATACTCAAGTGAGTCGACAAGTATACACCAACATTGGAAATGTGTAGAAGAGATCTGGGATCAGATTTCGGTCGACACATTATTGAGTCTGATCGAGAGCATGACCAGAAGGATTCAGGCAGTGTTTGAAAGCCAAAAATGAATTTACAAAATAAAATAATACAAATTTAAATTTAGATTTTTAGGAGCAAAACAGAAACAATGTAGTGACATGACAAGAATCTGAATAACTAATCATATGCTAAATAGTTGTAACTAAAATTTATGTATGAGATAGCCTAGGTCTCAGGTCCTGTAACAAGCAACCGAGTACTGCAGGTTACAAGAGATGATAATTTCTCCCGATCTGAGTGAACCTGCTCTGATCGGGAGAAAAGAATGAGCGATCAGATTGCTGATCCTTTTAGCCCCCTAGGGGGACTAGTAAAATTTAAAAAAAAAGTAAAAAAAAGTTTGAAAAAATTAAAAAAAATAATAAAACCTAAAAGTTCAAATCACCCCCTTTTTCCCCATTGAAAATTAAAGGGTTAAAAAAAATACATACATTTGGTATCGCCGCGTTCAGAAATACTCAATCTATCAAAATATAAAATCAATTTTATCTGATGAGTAAACGGCATAGCGTTGAAAAAATTCCAAACACCAAATTATGTTTTTGGTCTCCACAAATTTTGCGCAAACTGCAATAACAGGCGATCAAATCATAGCATCTGCGCGGTACCATTAAAAACGTCAGCTCGAGGCACAAAAAATAAGCCATCACTGAGCCATAGATCCCAAAAAATGAGAACGCTATGGGTCGCGGAAAATGGTGTAAAATGTGTGCCACTTTTTACTTTTTTTGGACAAACTTCTCATTTTTTTCTAGCCCCTTAGATAAAAGTAAACCTATACATGTTTGGTGTTTACGAACTCGCACTGACCTGAGGCATCACACCCACACATCAGTTTTACCATATAGTGAACACAGTGAATATAATATCTCAAAAACAATTGTGCAATTACACTTTTTTTTTGTTTGCAAGTTTTGGAGTTTTTTCCCCATTTTCTAGTACACTATATGGTAAACTCATGGATTCATTTAGAAGTACAACTCGTTCCACAAAAAAAACAAAACAAGCCCTCACATGGCAAGATTGACTATAAAGTAAAAAGGTTACGGCTCTCGGAAGAAGGGGAGTGAAAAAAAAACAGAAAATGGAAAATCAGCCGGGGGTGAAGGGGTTAAAATCATTTTTTTTTTCAGTTGAGAAATAGAAAGTAAGTATCTGCGCCCCTATTTATACAATACATGGCGAGCACTAAGAATGCTGCAAGCAGTAACTGATTACTCCCGTACAATCAAGAAATAATGTATAGTCTAATAAATGTACCGCTCCGCAAACAGCTCTGCCAATAGTAAGCCAATAACATGGGTTAAAGTATAAAACAGATAAACACCAAAGGAAAAGTATTCCAAATAAGCGTGTGTATTACAGCCAGTAAAGCACTCACTGTGACCGTAGGCAAACCGTCATGGATGTACCCAAATGGAAGCCGGGATTCAAAGACAAACAGATTCCATCCTTAAGCTGGCTGCAGATACAGTTAGGTCCAGAAATATTTGGACAGTGACACAATTTTCGCGAGTTGGGCTCTGCATGCCACCACATTGGATTTGAAATGAAACCTCTACAACAGAATGCAAGTGCAGATTGTAACGTTTAATTTGAAGGTTTGAACAAAAATATCTGATAGAAATTGTAGGAATTGTACACATTTCTTTACAAACACTCCACATTTTAGGAGGTCAAAAGTAATTGGACAAATAAACCAAACCCAAACAAAATATTTTTATTTTCAATATTTTGTTGCGAATCCTTTGGAGGCAATCACTGCCTTAAGTCTGGAACCCATGGACATCACCAAATGCTGGGTTTCCTCCTTCTTAATTCTTTGCCAGGCCTTTACAGCCGCAGCCTTCAGGTCTTGCTTGTTTGTGGGTCTTTCCGTCTTAAGTCTGGATTTGAGCAAGTGAAATGCATGCTCAATTGGGTTAAGATCTGGTGATTGACTTGGCCATTGCAGAATGTTCCACTTTTTTGCACTCATGAACTCCTGGGTAGCTTTGGCTGTATGCTTGGGGTCATTGTCCATCTGTACTATGAAGCGCCGTCCGATCAACTTTGCGGCATTTGGCTGAATCTGGGCTGAAAGTATATCCCTGTACACTTCAGAATTCATCCGGCTACTCTTGTCTGCTGTTATGTCATCAATAAACACAAGTGACCCAGTGCCATTGAAAGCCATGCATGCCCATGCCATCACGTTGCCTCCACCATGTTTTACAGAGGATGTGGTGTGCCTTGGATCATGTGCCGTTCCCTTTCTTCTCCAAACTTTTTTCTTCCCATCATTCTGATACAGGTTGATCTTTGTCTCATCTGTCCAAAGAATACTTTTCCAGAACTGAGCTGGCTTCATGAGGTGTTTTTCAGCAAATTTAACTCTGGCCTGTCTATTTTTGGAATTGATGAATGGTTTGCATCTAGATGTGAACCCTTTGTATTTACTTTCATGGAGTCTTCTCTTTACTGTTGACTTAGAGACAGATACACCTACTTCACTGAGAGTGTTCTGGACTTCAGTTGATGTTGTGAACGGGTTCTTCTTCACCAAAGAAAGTATGCGGCGATCATCCACCACTGTTGTCATCTGTGGACGCCCAGGCCTTTTTGAGTTCCCAAGCTCACCAGTCAATTCCTTTTTTCTCAGAATGTACCCGACTGTTGATTTTGCTACTCCAAGCATTTCTGCTATCTCTCTGATGGATTTTTCTTTTTTTTCAGCCTCAGGATGTTCTGCTTCACCTCAATTGAGAGTTCCTTAGACCGCATGTTGTCTGGTCACAGCAACAGCTTCCAAATGCAAAACCACACACCTGTAATCAACCCCAGACCTTTTAACTACTTCATTGATTACAGGTTAACGAGGGAGACGCCTTCAGAGTTAATTGCAGCCCTTAGAGTCCCTTGTCCAATTACTTTTGGTCCCTTGAAAAAGAGGAGGCTATGCATTACAGAGCTATGATTCCTAAACCCTTTCTCCGATTTGGATGTGAAAACTCTCATATTGCAGCTGGGAGTGTGCACTTTCAGCCCATATTTTATATATATATATATATATATATATATGTATATATATAATTGTATTTCTGAACATGTTTTTGTAAACAGCTAAAATAACAAAACTTGTGTCACTGTCCAAATATTTCTGGCCCTGACTGTAAATAGCTTGAAGGTACATGATCCTGGATAGAACAGAGTCTGAGGAAACACCAGTTCCGGAGTGCCAGGGAGATGGTACGTCCACTGTGTGTTGTGCCAAACCTAGGAAGCACTCCAGGTGCGGGGTACTGTGAGGTTCTATCCCAACACAGCAGAGTGGTTCCCAGTCTGCTAGGTGCGATGCTGCTGCTGAATGCCTCCAAAACACAGCAAGGCACTGGACACAGAATGCGCAGAGGCAAGATGGGTAACATCACCACTGAGTACGGCGGCCTCCAGGTGCCAATCTAACGCGTTTCAAAATTGCTTGTTTCTTCATCTTGGATACTCTCAGTTCCTGCCTACTGCTTTATGAGTCCTGCGCTGCTCCAGGCTTCACATGGCATAGGCTCTGTGATCTCCAGAAACTTTTCCACATGGCATAGGCTCTGTGATCTCCAGAAACTCTACATGGCATAGGCTCCCTGGCACTCCGTAACTGGTGTTTCCTCAGACTCTGTTCTATCCAGGATCACGTACCTTCAAGCTATTTATCTGCATCCAGCTTCAGGATGGAGTCCGTTTGTCTTTGAATCCCGGCTTCCATTTGGGTACATTCACGATGGTTTGCCTACAGTCATAGTGAGTGCCTTACTGGCTGTAATACACATGTTTTTTTGGAATGCTTTTTTAAGTTGGTCTTATATAATATTCTAATTTTCTGAGATGCACTTGTAAATAAAAAAGAAATACTTGCCTTCTTGAGATCTTTGAGAGCTCTACTCTGGTCCTTGCAGTGTGTGGTCTGTGGTTCACTGGAGCAGGCACAATCTAGTTACGTCATCACGCCTGCAGAATCCAGTTTCAGAAGCACAGGTGATATGCCAGTGGAGAGAGCCATTGGCTCTCTCCTCCACCATTATATTCAACGGTAACTGCATCCTGAAGATGCAGATACCATTGCAATGGCAGTGGCATTGCCAGTGGGCCAGTAAACACCTCTGCAAACCTGTTTATGTATAGAAAACATCTTTAAAAAAGAGAGCTCCAAATTCATAAAGTAATTCTTAATTGTGAGGACTATGTGTTGAGTCAAGTAGAACACTATAGAGCTGGCAGTCCACTTCGAGGCTTGCTACCGCCAGTCCCAGCTTATTTGCTTTGGGACGCCTCCCTGATACTGTTGACTGAGTGTTGGGGGGGCCTCAAGTGTTTACTTTGAAAAAATTAGGCAATAACAGCTGAATACTCTAGCTAATGAATAATGGAATAGGACTCAAGTTCCATTTTGTTGTTTGTCTTCCACTGGGTCTCGTCTTAATCATCGCCCCAGTTATGACAAAGTGAAGGAACTGGAGGCACTCTCAGCTATCCAATCTAAAATGGCTTTTACTTGTTCTGGTCTCACAAATAGAACAGCGGTACTCGGGCCTTCAAAATTACACAGAACGTTCTGTCACCTGCGTGCATCAGAGGAAGGAGTTTTATTTGGGCACGTAGCAGGCACAGATCGACCATGTCCTCTCCCTGCAGCAGTTCCACCACCAGCAGCAGCACTATGGCCACCTCCCCTATTACATGATCTCCTGATTTTCTGCACCTCCAAAAAAGTGCAGAGTATTACACGGACTGTATATAGAGAGTGAATACCCAGCAGATTACTATACTGCCTGTTTTCACAGTTCCCCACACAACAAAACTTTCAGCTCCAGTTGCGTACACTGCAGCTGCTGCAGTTAAAAAGCTTGTAGTTGGATTTCGGATTAAGCTGGCGGTCCGCTGCAAGGCACGGACGATTCTCCCACAGAGCACAAAGAACCCCTTTAAAATAACAGAGAATAAAATAAAAAGTATCTTTAACCAGGAGGCGGAGGTCCAAATGAAGGAGGATGTGGAGGTGAACACTGCCGTGTAGGCAGAAGAGGTGAAGGAGTAGCAAACGTTGTTTTTTTTGGGGGGGGCAGGGGGTTGGGTGTTTTTTGTTTTTTGTTTTGTTTTTTATTTAGAGAGGCCCCAAAGCATTGCCCCAAAACTCACAGGCCTATCAGTAAGGTGGTTTCCCATTGAAATGCGTCAGGCGTTGGGACTTGTTTCCCTATATGTTTTTAATTGTATATTAGCACATTAAAGCACCGAAATTGGACTATGGGTGAGACCTTTTTCTTGTTTTTTTGTTTTAGGGAACCCTGCACCAGGCTCTGTTAGGGTACACACCTTATCCATAGGTCAGCTGATAATGCTAAAGGGGCTTTTTTGTTTCCAAGAAAGTTGTGTCCCGAGGCCCAATTCGTTGTAAAAGCAAACTGCTTTATTTGCCCTACTCAAGTCCAGCTCTGAGTCTCCACCGCTGCCTGCAGTGTCTGCATAGCTGAAGACACACCAACAGTGCTGCTGCCAATCAGTAGACTTATGGGCTTGTACCATCTACACTTTCCTGAAAACAGAAAACTCTTTGAAGATAGGTGGTGGGGAAGGGGGGGGGGGGTTTGAGACACCCCTTTTTCCAGAATGGGACACTTTTATTCACTATCTGAATGCAGAGGCAGTGCAAATGATATATCACCACTCCATTCATTCTCCCTTTATAAAGCTATGCTGAACCATGGCACTCAATTCAGCCAGGTGACAAAAATTCCTCATTTTGCTGATTTGTAGAGGTCTCCGCTTTCACTCATCTAGGAGTTATCACTATGGAGTGATTGCAATAAAAGATTTGACTTTGTTCAGAGCGTTACAATTTTACCATATAGCCAATGTTCATGTTATATATTGACAGTGAATATGGTCAGAACTCACAATCCCAATGAGCCACACAATTGGAGATCATAAGCGGCATGTGGCACGGAAGCCACTCCTTGGGAAGAACTTCCTTTATGATAAGTTTGTATTTGTCCTCTTTGGAAAAATGTTATAGACCATTTTTTTGTATAGATAAAAACAATCGTGTCTGTTGGACATATACCAAAAACAGTCACTTTGCCCAGAAGTGTCTTTGGATACTGCATAGTACACCAAGGACACGTATACACAGAAATTAAAAGTAAAAATTAGATTTTAATTCACCCTTGCAAGTAGATCTTCCAGTAGATTCTGGAGTCATATTATATGAAATAGAATATGTATTGTGGAAAATGGCTTTGCAAATCCTTATTACAGTGCATTATTTAATATATCTGCTAACATAGCACACAGTCTTTGTTTAGATAGAGATGGGCTTCTGAATAATGTCTATGTTCTAACTCTTCAGTTTATTTCTGCAATAAAACATGTTTATAGATTTTCCAGCCAATTTCATGCCAGTGCTGCCCCCTGGGGGATGAACATCAGACACAAAGGGAACGGAATGAAAAGTCTGCGCCTCCTTCCTACTTCCGTATCTCCTGTTATCAACTTTTTGCATTAGTTCCATATAAATTGTTAGAACCATACAGTCGGAAGAAGTAGTGATTTATGTTTGGTGAATTTCTCACGGCTCAGATTCTTAGTTTTTTGCATTGATACGTCTTTAGCTGACAGACAAGCACCACAGTACTGCAGCGAGGTCTCGTGATCTCAGACACAAAGACAGCAAGGTTGTCTAGAGAAAAATGCTATATAGAAAAAAAGGAAACACCTAATTTGAGCATAGGCGGTACTCTGACAATATATCTAGTTCTCAGTATATAATATTACAGCTCACGCTTGGCCAATGCGGAAATACTTCATACTTAGAATGAAAGCAATGTTATTTAACGCCTCAGTGATGGAGACAATTTTGACCTTAATGACAATTTTATTATTCTGATCAGTGTCACTTTATGGTGTAATTATATATATATATATATATATATATATATATATACTGTATGTATATACTCACAGTGGAACCTCGGTTTACGAGTAACTTGGTGTGCGAGTATTTCGCTGTACGAGCAAAGCTTGCTCTAAATTTGTAACTCAATTTATGAGCAAGCTTTGCTGTACGAGCAAATACTCGACTCACACACTTCCGGTTCCGTACTTTAACCGCGCTCTGACCCTCTCTTATAGGCCGCACAAACACACACATATTATGCTCACCTTACCTTCCTTCCCCTCACCGGCCTCCTGGGTCTTGTAGTTTGCCGGTATAGGATGTGTATCGGGTAACCATCACAACGATGGAGGAACTTCCGCTGTCAGCCGCTTCTCAAAGGAAGGGCTGACCAATCAGAGGCAAGCGGCTCATGCCTTTGACGTCAGCGCGTTGGCAGCTATATATATTGTATATTGTGCTCCAAAAAATAAAGGGAACACTTAAACAACACAATGGTATGGGTTCAAAGTTTATCAGCAATTTCTAATTTTTCCAATAAAATTTACAAAACCATTTTTTTTTTTAGGGACCACATCACATTTAAAGTGACTTTGAGAGGCCTGAGTGACAGACAATACCCAAAAGTGACACCATTCTAATAACTGCACCCCTCACTCTGCTCAAAACCACATTCAAGAAGTTTATTAACTCTTTAGGTGCTTCACAGGAATGAATACAAAGTGCAATGAAATATATATATCTATATATATATATATATATATAATATATATTACCTAAAAATGTTGCTACAGCCTCACTTTATTTACTTTTAAAGAAATTTATGTGGGGGTGTTTTTGAACCCCTAAGGTGCTTCACAGAACTTTTTAACTTTTGGATATGAAATGATGGTTACGTTTTTTTTCCACTAAAATATTTTTTTAGCCCAAAATTTGTAATTTTAACAATGGATAATAGGCGAAAATGAATCCCATAATATGTTACGCTTCAACGGATCCCGGTGAGTCTAAGAGATACACCGTATATTTATTTTTTTGAGCAGTATATACCTTAGACTCACCGGGATCCGTTAAAGCGTTCCGGAGTTATTACATTATAAAGTGACACTGGTTAGAATAATAAAATATGAAATTGTACTTCATTATAGCGGTAAATTTAGGACAATATTTTTTGCTTTTTATTTGTGAAAAAAACCTGAAAGTTGTTGAAAATTTTTAACATTTTGCAACTTTCAAACTTTTACTTTTTATACCCTTAAACCAGAGAGTTATGTCACATAAAATTATTAATAAATAACATTTACCACATATCTACTTTAAATCACCACCATTTTTGAAACATCTTTTTTTTTTTTGTTAGAAAGTTAGAAGGGTTTAAAGTTTATCAGCAACTTCTCATTTTTACATCAAAATTTAGAAAACCATTTTTTAGGGACCACATCACATTTGAAGTGACTTTGAGAGGCCTAGGTGACAGAAAACACCCAAAAGTGACACCATTCTAAAAACTGCACCCCTCACACTGCTCAAAACTACATCCAAGAAGTTTATTAACCCTTTAGGTGCTTCACAGGAATGAATGCAAAGTGCAATGAAAAAAAAAATAAATATATATATATATATAAATATATATATATATATATATATATATATATATATATATATATATATTTATTTTACCTAAAAATGTAGCTTTAGCCTTAATTTATTTACTTTTAAAGGAATTTATGTAGGGGTGTTTTTGAACCCCTAGGTGCTTCACAGAACTTTTTAAAATGTGGATATGAATTTTTGTTTACGTTTTTTTTTCCACTATAATATTATGTAGCCCAAAATTTGTAGTTTTGACAATGGATAATAGGCGAAAAAGAATCTCATAATATATTACGCAATTTCTCCCGAACACAGTGATACCCCATACACGGTCAAAAAGTAATGGTTGGGCTCATGCCAAGGCTTGGAAAGCGAATAGCGTTATTTTGATTTTTGAAACACAAATTTGAACGTGTTGCATTTGCAGAGCACCTGAGGTGCCAAAAATGTAGAAGCACCCATATGTGACCCCATTTAGCAAACTAAACCCTATAATGAATTAATCTATTGGTGTGGTGAGTATTCTTAACTCACAAATTACATAGAATTTTATTAGATTGATTCATATGTCCTTCGCAAGAATTTTCTTTACCTAATTTTCAGCTTTGCCTAACACCTGGTCGTCTAATGGTTAGGGTGCGCTCACACGAGCGTGACAAATGGACGCGTGCAATGCAAGAAAATCTTGCATTGCACTCGGACCTAAGTTAGTCAATGAGGGAGAACAGTTAGTCAGCTTTTCTCGCATCCAGATTCTGGATGCGAGAAAAGTCGCAACATGCTGCGATTTTCTGCGAGAGCCGTATCCCTCACACCCATTCAAGTGAATGGGTGTGAGAGAGACATCGAACTGCACTCGGATGTTATCCCAGTGCACTGCGATATACGCACAGGCTGACAATGGAGGAGATGGGGGGGATTAATCCCTCCCTCTCCTCTGCAGTGCCCTCCCTCAGCTTCGCAGCTCTGACCCGATCGCAAGATCGGGTCACAGTCGCTTGACACTCAGCTCATGCTCGCAGCAGAGCCTGAGCTGAGGGTCATTAGCATATCGCATCCGTTGCTCTTGCATCGGACGCCATACGCTAATGTGACTCCGGCCTAAGACGGAGACTTGGAGAGGCGTACAAGCCACAGTGTCTTGCACCCACTGTGAAATTTGGTGGAGGATCGGTGATGATCTGGGGAGACTTCAGCGAGGCTGGAATTGGGCGAGTTAATTTTTGCAAAGGACGTATGAATCAAGCCGCATACAAGTTTATCCTGGAAAAACAGTTGCTTCTTTCTGCCCAGTTGTTCCTCAACTCTGAGGACTGTTTTTTCCAGCAGGACAATGCATCATACCACACAGATAGTTCAATCAATGTGTGGATGAAGGACCATCACATCAAAATCCTGTCATTGCCAGCCCACTCTCCAGACCTGAACCTCATTGAAAACCTCTGGAACGTAATCAAGAGGAAGATGTAAAGTCACAAGCCATCAAACAAAGAAGAACTGCTTAATTTTTTGTGCCAGGAGTGGCATAAGGTCACCCAAAAGCAATGTGAAAGACTGGTGGAAAGCATGCTAAGGCACATAAAAGCTGTGATTAAAAATCATGGTTATGCCACAAAATATTGATTTCTGAACTCTTCCTGAGTTAAAACATTAGTATTGTTGTTTCTAAATGATTATAAAC
Organism: Anomaloglossus baeobatrachus; assembly: GCF_048569485.1. Lineage (NCBI taxonomy): Eukaryota > Metazoa > Chordata > Amphibia > Anura > Aromobatidae > Anomaloglossus > Anomaloglossus baeobatrachus. The sequence continues at coordinate 705,908,548 of NC_134353.1, read as the reverse complement.
TTGTTTTCTTTGCATTATTTGAGGTCTGAAAGCAATGCATTTCTTTGTTATTTTGACCATTTCTCATTTTCAGAAAAGAAATACAAAAATGTATTGCTTAGAAATTCGGAGACATTGTCAGTAGTTTATAGCATAAAAGAACAATTTACGTTTTACTCAAAAATATACCTATAAAGAGAAAAATCAGAAAAATTGAAAATTTTGCAGTGATCTCTTAATTTTTGCTAGAGCTGTAAATATAAAAATGCACTATGCCTGTAAACTGTGTGAACTTGATCTAAAACTTCAACACCAGCATTCAGATTTCACAGGCACATATTTCCAGTGACACTGCTAGTGACATCCCTATTATGAAGCGAATGCTATAAAAATAACCAAGTGCAAGTGAGCTCTGGTATTTCTACACAATGTTCATATCATAACAATTTATACAATGGAGTTTGGCTTCAAGGGAGTCTATCAGCAGGATTTTGCTGCCTCCCCTGAGAACAGCGTAAAGTATGGGCCAAAACCCTGATACTATAGCTGAGTCATTTACCGGCCTTCTTATAGTTTTGATAAAACATGTTAAAAAAAAGTCTAGCCAACTTCAGGGATGGTTTTAAAGTAATAGATGGGAAATAGCTGCTATCACCTTCGCATGCCTTTCCAGTCGTGTGACTTCTACCTAGGCCTCCTTCACACATCCGTGTCTCCGGTACATGTGATGTCCGTTTTCACACATACCAGAGACACGGTCACACATAGACCCATTAGATTCAATGGATCTGCGCACACGTCCGTGTTTTGACGTGGACCGTGTATCCTGGAGGATTATGCCCTACATGTCGACATGTATGTTTTCTGCTGGCAGTACGTCTGTCACACGGACCACACACTAATGTGATCCGTGTGACATCAGTGTGACACGTATGGGAGAAAACACGGGTGACCTAAAAATAAAGAATTTTTATACTTACCTGTCTCTGGTGCTGCTGTCTCTGGCTTTGCTGTTGCTTCCAGACCCGCTTATTATGCTCATTGCATATTCACTGCACTCAGCACGGACCCGGAAGTAACAGCAGCGACAGAGACCGGTAAGTATACCAGCTCATGCTATCCCTGTGCTATCCAGATATCCCACAGATAGCAAAGGGATAGCTGTAGCACCCACAGGGCAAGGGTTAAATTACTCGTCGCCGGGCCTGGTGATGTCGGGTCTGAGGTTGTCACGGGTGGCCCTTTCACCCGGTTTCGTGGCCCCGAGGTGTACAATAAAGGAGGGGCAAATGGAAATGGACGATGATGGTGGAGGATTTGATTTTGTGACGCCACCTGCGGTATGCGGCCAGGGAACAGCTGCCGCTGCTATCGCTGTCCTCCGGTGCTAATGGCAGTATCCGCTAAGATATTTCTGTTCTCAGGGGCTGATGGTAGTATCCGTTGGAGTTTAGAACCGGTACAGTGGACAGGGGGCCCTTCCTCCTTGCACTTGTAAAAGTGGATCCCCGTGGGCTTAAAGCTTCTTGGGGACCCCAGTTCTTGGAAAGTGGTTACTCCCATCCAGTATACAGGTGCTGCAGGTCCGTTGTGGGGCCTGCCTTGGAACACAACCCCGGATCCTATATAGCACTCTGCTCTGGGAACTGTGGGGGCCGTGCAATCCCCCTGGCCTGCAGATTTTGGTGGATAACCTGAAGTATAATCCACCCTAGGATTCTGCACCCTGCACTTCACCGGCACCGAGGGAGCAGTGAAGCTCTACCCTCGGCGACCGTATTGACTCCTGCGTCCCACCAGAGCCACTGGTAAAACCCGACTGTTCTCTTCCTCTCCTGCTGGAAAACTCTAAAACTGTTGTGTTGCTCCTAACTTCCCCTGGTGGCTGTCCCTCCCCAGGTTCCCTGTCGCTAGTGCGTGTCAGCCCCCCATGTTTGGTAACTGCCTTAAGACCCAACCCTAGCCAGTCCCCATTGGGGAGGCCAACCTGGTTGTGTATGTGAATTGGTGTGTGGTGAAACCGGTACCGACCTCCTCTGGATCCAGGATGAGTACCACACCTTAAGTGAGGTGCAGTACCCTGTAGTGACGGAAGCCTCAGGGTCGCCACATAGCACACAGAGAATATACACATGCACACTTATATGCATACGCATAGTCACATGGACCATGCAAAATGTTAGTGCTTTGCACGGACGTGTGAAGGAAGCCCTAAGCAGTATGAGCAGTCCATTCTGGATCCAGAGAGGTGATGTTGAAAGAGTATGTATGGCTCACCTTATGTAAAGAATCTCTGCGGCTGGCTAGTTTTTTGATAATATGTTGTACAACCTCTTTAGTGTACATAGCTTATTTTTATAGCAAAACACGTTTATTTATTATGCATGAAATAGAAAATAAAAAAAAGCTGTCTGTAAGTAACACTAATAGTGACGAGCGAACCCAAACACATAATGTTTGTGCACATGGTCCCGAACACGAGTTTTCCTGGGAAACTCATGTTACAGTTCAGGTCCAGGGGCTGTGAAAAAAAAGCACATTAGTAAAAAACATTATGATTAAACTTACCGATCCCACGATGCGTCCTGCAGACCAGCTCAGTCGCTGTCTCCCGGGCGCTTCTGCTTCCGGGTCCGATTATTAACTTCTGGTGGTATTCACTGCACTGCTCGTCACTCGGCAGTTTTTGGGTGTTTTTCGGCCGTGTTCGCGGTGACGTCAGGGTTCACCCGAGTCCATTAGCCATGGATTTAATTTAATTTTTTCTGTCATTGTGAGAGTCTCGCATTGATATCACATGGCACAGTGCACACTCACTACAGAGCGAGAAGAAGGCTGACACTGACAGTGACATTCAACGTACAATCGAGTCCATGGCTAAGCTATGGACTTGGGTGATCCCTGACATCAAAGTGAACACGGCTGAAAACAGGCGAAGACTGCCGAATAACGAGCAGTGCAGTGAATACCCCCGGAATGATCGGAAGCGGAAGCGCCCAGGAGACAGCGGCTGAGCAGGTCTGCAGGACGCGTCGCGGGAATGGTAAGTATTATGACAATTATATATACAGTATATATATATATATATATATATATTATAAATTATAATATATATATTTTATATATATATATATATATATATATATTATATTGTTTATTAGGCAGTGTATATATGTATGAGGCAGTGTATATTGAAGATCAAAGTCTCTTTTACAGATCATAAAAATCTGTTGATCATTACAAAATATGTTTACCATGATATACTGTTATTATATTACAAAACTAGCAATACTGGAAACATTCAGCCCATGCTATAATATGCATAAAGAAGACCCCTCCAAATGATGGGTGGTAGAAGGGAAGCAATAAAGTGCCGCAAATGAACACTAGAGGGTGATCGTAACCTGTGAATATAACAGTCTCCACGTTGTCAGTGTTGGATCATAAGTGGCATAGAAAACATAAGTACAGTTCTGTAAATAATATATTGTGTTTGTAAAAAGACGAGGATCCAAAACATTAAGATGTTTTTGTAAATTATAAAGACTATACCACAATAGTATTGAATTGAACAGTCATTGATACCACCGACTTTTTTACATTGTATCAACATACAGTATATTTGAACATGGTATGGTTTGTATTCAGATTAATCCCTAAATTGATTGGATTAGAGAACTAGTGAAGGGCCGTTCGTGACCAATCCGAAACAAGTTTCTCCTTTTCACTTTTTGTTTTTCATCTATGTCCACCAACCTTTTTCTTGATTGACAGCTATGGCTTTATTGGAGCCAGAGAAGAACAGACATACAGTAAATGGAAAAAAAGTAGGTGGTAAAGTGAACGAAACTGCTCAGCAATATCAATGGTGCATTTAGAGCCTGTGCTTAGTTTGAACAGTCATTGTGAGCTCACATAGGCTCTTTTAGTCTTATAAGTGAGCTTAATGCCACATAACTCTGAAAAACAGGGGTCATACATCTGCCTGGACATGACATTAGGCGGACACACTCATTGAGAGCTCTCTTCAAACCTTGTTTTTGGGGGCTTTTATTAATACTTACCAGCCTTTCCATATGGTGCCCTATATGGGCAAAAGAACTAAGAGACCTGATTTTACCCTACAGTCTTCCTCCTCTGCAAGCACGTCAAGATACTTCCTATCTGAAGGCCCTTCTTCCTACACAGCCACCTCCATTACTGCCTCACCTCGGCGTAGACCAAGAAACAGCTGTGGCACCAATAGCAGACCACATACCTTGAGTGTTGGCTGCTTCTTACCCAACATTGAACCCTCAAGATAGTAGCCACAGCGGTGTCCCTAAATCTTAGAAAAAAAATACACACCTTCCTAGCATTCAATGCATAGGACTTCACGTCCCCCGGCTACTATAGATTTTGATATTGGAGATGCCATTACTGATTTGAAACAACATATGGCAGGTATACCTACTAAATAAGACATGACACAATATTTACAAAGACTGAAGACCACTTATAAGAATGCAATAGATTCTCTCACATCTTACAGATAAGATGCAGAGATTAAAGGATCATGGGACCTAAGTTCAGGTCATCAGAATACACAACCAGCAAGTCCTGGGTTTACATAGTCAGCAAATAAACAACTTATTTAATATGGTTAATGATCAGGAACATTGTAACCACCATAACAACATTTGAATAAGGAGTGTACCTAAAAACATGAATGCAGAAGCTCATGTGCCAACGCTCCATGCTTTATCCTTGGCACCCTTGCAGAAAAGCAGCTAGAAATTAATAGGGGCCATTATATGCTGGGTCCCGGTATCTCACACTTTGAGAGCCTTAGCGGGCTTTACACACTGCGATATCGATCCCGATATCGCCAGCGAGGGTACCCGCCCCCATCTGTTGTGCGACACGGGCAAATCGCTGCCCGTGCCGCACAACATCGCCCAGACCCGTCACACATACTTACCTGCCCGGCGACGTCGCTGTGACCGGCGAACCGCCTCCTTTCTAAGGGGGCGGTCCGTGCGGCGTCACAGCGACTTCACTGAGCGGCCGCCCAATAGCAGCGGAGAGGCGGAGCTGAGCGGGACGTAACATCCCGCCCACCTCCTTCCTTCCGCATAGCGGCCGGGAGGCAGGTAAGGAGAGCTTCCTCGTTCCTGCGGCGTCACACAGAGCGATGTGTGCTGCCGGAGGAACGAGGAACAACTTCGTTACTGCTGCAGTAACGATTTTGCACGTTTTTGCAACGATGCAAAATCGCTCATCGGTGTCACACGTAACAGCATCGCTAATGCGGCCGGATGTGAGTCACCAATTCTGTGACCCCAACGAGTTTGCATTAGCGATGTCATAGCGTGTAAAACCCCCTTAAAGGGGTGGTTCACCCATTTTTTTTATTTTCTGTAGGAGTTCCACTTACCTTTCTAGGCGTTTTCTCCATTGGCTTCTGTTTCCAATTCTGGCACTGAGCGGCGCAATCCTGCACGCTCAGTGCCTGTCACATGATCCCCTGGAGCTGTGGCCGCCAGCATCCTCTGACGTCCCGGCATTTCCGGGCTCTCAAACAAGACGGGTACGTCAGAGGAGGCTGGCACCACTCAGATTGAGTGACAGGGCTGTGGGCGGTAACTACCGCACATCACAGCCCAGCATCGAGGGGAGGAGCCGGAGGACGTCACTGTGTAGTCGGCTAGAGCCCTGCAGATGGTGAGGCACGGGGCGCCAGTGTGCAGTACAGGGGGGGGGGGGGTTCTTCAGCTGAATCCCCCCCTGCACGTAAGTATGTGATCACACTCCCCACCCGCCTGCTCTGCTGCGATGTCAGGAGAGCGGCCGGTGTCGGGCAGTGTGATCATGTGCTCTTCCCAGCAGCAAGACACTGACAGGCATGTCACCGCTGTGCTCTGTCATCTGTCCTGCTGCATGGGACCAACTGTCTGCACTCTGTCACCTGCACCACAAGTCACAGAGTGGAGACAGTTGGTGACAGAGCACCTCTGCCCCCCCCGTTCTTTCCCCACTCTCTTCTCTCCCCCCACTCTTCTCCCCCTCCCCTCTTCCCTCTCTTCTCTGCCCCCCTCTTATCCCTCTCTCCTCTCCCCTCTCTTTTCCCTCGCTCTCTTCCCCCCCTCGCTCTCTTCCCCCCCTCGCTCTCTTTTCCCCCCCGTCGCTCTCTTTTCCTCCCCCCCCGCGCTCTCTTTTCCTCCCCCCCGCGCTCTCTTTTCCTCCCCCCCTCGCTCTCTTTCCCTCCCCCCTCGCTCTCTTTTCCTCCCCCCTCGCTCTCTTTTCCTCCCCCCGCGCTCTTTTCCTCCCCCCGCGCTCTCTTTTATTCCCCCCGCGCTCTCTTTTCCTCCCCCCCGCGCTCTCTTTTCCTCCCCCCCGCGCTCTCTTTTCCTCCCCCCCCTCGCTCTCTTTTCCTCCCCCCCACGCTCTCTTTTCCTCCCCCCTCGCTTTCTTTTCCTCCCCCCCTCGCTCTCTCTCTCTTTTCCCTCGCTCTCTCCTGGCATGGTCAGTACAGAAATCTCTCCATCGTGGAGGGGTGAGAGGGAGTAATAAACATGGAGGCCCTACTGTGTCTGTGTATTTATTTCTAATAAAGTATTTTTCTCTGTGTGGTCTTTTTTTTTTTTTTTACCCTTTATTGGAGATTCTTAATGGCCAGGTCAAACTTGGCCTGACATTAAGAATCTCGGGCTTTATACCAGCTGGTAAAACATAGCTGGTATTAACCCCTTATTACCCAGCGTGCCACCTGCTACCAGGGCCACTGGAAGAGTTGGATACAGCGCCAGAAGATGGCGCTTCTATGAAAGCGCCATTTTCTGGGGCGGCTGTGGACTGCAATTCGCAGCGGGGGGCCCAGAAAGTTTGGGCACCCTTCACTGCGGATTCCAATCCCCAGCTGCCTAGTTGTACCTGGCTGGACTCAAAAATTCGGCGAAGCCCATGTCATTTTTTTTTTTTTAATTATTTCATGAAATAAAAAAAAAAAAAAGGGCTTCTCTATATTTTTGGTTTCCAGCCGGGTACAAATAGGCAGCTGGGGGTTGGGGGCAGCCCGTAGCTGCCTGCTGTACCTGGCTAGCATACAAAAATATGGCGAAGCCCACGTCATTTTTTTAAAAAAGTTTTCAGGCAAAAACCTTTATAATAAAAAAAAAAAAAATGCTTCCCTGGATTTCTATTGCCAGTGAAAGTAACACCAAGCAGCGGTGGTTAGCAGCCAGTAGCTGCTTGGATTACCCTTAGCAATAGAAAATGCAGCTGGAGCCCACAAACAATGTGATTTTTTTTTTATTATTTTTAATGAATTTTTAAAAAAAAATCGACATGGGCTTCGCCCATCGAGCACTAGAGCATTTTACTGCTCAATTCATCCCAAGTAATCAGATGACTCCAGTGTCGGCCGATTACTTGTTCTGTGTCCCCCTGCATCCATTGCAGCGTGTACGGGCTGTGAGGTCAGCGGAGTTCACTCCAGCACTGGAGTCAGCTGATCTGAACTCAGCTGAACTCCAGCCTGCACACACTGCGATGGATGCAGGGGGACATAGAACAAGTAAGGTCTAAGCCACACAGCGAGAAAAACAGTGCGAGTGGAGTGCGATCAAACATCGCATTCCACTCGGACCAATATTAGCCGGTGTGTCAGCACACATGAGCGATTATTTTCTCCGCCCTAATTGGACCGAGAAAACAATCGCAGCATGCTACAACTGTAATGCAAGACTCTCTCTTTTACCCATTCAAGTGTATGTGGTGAGAGAAAAATCGCACTGCACTTGCGGTACATCGGTGGACTACGGAGGAGAGAGGGAGAGAAATCCCTCCCACCCCTCCTCAGTGCTGGCCCACCCCTCGAGTGCCGGTCCGCCCCCCGCAGCTGAGGTCTGCTCGCAGAGTCGGACCTCAGTCGCAGGGACACACGCATGACACTCAGCTCTGCTGTACTGAGCGTGAGCCGAGTGTAATGCGAGGGGATCGCAGTAATCCCCGTGTAGCCCCAGCCTAATCGGCCGACACTTGAGTCAGCTGATCTGAACTCAGCTGAACTCCTGTACACACAGCCCGCACACACAGCCCGCACACACAGCCCGCACACGGTCACATGTGATCGGCAGCAGGCAGCGACTGCTGTTAAGGCTACATTCACATGACCGTTCCGTTTTTGCGGGCCACAAAAAACGGTCCTTTTGTTTCACGGATGCATCCTAGTGGCATCCGTGTGACATCTGCGTGCCTTCCGGGTTTTTTTGCGGACCGCAAAAAACGTAAGCAGCAAGAAAGATAAATAGATGAGTAGATATAGAGATGGATAGATAGATATAGAGATAGAGGGATGAATGAATGAATGAATGAATAGAGGGCTGGATAGATAGATAAGAAAGACATATATAATGTCCTACCCCCCTGCATATTCTAAGCTGGCACCCTTTTGTGACTTTCATGTGGCACTAAGGTGCTTAGTCTTGTATTTAGCCAAAAAATAAATAAAAAAAAAAAATGACATGCGGTCACCCTATCTTTTGTAGCCAGCTAGGGTAAAGCAAACGGCTGCAGCCTGCAAACCACAGCTGGCAGCTTCACCTTGGCTGGTAATCCAAAACAGAGGCCCCCCCACACTGTTATTTTAAATTAACTAAATAATTTAAAACAAAAAACACAAGGTCCCCCGAAATTGGATCACCAGCCAAGGTAAAGCGGACAGCTGTGGTCTGGTATTCTCAGACTAGGGAGGTTCACCGTTATTGGACACTCCCCAGCCTAAAAATAGCAGGCTGCAGCCGCCCCAGAAGTAGCGCATCCATTAGATGTGCCAGTCCTGGTGCTTCGCGCCAGCTCATCCCGTTGCCCTGGTGCGGTGGCAAACGGGGTAATATATGGGGTTAATACCAGATGTGTAATGTCACCTGGCATCAAGCCCTGGAGTTAGTGATGTCAGGCGTGTATCAGATACCCGACATCACCAACCCAGGCAGTAATAAAAAAAAAAAAAAAATAGACAACAAACACATTTTTATTTGAAAAAACACTCCCCAACACATTCCCTCTTTCACCAATTTATTAGAAAGAAAAACAAATCCAGGTCTGGTGTAATACAAGGGGGTCCCACGATGATCCATACCATAGTCAATGTCCCAGTCAATGAAGAACAGAATGTTCCCTATTTGCTGGGAGAGCCGTGCAGTGACCTGAGCTAACATCAATAGGTCAGCCCAGGTCACTGCAGGGCATGACGAGTGCTGCTATCAGGAGGTTAGCGAGGTATATTACCTGCGATGATCGCTGAACTCCTGACAGCAGTGCTGTCACCAAGTTCAATGACCGCCGCCTTCACAAACAAAGTATCGCGAGCGGCCCGTGACGTTACCACTAGTCACAGTCTCGGGACGACAGCGAGAGGTGATGTGACAAGCGGCGGGCATAGAAGGCAGTGACGACCGCTGACGTCAGGAGGGCAGGACTTCATCACTGTAGGTAATGAACTTACTAACCTCCTGACGGTAGCGCTTGTCATGCCCGCGGCTGCTGACACTGCAGTGTGGGCCGCTGCTGACACTGCTGAGCGGGCAGCCATGGGGCTGGAGCGGGACACTGACTGCACGGGCACCCAACAGGAGTCAAATGGAAGTGCTTCCGTGTTGCTTCCGTGAATTTTGCGGACCCATTGACTTGTATTGAGTCACGGTTCGTTATTACGGAACAGAATAGGACATGTTCCATAATAACGGAGCGGACATACGGCATCCGATGTGGTTTTTTTTGTAGGATCGGATGCACATGGAAGTGCTACCGCGTGCCATCCGATCCTACACAAAAGACATTGAAAAGATGGTCCTGTCTGTGGGGCCGCAAAAAAACAGGAACTGACCAGGACAAACGGAACGGTCATGTGAATGAGCCCACCTGCAGCCATCGCAGCGTGTGCGGGCTGTGAGATCAGGAGTCAGCTGACTCCAGCGCCGGCCGATAAATTCTGTGTCCCGCTGCAGAAGGATCCGGTAAAATAACGGTTGCATGCGCTGCACATTTAATCCACAGGATCCGGTCATATGCGGTTTGCGGATGATATGGACACACAGACTAGGCAAGAGGGAAAAAAGCAATCTCATCACCATCTCACTTTTTTTTCCCCAATTATTTTTTTCACATGTTGCGCCGGCTAATAATCAAAATTTCTGTACACACACTCACGCACACACACTCACAAAAACACACTCACGCACAAACACACACACACTTTCTTCCCCTGGCTGTGCAGAGCTGGCAGCTTCAGATGTCTCTGTGTGATTTCTCTCATCCACACAGGGAAGAGGCAAGGAGGAGGCTTTTGGGTGGAGAGCTGAGGGGGGGTGTTAGTTAAGCTATAGACACCGCCCTAGAGCCACAAAGAATTCTGGAACTTGTAGGAACTGAACACAGGAAGTCAGAGGAGAGATTAACCCCATCAGAGCTGGAGCCAGCAATTAACATGTGCTGCTAGTGCACAATAAAACCTAATTTTGCTGAAAAAACATAATAGATGTGTTATGGGGCACATATTAGCAAGATTTATCAGAAAAAAAAAATCAGTTTTGGTAACTGGACAACTTCTTTAAGAGATTGCCAGCATATCGTAGTAGGTGGTCATTCAATCCTGAACAAGATGAGGATGCATTAAGACAGGAGAGAAATCTGCCAAACGAGTTCCAAGAATGGACTTTGTTATCTCTAGAGGCAGAGCAATTTTATAAATGTTCACAGCATATTACAGGGAACTTCACTTGATCCTAAACAAGATAGTATTATGTTTAAACAGAAGAAAAACCCGCCAAACAACTAAAAGTGATTCTTCACAGGCCTTGATTTACACATTGCCTTACTCCCCCCTCTCTTGTTTCACTTCTTGTTTTTCTCCTTGATAATTGCTTAGAAAGTCTAATAATATCAGGCTGTATTTTTACTACTTCACTTGTAATTTAAAGATCCCCCTAGTAGTCCCAGACAATCCCCTATTAGGCTACTTTCACACTTGCGTTGGACGGCTTCCATAGTATTGTGTTGTGTGACGGATGCAACTGATGCGTTGCATATAGTGGCACAACGGATGCTACGGATTGTACAAAACAACGGAAAGCTTTTTTTTTTTTTTATTATTATTTTTTTTTCTTCTTTACAGTTTTACTGGCAGCAGACTATTGTAAACAATCAGCTGATCGCTCTCAATAGCCGGCGGCCGGTCGCTCAGCTGAGCGCTCCCACATGCCGGCGGCCGGGCACTCAGCTGAGCGCTCTCACATGCCGGCAGCCGGGCGCTCAGCTGAACGATCGGCCACCAAGAAACAAAATAAAGTTTCAGTGATAAAAAAAAAGAGCATGCACAGTGAAAAATAAAGGTTTCCGTCACTCAAAAAAACGTTACATGCAGCGTTCCGTCCGCCCGACGCAGCGTCAAAATAACGACGCTGCGTCGTCCAGAGGATGCAACGCTGACACTTGCGTTACAGTGCGTTGTCCATACAATTCTGTGGAGAATAGCGCAGTGCGTTAACGGACTGCGCTATTTTCCATAGTGACGGACTCCGCTGAACGCAAGTGTGAAAGTACCCTTAGGAACTAACACTGGGATCTGCTGGTTGCTGCAGTATCTCAGTGTCTAATTACATACTCTCTACCTCTTGGTTTAGATGCTAAGGGGTAGATGTTACTATGTAATATCTATATAATTTCTATATGAGCACACTTTCTGTTTTCTCCTGCAAATAGCTGATCAGCAAACGTTAGATGAGGTTTTCACAAACCAAGAAATAGGAGAGGCCATTAAATCACTTCTTACTGGGAAGAGCCTAGGACTTGTGGTAACAGGACAGACACAGCCAAGGACATACCAGTACGTCCTTGGTCGTAAAGGGGTTAAAGGGAACCTGTCACCAGTTTTTTGCCCTATAAGCTGCAACCACCACCAGTGGGCTCATATATACAGCATTCTAATATGCTGTATATAAGAGCCCGGGCTGCTGTGTAGAACGTAAAAATCACTTTATAATACTCCGGTGCAGACTGGTCAGATGGGTGGCGCCGTTCTCTGGTGCCGGTGCCTCCTCTTTTGGCCATCTTTGCCCTCCATCTTCTGAAGCCGCAGTGCATGATGCATCCGACGTCATATACATGCACTGGCATTCAGGTCCTATGCAGTCGCACTTTGATCTGTTATGTGCAGATCAAAGTATTGTAGTGGGCATGCGCGGGACCGGCGAGTGTGTATGACGTAGACGCGTTATGCACACAGGCTTCAGAAGGAGGATGAAGATGGCCGAAAGAGGAGGCGCCGGCACCGGAGGACGAAGACGCCCATTTGAGCCACATCCACCGCAGCGACCAGTTTAGGTAAGTATTGCAAAGTGTTTTTTATTTTCTACACAGTGGCCTAGGCTCTTACACTGTGTGCAGAATTATTAGGCAAATGAGTATTTTGATCACATGATACTTTTTATACATGTTGTCCTACTCCAAGCTGTATAGGCTTGAGAGCCAACTACCAATTAAGTAAATCAGGTGATGTGTATGTGGCACCCCAGGGTTGCCACAGTAACAACACAAAGGGTTAACTCCCTACACACAACACCAAGACCTCCTGGCCAGAAGGGGGAGACCAAGCTGCTTCCCTGTATATTCTGGTGGGGGGAGGAAATGGTCAGCAGTAGTTTCAGTTTGGAAGTTCAGTGCAGAGCACTGAGGAGAAAGGATCTGCAGGTTGGAAGCTGGCTTTAGCTCACCTCAGGATCCACTGACCAATTCCAGGCCTAGCTGAGGGTCTGAGGAAAGGAGAAAGCGTACACAGAGGAACATTCCTGGGAGGCAGAGCATTACAGAACTCACCCCAGTGGAGCACACAGAACGGATGCTGGATCCGAGACTGCAGGTTACATACTGCACAGTTACCACCAGAGAAGTGAAGATTCCAGATCTTTCACCTGTACCACAGACACAAGCAACATAGGAGAGTTCAGGAACATACTAGTAAGGACTCGAGTTGCCTGTCAGGTCGGTACCTAGGAGCAGAGCAGAGCAGAGCCAGCTGCATAGTTCATACCGCAGCAGGGCCACAGACACACAGTGCAGGCAAGGAAGCCAAAACGGCCCGGCTGGGTGGGAGAAGCCCTGAACCCCTCACAGACTCCGTGGACAGTACTCTGCTGAATACCATCATCAGTAAAAGACAAAGAAACTGCAAAACCGTGAGTCTGCCTGTTTATTGTGCTCGTGTCCTGCACTCCCCCCATAGACTAACACACTGCCCCGGGGAAAAGGCTCTACCCGTGGGGAGCCGTCCCATCTCAAGCTGCCTTCCATCACCCCGGAGGTTCTGCAGCAGCGGTGGTCATCTCTGATCACATTCCACGGGTGGCGTCACGAACATAACCCCCCTTTTTATTGTGGAACCAGGGAGCACAGACCGGGTCACGACACCGTGATCCCCTTTCCAGAAGCGACCCCTTGGCCCGGTTCTGGGTATCCCCTTAACCCCTGGCGACACAACTTTGGCGTCACGAACAGGATGCGGACTGGACCCGGCTGCAACCCGGGTGACGTGTGCCTGTAAAGACTTATTGCATCGCATAAAAGACTTGCACTGTGAATTGTTGAAACAAAGAACGGACTTTAAACTTTGCAAAGATACCTGGAAAAATCCAAAAACATCATTGGTAAAATTTTCCAGGCGCCATCTTTAATCGCGCCATTACCTGCTACGCGCGGGAAAACATCGCGCCTAAACTAAGACTCCGCCCACCGCTTGCAGAGGAGGTGCGCTCGGTGCTGCGACCCGAACAAAAACGCAGAAAAGTGTCCCAGGCTTGCTGTCAAGAAGACTGGTGAAATTAACTAAGGGGGCGCAAAGATGTCGCAGCAGGGAGACGCTGTTGTGCCCGGCGGTGCAGCGGCACCTATCATGCCGTTCCTGATGCCGTACACCCCGGGTGCAGTGTGGCTGCCGCAGTACTCAGGTGAGCCCAACACACTTAATGACTTTATCGGAAAGCTAAAAATCTACTACAGCATGTACCCCCTGACGGAAGCCCAGCGTGTCGGTATGCTTATGGGACAGTTAACTGGCAATGCCCAGCGGGAGGCTACATCCTGGCCAGACGATGCAAAGGACACTGTAGAGCATATAATAGCGGGACTAAAAGCAGCTTTTGAATCCACTGCTGGCAGCCGGGCTAAAATGAGGTTCTTTGGATGCAAGCAAAAACCTAGAGAGAGCGCAAGGGACTTTGCCTTAAACTTCATGCTGAACTTTCCTCCCACCTCTCCTCTAACTCTCACTTTGACACCCTACAGTCCGGCTTCCGTCCACATCATTCCACTGAAACTGCCCTGACTAAAATCACAAATGACTTACTTACTGCCAAAGCTAACAACCACTTCTCTATACTCCTACTTCTAGACCTATCCTCAGCTTTTGACACTGTTGACCACTCCCTCCTACTACAGATCCTCTCTTCCCTTGGTGTCAGAGACCTCGCCCTCTCTTGGATCTCTTCATACCTCTCCAACCGCACTTTTAGTGTCTCCCACTCCCACACAACCTCTTCATCCCGTCCTCTCTCTGTTGGTGTCCCTCAAGGCTCTGTCCTGGGACCATTACTTTTTTCTATCTATACATTTGGCCTGGGACAACTCATAAAGTCCCATGGCTTCCAGTACCACCTATATGCCGATGACACTCAGATCTACCTCTCTGGTCCAGATGTCACTTCTCTGCTGTCCAGAATCCCAGAGTGCCTATCGGCTATATCTTCCTTCTTCTCCTCTCGCTTCCTAAAGCTCAATGTGGCCAAAACTGAGCTGATCATCTTTCCTCCATCTCACCTACACTCTCTACCTGATCTATCTATTACAATAAATAACATCACGCTCTCCCCAGCACCCAAAGTTCGGTGCCTCGGAGTGATCTTTGACTCTGCCTTGTCCTTCATACCACACATTCAATCCCTCACCACCTCCTGTCGTCTTCAACTCAAAAATATTTCCAGAATCCGTCCCTTCATCAATTCTCAATCTACAAAAATGCTAGTGCATGCTCTCATAATCTCCCGCCTCGACTACTGCAACATCCTCCTATGTGGTCTCCCTGCTAACACGCTCGCCCCTCTCCAGTCCATCCTTAATGCTGCTGCCCGACTGATCCACCTCTCGCCTCACTACCACCCCGCTTCTCCTCTCTGCATGTCCCTTCACTGGCTCCCAATCTTCCATCGTATCCAATTCAAACTACTAATACTGACTTACAAAGCCATCCACAAATTGTCTCCTCCATATATCTCTGAACTAATCTCTCGCTACACTCCAAAACGTAATCTCCGGTCCTCCCAAGATCTCCTTCTATCCTCCTCTCTCATTCGCTCCTCATGCAACCGTCTCCAAGACTTCTCCCGAACATCCCCAGTCTCCTGGAACTCACTGCCTCAACACGTCAGACTATCTGCTACACTTGCAAACTTCAAACGGAACCTAAAGACTCATCTGTTCAGAAATGCCTATAACCTTGAATGACCTCACTGCCCCACCACCGTGCGGAGCTGCCGCCCCACCACCGTGCGGAGCTGCCGCCCCACCACCGTGCGGAGCTGCCGCCCCACCACCGTGCGGAGCTGCCGCCCCACCACCGTGCGGAGCTGCCGCCCCACCACCGTGCGGAGCTGCCGCCCCACCTACACCCCACCTACTGTCTCCTCCCCATAATCCTATAGAATGTAAGCCCGCAAGGGCAGGGCCCTCTTCCCTCTGTACTAGTCTGTCTACTGTAACTTGTATATGTATTTTGTATGTAACCCCCTTCTCATGTACAGCACCATGGAATCAATGGTGCTCTATAAATAAATAATAATAATAATAATAATAATAACTTGCAGGAGGCGCTCAGAGCACTTAAATTAGCAGAACCTGCCTTAGCCCCTGGAGCAGATAAGCTGCTGATAGACCAATTCCTGGATGGACTCTCATCCCCTTCCCGCCGGGGACAACTGAGCATGATGGTGATCCAGGATCCAGGACTAACATTTGCCCAGCTAAAGGATAGAGCCATCCGCCTCCAGCAGGTGGAGGAGCCGCAGGATATAGACTCTGTTCAACACCTTACAGTGGCACCCCAGCAGCCAGTAATGCCGGTGACATCGGCCATGTCAGCGGCTGCTGCTAACCACCTGGAGCCCATCACTAATGAGGCTCTCCATCAAAGGCTTGATGCCCTGACAGACACCGTTGCTTCCATGGCTAGAATCGTCCAGGAGCTGCGTGGATCCAAGTCTGCACCCAAGATTGAGCTGGCGACCAGCAAGGAGGATGTCCCGTGGATGAGGCCTAGGAGATACCAAGCGACGAGAGGACGACCCAGCGACCGCTACCAGCCGGATGGACAGCCCATTTGCCGCCGTTGCAATGAGCCAGGTCACTTTGCCCGTGAATGTGCTTTAAATGGGGATCCCCTGGGGAGGCGGGCCGCTCCTCAGGAATGAACTCTCAAGGTCCCTCACCCTGGCACGACAAGTATGTGGGGGGACGTCCAGTCATCCCCATCGTGCTGGATGGCATTCCGCTCAACGCCTTGCTGGACACTGGTTCCCAAATAACATCAATTCCGCATGTCCTTTATAAGAGGTACTGGGCTGATTCAGACGTTAGCAGTGGTCCATCTAATGTTGCATTGAATATATGGGCTAGCAATGGTGAATTAGTACCACAGGTTGGTTTCAGAGAAATGACCATTAAGATTGGGAGAGTAGAATTGCAGAACCAAGGTATTATCATTGTTGATGTTGACCGACGAGAACGTGAACCAACTATGCTGCTAGGAATGAATGTAATTGAAAATTGTTTTGCAGAGGTAATTACTGTCTTGCAGCAGATCGTCGAGACTGCCAAACCTGGGCAACAGAGACTCCTGCAGAAGGAAATTAAAGCCTTGATGCTGAAGCAGCAGGTAGAAATGTCAGGAGGTGAAATTGGCAGTGCAAGGGTAAGTGACCCAATACCTATTGTAATTCCTCCCAAAACAGAAATGCTGGTCTGGTGTAGAGCCGCAATAGGCATCAGAGGGCGAGACTATCAGGCCCTGGTAGAACCCGTGTACTCAGACAGTAGGCCCACTGTACTGACGGCCAGAGGAATAGTTGAGGTACACAGGGGAAGAGTGCCAATACGCCTTCTAAATTGTGGGGAAGATGAGGTCACCCTACCAAAGTATGCTACCATGGCTAAGCTATATACGGTTGATAACAACGCCATCACCACCGTCGAGCCCTTGAAGCCGTCAAGTCAGGCGGAAGACAATGGCTCAGAGGGAAAGCTGGAGGATTGGTGCCAAAAGCTACATGTAGGCACCGATTCTACACACTCCCATCAAAAGCATGGAGTATACAGGGTAGTGAAAGAATATGAACAAATATTCAGCAAACACCCATTAGACTTTGGGCAGATCAAAGGGGTAGAGCACACTATACCCACAGGTAACCATCCACCCATAAAGGAGAGGTATAGACCAGTACCACCGGCTCACTACCAATGCGCCAAAGACATGCTCAAAGAAATGAAAGAAGCAGGGGTAATAAGAGACAGTTGTAGCCCCTGGGCAGCCCCACTAGTGCTAGTTAAGAAAAAAGATGGGACCATGAGGATGTGTGTAGACTACAGACGGATCAACCGCATTACACACAAGGATGCATACCCATTACCTAGGATAGAGGAGTCATTGGCTGCATTAAAATCCGCTACTTACTTTTCCACCCTAGATCTGACTAGTGGGTATTGGCAAGTTCCTGTGGCAGAGGCTGATAAGGAGAAGACAGCATTCACCACGCCGATGGGCCTCTGTGAGTTCAATGGTATGCCGTTTGGACTCTGCAACGCACCTGGAACCTTCCAGCGACTGATGGAGTGCTGCCTAGGACATAAGAACTTTGAAACTGTCCTCCTGTACCTGGATGACGTCATAGTCTACTCCAAGACCTATGAACAGCATCTACAAGACCTGGCAGAAGTGTTTGAAGCCTTATCCGGATACGGCATGAAAATCAAGCCATCCAAGTGTCACCTTCTAAAGCCAAGGGTACAGTACCTGGGACATGTCGTGAGCTCAGAAGGGGTAGCACCAGATCCTGAAAAAGTTACCGTGATCAGAGATTGGCCGAGACCCACCAGCGTGAAAGAGGTGAGGCAATTCCTGGGACTGGTAGGCTACTATAGAAGATTTATAAAAGGGTTCACGAAGCTAGCAGCTCCCCTACAAGACATCCTGGTAGGACAGTCAAAGAAGTCTGCAGCCCGAAATCCTCCTTTCCAGTGGAGTGATGAGAGAGAAGAGTCCTTTAAGAAGTTGAAGTGGGCACTGACAGGAGAAGAGATCCTGGCATATCCAGATTACCATCAACCCTTCATTTTGTACACAGATGCCAGCAACGTAGGACTGGGAGCGGTATTGTCTCAAAAGCAGGAAGGCAAGGAGAAAGTTATTGCCTTTGCAAGCAGGAAGCTCCGGCCTACAGAAAGAAACCCAGAGAATTACAGCTCCTTCAAGTTAGAACTACTGGCAGTAGTTTGGGCTGTAACAGAGCGTTTCAAACACTACCTGGCAGCTGCAGAATTTACCATCTTTACTGACAACAATCCATTGACCCACCTGGACTCTGCAAAATTAGGTGCGCTGGAACAGCGATGGATAGCCCGACTGTCAAACTACAACTTTGTCATCAAGTACAGGGCAGGCCACAAGAATGGGAATGCAGATGCCTTATCCCGGATGCCACACTCGGGGAACGTGGAAGAGGAACCGGAGGGACTGGAAGAAATTGAGCTGCCGGCCTTTCACCGTCCTAAGGTGGGACAGTATCAACCGAGTGTCTACCAAAAACAACAGCAGGCAACTCTCAACCCATTAGCACACCACGGATGGGCTGACACACAAGACAGCGATCCAGCTGTGAAGCTAGTGAAAGAACTGCTTACACAACAAGGTGCATACCCTAATCAGAATGCCCCAGCTGAGACACAACATCTCTGGAAAGAGAGAGGTAAATTGTTCCTGTACCAAGGGAAGCTCTGTAGAAGGCACACCAATCCAAAAACACATGAGTTGGTCTGGCAGATCATCGTGCCCAAGACAGACGTCAAGATGGTTCTGGAAGCTTACCACGACGGTGCTGGTCATTTTGGTTGGAAAAAGTTGGAAGTGCTCTTAAGAGAAAGATTCTACTGGGTTGGCATGAGAAAATCAATTGAAGATTGGTGTAGAAAATGCGGACCGTGCAACCTCAGAAGAAAGGATCAACAGAACCAGAGAGCTCCACTCCAGTCCATAGTAACCAAGCAACCACTCGAGCTAGTCGCATTAGACCACGTCAAGTTGTCACCAAGCCGGTCCGGCTATGTTTATGCCTTAACCATCGTGGACCATTACTCACGCTTCTTAGTGGTGGTACCCGTGAAAGACCTTACAGCTAGAACAGCAGCTAAAGCATTCCAGACGTACTTTTGCAGACCCCATGGTTACCCAGAACAAGTCCTTGCAGATCAAGGTCCAGCTTTCGAATCACAGATCTTCCAAGAATTCTGCAACATGTATGGCTGTAAAAAGATCCGCACAACAGCATACCATCCCCAAACAAATGGCTTATGTGAGAAGATGAACCATATTGTGATTGACCTGTTGAAGACCTTACCAGAGTCAGAAAGAAATCAATGGCCAGAGAAATTGCCAGACTTGGTGGACTTGTACAATCATGTCCCGGTGAGTTCTACAAACTGCACCCCCGCTTACCTTATGCGTGCAAGGCCCGGTAAACTGCCAATTGATTTAGATATGGGAATTCTGAAGCCAGATGCGGAAGCTCAAGAATCCAATTGGGATACCCTACGTCAGCAGCAGTATCGCCAAGTACAAGAGTGCGTAGAGAAAAGTCTCCAACAAGCTAGGGGAAGACAGGAGAGAACCTTCAACCAGCATGCTCTAGCAACCCCATTGCAACCTGGTGACCAAGTTCTCAAGAGGAAACGGCGCACAAACAAATTGGATAATCAGTGGGAAACCACCCCATATACAGTCTTACCATCCAGTATGGATAATCCCAAAGTGTGTCTCATCAGTAAGGATGAAGGAAGGACATCAGCTGTCGTGTCAAGAGATCAACTCAAACCGTGTCCTGAAACCCTGAAGACACCAGAAGTCACCTTACCCATACAGGTACAACCTGTCAAGAAGGAAGAAGATGTATTCCATACAGTCTTAGGAGATTTCCCAAAAACATGGCCAAATTACTATGGAGCAGTAGTAGTCCCAATGATCGCCTTCCCTCAAGTGGCGGAACCAGCATCAGAACTCGTACCACAAGAAGTCTCAAGACAAGAAGAACTGGAAGTCGAAACCGTAGAGGAAGAACAGATTCCTGGTCCCAGTGAGCTTGCCAGTCCTACAGTCAGTCCACCATCCTCACAAGTACCAGAAACACCAAATAGGTACACGTCCACCCACACCATTATGCTAAGTACACCCAGTACACCAGCAGCACGCAGGTCACAGCGTAGTACTCAGGGTCAGATACCAGCAAGATATAAAGACTAATGTGGAATTGCATATAAAATGTACATATGTTATAATGTTTATATGAAAAACCATAACAGTTCAGTGTACAGAAAAGGTGAGAGAAGAGTGGTGTAAGGTGGCAGCACGGAGAGTTACAACTTGATCACATGTTGGTGGCCCGAGGGCCGTGAGGCCTACTGCACTTATGACCAGAGTAGAGACACCTTTAAGAAGTGTTTGTTGATTGAAATGTTTATTTAATTGCAACGTTAAGACCAAAAGCCCAGTACCTACAGAGACTATACTGTATGAACACTTATATATTTTTGAACATTTTGGACTCTTTTTGAGCTTTAAGGTTTTTGTATTTTTTCCTTTTGAGACTCTGTATATATACAATTGTTGTGATAACTTGTTTGTTTGTTTCACAGTCCCGGAGTACTGTTCTTCACTAAGGGGGAATGTGGCACCCCAGGGTTGCCACAGTAACAACACAAAGGGTTAACTCCCCACACACAACACCAAGACCTCCTGGCCAGAAGGGGGAGACCAAGCTGCTTCCCTGTATATTCTGGTGGGGGGAGGAAATGGTCAGCAGTAGTTTCAGTTTGGAAGTTCAGTGCAGAGCACTGAGGAGAAAGGATCTGCAGGTTGGAAGCTGGCTTTAGCTCACCTCAGGATCCACTGACCAATTCCAGGCCTAGCTGAGGGTCTGAGGAAAGGAGAAAGCGTACACAGAGGAACATTCCTGGGAGGCAGAGCATTACAGAACTCACCCCAGTGGAGCACACAGAACGGATGCTGGATCCGAGACTGCAGGTTACATACTGCACAGTTACCACCAGAGAAGTGAAGATTCCAGATCTTTCACCTGTACCACAGACACAAGCAACATAGGAGAGTTCAGGAACATACTAGTAAGGACTCGAGTTGCCTGTCAGGTCGGTACCTAGGAGCAGAGCAGAGCAGAGCCAGCTGCATAGTTCATACCGCAGCAGGGCCACAGACACACAGTGCAGGCAAGGAAGCCAAAACGGCCCGGCTGGGTGGGAGAAGCCCTGAACCCCTCACAGACTCCGTGGACAGTACTCTGCTGAATACCATCATCAGTAAAAGACAAAGAAACTGCAAAACCGTGAGTCTGCCTGTTTATTGTGCTCGTGTCCTGCACTCCCCCCATAGACTAACACACTGCCCCGGGGAAAAGGCTCTACCCGTGGGGAGCCGTCCCATCTCAAGCTGCCTTCCATCACCCCGGAGGTTCTGCAGCAGCGGTGGTCATCTCTGATCACATTCCACGGGTGGCGTCACGAACATAACCCCCCTTTTTATTGTGGAACCAGGGAGCACAGACCGGGTCACGACACCGTGATCCCCTTTCCAGAAGCGACCCCTTGGCCCGGTTCTGGGTATCCCCTTAACCCCTGGCGACACATGTATGTCTGTAGTGAGGAGGGGTGTGGTGTAATGACATCAACACCCTATATAAGGTATGCTTAATTATTAGGCAACTTCCTTTCCTTTAGCAAAATGGGTCAGAAGAGAGATTTGAAGGGCTCTGAGAAATCCAAAATTGTGAGATGTCTTGCGGAGGGATGCAGCATTCTTGAAATTGCCAAACTTTTGAAGCGTGATCACCGAACAATCAAGAGTTTCATGGCAAATAGCCAACAGGGTCGCAAAAAAAGGCACAAAATAACTGCCCATGATTTGAGGAAAATCAAGCGTAAAGCTGCCAAGATGCCATTTGCCACCAGTTTGGCCATATTTCAGAGCTGCAACGTTACTGGAATATCAAAAAGCACAAGGTGTGCCATACTCAGGGACAAGGCCAGGGTAAGGAAGGCTGAAAAATGACCACCTTTGAACAAGAAACATAAGACAAAACGTCAAGACTGGGCCAAGAAATATCTTAAGACTCGTTTTCAAAGGTTTTATAGACTGATGAAATGAAAGTGACTCTTGATGGGCCAGATGGATGGGCCAGAGGCTGGATCAGTAAAGGGCAGAGAGCGCCACTCCGACTCACACGTCAGCAAGCTGGAGGTGGGGTACTGGTATGGGCTGGTATCAACAAAGATGAACTTGTGGGACTTGTTCGGGTTGAGGATGGAGTGAAGCTCAACTCCCAGACCTACTGCCATTGTCTGGAAGACAACTTCTTCAAGCAGTGGTACAGGAAGAAGTCGGTATCGTTCAAGAAAAACATGATTTTCATGCAGGACAGTGGTCCATCACATGCATCCAACTACTCCACAGCGTGGCTGGCCAGTAAAGGTCTAAAAGATGAAAAAATAATGACATGGTCCCCTTTTCACCTGATCTAAACCCCATAGAGAACCTGTAGTCCCTCATAAAATGTGAGATCTACAGGGAGGGAAAACATTACACCTCTCGGAACAGTGTCTGGGAGGCTGTGGTGACTGCTGCACGCAATGTTGATCGTAAACAGATCAAGCAACTGACAGAATCTATGGATAGTAGGCTGTTGAGTGTCATCAGAAAGAAAGGTGGCTATATTGGTCACTAATTGTTTGGGGTTTTGTTTTTGCATGTCAGAAATGTTTATTTCTAAATTTTGTGCAGTTATATCGGTTTACCTGGTGAAAATAAACAAGTGAGATGGAAATATATTTGGTTTTTATTAAGTTACCTAATAATTCTGTACAGTAATAAATACCTGCACAAACAGATATCCTCCTAAGATAGCCAAATCTAAAAAAAAACTCCAAAAATTTTAAGCTTTGATATTTATGAGTCTTTTCGGTTGATTGAGAACATAGTTGTTGATCAAAAACAAAATCCTCTAAAATACAACTTGCCTAATAATTCTGCACACGGTGTATATACAGCCTGTTAGAATGCTGTATATAAGAGCCCACTGGTGGTGGCCGCAGCTTATAGGGCAAAAAACTGGTGACAGGTTCCCTTTAAAAGGAACCTTACAGCAAATTGGTTAGGTCCTTTTTTCTATTTTCAAAAATCTTATCCCTATATATAAAGGAAGAGTTAGGACCCATTCACACATCAGTATTTCACACATCAGTCTAACAGTCTAAAGTTGTGCTTAAACCCACTCTCTATCATCCGCCACCTTATTCCCCTTTTTCTTCCTAAATTTTATACTTTTACACTTTATACTTATCATGTTACATTACAACCTGTGTATTAAATATTTTTGTAATGTGATTTGTGTGTGATGCATCAGTACTAAATAGTCTAAGTTGGAAAACTGAAATGAGAAGAATATAGACAAAATGTAAGGGATAAAATAAGTAAAAATTGCCATGTGCGCATGGTATTTACCCCTTTTGCTATGAAGCCCCTAAAAAATTCTGGTGCAAGCAATTGTTGTACGTCAGATAGTAAAGAAGTCCACTTGTGTGCAATCTAAGTGTTTAATGGTTGGTTAGTATACTGTATACATGGCCGGCTTTACCTATGTGCGAGTGGTGCGGTCACACAGGGCGCCGGCTAGCAGACAGCAGAGGGGGCGCCCAGGGAGCAGCAATTCACTTTCACTTTGCTGCTCCTTTGGTGCACAGGCTCCAGCAGAGGGCGCCTTCCCCTCCTCTCGGCTCAGTTTCCTCTCTTCTCCCATCTTTACCAGAGAGAGAGAGGGGAGAGGGGCGCCTGCACTACCAGAGATGCTGTTAAAGCCCCACTGAAATCCTGGAACCCAGGAAGTAACTGTATGTGAGTATAACGTGATGTTTGTCATATCTGTAATGTATTATGTGCTGTCTGTATGTGTTATGTATAACTTATGTGTCCTGTATACTGTGCAATATCTAGTTGTCTGTCTGTCTATACATCCACTCTGGTTGTCTGTCTATGTATCTACCTATTATCTATCTATTATATATTTATCCCTCTATCTGTCTATTATCTATTTATCTGTCTAGCTATCTTTCTATTATATATCTGTTTAGATCTACTGTATCTATGTATATCTATTATATGTCTATCTATCTATTATCTGTCTAATTATCTGTCTTATCGATCTATTTCTCAATTATATATCTGTATATCCATCTATGTCTCTATTACGGTATACAGTTAGGTCCAGAAATATTTGGACAGTGACACAATTTTCGCGAGTTGGGCTCTGCATGCCACCACATTGTATTTGAAATGAAACCTCTACAACAGAATTCAAGTGCAGATTGTAACGTTTAATTTGAAGGTTTGAACAAAAATATCTGATAGAAATTGTAGGAATTGTACACATTTCTTTACAAACACTCCACATTTTAGGAGGTCAAAAGTAATTGGACAAATAAACCATACCCAAACAAAATATTTTTATTTTCAATATTTTGTTGCGAATCCTTTGGAGGCAATCACTGCCTTAAGTCTGGAACCCATGGACATCACCAAACGCTGGGTTTCCTCCTTCTTAATGCTTTGCCAGGCCTTTACAGCCGCAGCCTTCAGGCCTTGCTTGTTTGTGGGTCTTTCCGTCTTAAGTCTGGATTTGAGCAAGTGAAATGCATGCTCAATTGGGTTAAGATCTGGTGATTGACTTGGCCATTGCAGAATGTTCCACTGTTTTGCACTCATGAACTCCTAGGTAGCTTTGGCTGTATGCTTGGGGTCATTGTCCATCTGTACTATGAAGCGCCGTCCGATCAACTTTGCGGCATTTGGCTGAATCTGGGCTGAAAGTATATCCCTGTACACTTCAGAATTCATCCGGCTACTCTTGTATGCTGTTATGTCATCAATAAACACAAGTGACCCAGTGCCATTGAAAGCCATGCATGCCCATGCCATCACATTGCCTCCACCATGTTTTACAGAGGATGTGGTGTGCCTTGGATCATGTGCCGTTCCCTTTCTTCTCCAAACTTTTTTCTTCCCATCATTCTGGTACAGGTTGATCTTTGTCTCATCTGTCCATAGAATACTTTTCCAGAACTGAGCTGGCTTCCTGAGGTGTTTTTCAGCAAATTTAACTCTGGCCTGTCTATTTTTGGAATTGATGAATGGTTTGCATCTAGATGTGAACCCTTTGTATTTACTTTCATGGAGTCTTCTCTTTACTGTTGACTTAGAGACAGATACACCTACTTCACTGAGAGTGTTCTGGACTTCAGTTGATGTTGTGAACGGGTTCTTCTTCACCAAAGAAAGTATGTGGCGATCATCCACCACTGTTGTCATCCGTGGACGCCCAGGCCTTTTTGAGTTCCCAAGCTCACCAGTGAATTCCTTTTTTCTCAGAATGTACCCGACTTGATTTTGCTACTCCAAGCATGTCTGCTATCTCTCTGATGGATTTTTTCTTTTTTTTCAGCCTCAGGATGTTCTGCTTCACCTCAATTGAGAGTTCATTAGACCGCATGTTGTCTGGTCACAGCAACAGCTTCCAAATGCAAAACCACACACCTGTAATCAACCCCAGACCTTTTAACTACTTCATTGATTACAGGTTAACGAGGGAGACGCCTTCAGAGTTAATTGCAGCCCTTAGAGTCCCTTGTCCAATTACTTTTGGTCCCTTGAAAAAGAGGAGGCTATGCATTACAGAGCTATGATTCCTAAACCCTTTCTCCGATTTGGATGTGAAAACTCTCATATTGCAGCTGGGAGTGTGCACTTTCAGCCCATATTATACATATAATTGTATTTCTGAACATGTTTTTGTAAACAGCTAAAATAACAAAACTTGTGTCACTCTCCAAATATTTCTGGACCTAACTGTATATCTGTCTATCTTTGTGGGGGCTTCTGCTGTGTATAGGAGGCTGTGTGGGGGCTCCTCCTGTGCATGGGAGGCAGTGTGGTTGCTCCTGCTGTGCATAGGAGGCTGTGTGGGGGCTCATGCTGTGCATAAGAGGCTGTGTGAGGGCTCCTGCTGTTTATAGAAGGCTGTGTGGGGGCTCTTGCTGTACATAGGAGGCTGTGTGGGGGCTCCTGCTGTGCATATGAGGCTGTGAAAGGGCTCCTGCTGTGCATAGCAGGCTGTGTGGGGGCTCCTGCTGTGCATAGGAGGCTGTGTGGGGGCTCCTGCTGTGTATAGGAGGCTGTGTGGGGCTCCTGCTGTGCATAGGAGGCTGTGGGGGGGCTCCTGCTGTGTATAGGAGGCTGTGTGGGGGCTTCTGCTGTGCATAGGAGGCTGTGTGGAGGATACTGCTGTGAATAAGAGTCTGTGTGGGGACTCCTGCTGTGCATAGAAGTCTGTGTGGGGGCTCCTGCTGTGCATAGGAGGCTGTGTGGGGGCTACTGCTGGGTGTGCATAGGAGGCTGTGTGGGGGCTCCTGCTGTGCATAGGAGGCTGTGTGGGGGCTCCTGCTGTGCATAGGAGGCTGTGTGGGGGCTACTGCTGTGCATAGGAGGCTGTGTGGGGGCTCCTGCTGTGTATAGGAGGCTGTATGGTAGCTCCTGCTTTGTATAGGAGGCTGTGTGGGGGCTTCTGCTGTGCATAGAAGTCTGTGTGAGGGCTCCTGCTCTTTATAGAAGTGTAAGGGGTGGGCAGACCCCTTACAATGAGGTACAGTTTCCCCGGAATGTTGATGTTATTTAATAAAAATGTTTTATTATTACTGCACTGCTTTTAGTGGGACCCCTGGTGGCCGGGTGGGACGGCTGTTCCCATAGGAACAGGGTAGAGGAAAGGAGGAGCCGGCAGCAGAAAGGGGAGGGAGAAGGAGAGTTGTTAAGAAAAGAGTAGAACCAGAGTCAGTCGAGTCCGGGACGGGAGAAAAGAAGCAGAAGGGGGCAGAGTGTGGGAGCTGGGTGAATAGGAAAGCCGGAGAAAAGAAGAGAAGGAGTAGCCTCAAGTGCGAAGCAATACTGGTGTGGGTCCAGTAGGTGTTAGCCGGAGTGGGAGCCAGGTGAAGTGGATTAGCCGGGCACATCCCCACTGGAGGAGACGTCAGGAACAGGTTTTTTCCCCTCAGCAAAAAGTGTGAAGTCACCTGAAGTGTTGTGCCTCTGTGAAGAAGAAGTGTTTAATAAAAATGCCTGCTGGTTCAATTGATCCATGTCTGCAGAGTCTCTGTACAACTGACGACGGCGTCTGCACCACCACACTCTGCCCCACCAAGTCATCTCCTGTCCCCAAAGTGACGGCGGCACCAGGGGTAAGCCGAGCAGAAGGAGCCACGACTACAAACCCCGAGGCGCCCCTGGCACCCCGTTACATGTGGCGTAGTCGGCAGGATTCGGATTATATGCAAGGGGTCCCGATCCAAGAAGATGGAGACCAAATAGTGCCTAGGGCACAGGATCCGGATTATTGGCGAAGGGTCCCGATCCCATGGTGGGAAGAAGAAGTGGTGCCTAAGGCGTTGGACCGGGCACAAGATGGCGGCAAGATGGCCGCCGTCTTCATGGACACAGTGAGCGCGCGAAGAATTGGCGCCAAAAGAAGAGCCTGGGGCTGGCTGGTGAAGAAAAAGAAGTGCGGAGTGCGCCGCTCAAAGAGGGGAGGTGCTGGCCCCAGGATGCCGAGAAAAACATGTGAAGTGGGTGGTGTTGCGGCAAGAAAGAAGAGCCGCCTTGGCCGGGTCGACGTGATGTGCGAGACTGGGGGTGGAGCGTACTCAAGAGCGGGAAAAGAAGGCCCGCCTCCACCTTCCCCAGTATCTCCACTGTCCCCGACGCCATTACAAGAAGCGACTACTCAGAAAGTGACGTCGAGCAAGATGGAGAACTCAGAAAAACAGCAAGCTGCGGTGGCTGCGTTGGTCGCGACTAGCCTGGACAGAGGTCACCCGAAGCAGACTGCGGCTGCGGAAGGACTCACCCTTAACTTACCGGCTGTGCCCGGAGGACCGGAGCGGCCCACGAAGGTTACTTGGGTTACTACCTGGGACGCCGCGACCGGAGACACCACGACCGAGGTCCGAGCCACTTACACGGCACAGCTGCCGTCGGGAAACAGACTCCTGGGAACTCCCTACCGGTGCCCGGAGGTACCCCCGCCGGTCGCAGTGGTATCTTCAACCCACGCAACAGTTCCGGCCCCGGAAGAACCACACGCCCGGGAGCTAGAAAAGGACGAGTGGGGGTTCTTCTGGGATCCAGTGAAGCCGTCGTCCCAGACTCGGCGGAAGTCCCCATCACCTGAACCCGACCCGGTACAGGAGAGTTTGCTGGCCGAGACCGTGGCCCGCGAAATGATGACCGGTCCCCGGAGTGATGAGTTCGAACGACAGTGTACCGTCGGTACCGTAGTAAAGTTCAACCAGAAAGAGGGCTATAGTTTCATCGAGGATGAAGAGACCGGTGACCATTACTTTTACAACCGGGTGAACCTGAACACTGAGGGCCTACCACAACGCCTTCATACCTTATACCCGGGAGAGAAGGTGAGGTTCATGAGAGAGGTGGGATGCCGGGGCCTATTCGCAGTAGGAGTAACCCGGATGCCCACTACCCAAGAGGCTGCACAATGGCAGCAAGAAATTGAGTGGGAAGAGTGCCAATACCGGCGGCGTGCACAGCAAAGACCGGTACTGGCTGAGATTTCCCGCCCAAGAAGCACACTGGCAGTAGCACCTGAAGTCATGACCGGACCGAGCGCTGACCCAGAGAAGGGGACCCCGGCGGTGCTGGCTATTCAACAGAGCCTGGTTACTCACCCGGTAATCGTCATGGGCAGCCCCCAGCCGCCCGTGCAGCGACCCCATCACCCCCGTCGGGGGTTGAGGAGACAAGACCGGAGACTGAGACACCGGAGCCAACCGTCAACTATGAACCCTTCCGGAGGCTGTGCCGGTTGCCTGGTCAGTCCTTGTCTGACTACGTGAAGGCTCAACGGGCTGAATGGCAACGTGCTTATCACCCTGAGTGAACTGTCATGACCGAGAGATAATGGACCTGTTTGTTTGGAGACCGGCATTGTTCAAGAGCCGGAAAAGTTTTACCGTTTACAACCTGTTCAAGCTGCTAAGCCCGGAAGGAGCCTGACGCTGGACTGAGCCAGGGGCTCCCTCCGTGTTGTTGAAAAAGACTCTGTGGTTTAGTGTTCCTGCCTACTAAGACCGGGAGTGCTGCAAAAGCCTCCGGGCAGAAGCCCTGCAAAGACCGGGAGTGCTTGCTGAAGGCCTCCGGGCACGCCATCTACTAAGACCGGGAGCTCCCAGGAGGGACTCCGGGCGCCGGACTGGTGCGCCCCTTGCGTGTGCCCTAAGGTGGACATGTTTGTAGTTTTATTAAAATGACTTTATTACATAAATGTGGTTTTTAGGTTTGTGCCTTGCCGGGAGGCTTAGGCTTAAAGAGGGGAGGTATGTAAGGGGTGGGCAGACCCCTTACAATGAGGTACAGTTTCCCCGGAATGTTGATGTTATTTAATAAAAATGTTTTATTATTACTGCACTGCTTTTAGTGGGACCCCTGGTGGCCGGGTGGGACGGCTGTCCCCATAGGAACAGGGTAGAGGAAAGGAGGAGTCGGCAACAGAAAGGGGAGGGAGAAGGAGAGTTGTTAAGAAAAGAGTAGAACCAGAGTCAGTCGAGTCCGGGACGGGAGAAAAGAAGCAGAAGGGGGCAGAGTGTGGGAGCTGGGTGAATAGGAAAGTCGGAGAAAAGAAGAGAAGGAGTAGCCTCAAGTGCGAAGCAATACTGGTGTGGGTCCAGTAAGTGTTAGCCGGAGTGGGAGCCAGGTGAAGTGGATTAGCCGGGCACATCCCCACTGGAGGAGACGTCAGGAACAGGTTTTTTCCCCTCAGCAAAAAGTGTGAAGTCACCTGAAGTGTTGTGCCTCTGTGAAGAAGAAGTGTTTAATAAAAATGCCTGCTGGTTCAATTGATCCATGTCTGCAGAGTCTCTGTACAACTGACGACGGCGTCTGCACCACCACACTCTGCCCCACCAAGTCATCTCCTGTCCCCAAAGTGACGGCGGCACCAGGGGTAAGCCTAGCAGAAGGAGCCACGACTACAAACCCCGAGGCGCCCCTGGCACCCCGTTACATGTGGCGTAGTCGGCAGGATTCGGATTATATGCAAGGGGTCCCGATCCAAGAAGATGGAGACCAAATAGTGCCTAGGGCACAGGATCCGGATTATTGGCGAAGGGTCCCGATCCCATGGTGGGAAGAAGAAGTGGTGCCTAAGGCGTTGGACCGGGCACAAGATGGCGGCAAGATGGCCGCCGTCTTCATGGGCACAGTGAGCGCGCGAAGAATTGGCGCCAAAAGAAGAGCCTGGGGCTGGCCGGTGAAGAAAAAGAAGTGCGGAGTGCGCCGCTCAAAGAGGGGAGGTGCTGGCCCCAGGATGCCGAGAAAAACATGTGAAGTGGGCGGTGTTGCGGCAAGAAAGAAGAGCCGCCTTGGCCGGGTCGACGTGATGTGCGAGACTGGGGGTGGAGCGTACTCAAGAGCGGGAAAAGAAGGCCCGCCTCCACCTTCCCCAGTATCTCCACTGTCCCCGACGCCATTACAAGAAGCGACTACTCAGAAAGTGACGTCGAGCAAGATGGAGAACTCAGAAAAACAGCAAGCTGCGGTGGCTGCGTTGGTCGCGACTAGCCTGGACAGAGGTCACCCGAAGCAGACTGCGGCTGCGGAAGGACTCACCCTTAACTTGCCGGCTGTGCCCGGAGGACCGGAGCGGCCCACGAAGGTTACTTGGGTTACTACCTGGGACGCCGCGACCGGAGAGACCACGACCGAGGTCCGAGCTACTTACACGGCACAGCTGCCGTCGGGAAACAGACTCCTGGGAACTCCCTACCGGTGCCCGGAGGTACCCCCCGCCGGTCGCGGTGGTATCTTCAACCCACGCAACAGTTCCGGCCCCGGAAGAACCACACGCCCGGGGAGCTAGAAAAGGACGAGTGGGGGTTCTTCTGGGATCCAGTGAAGCCGTCGTCCCAGACTCGGCGGAAGTCCCCATCACCTGAACCCGACCCGGTACAGGAGAGGTTGCTGGCCGAGACCGTGGCCCGCGAAATGATGACCGGTCCCCGGAGTGATGAGTTCGAACGACAGTGTACCATCGGTACCGTAGTAAAGTTCAACCAGAAAGAGGGCTATGGTTTCATCGAGGATGAAGAGACCGGTGACCATTACTTTTACAACCGGGTGAACCTGAACACTGAGGGCCTACCCACAACGCCTTCATACCTTATACCCGGGAGAGAAGGTGAGGTTCATGAGAGAGGTGGGATGCCGGGGCCTATTCGCAGTAGGAGTGACCCGGATGCCCACTACCCAAGAGGCTGCACAATGGCAGCAAGAAATTGAGTGGGAAGAGTGCCAATACCGGCGGTGTGCACAGCAAAGACCGGTACTGGCTGAGATTTCCCGCCCGAGAAGCACACTGGCAGTAGCACCTGAAGTCATGACCGGACCGAGCGCTGACCCAGAGAAGGGGACCCCGGCGGTGCTGGCTATTCAACAGAGCCTGGTTACTCACCCGGTAATCGTCATGGGCAGCCCCCAGCCGTCCCGTGCAGCGACCCCATCACCCCCGTCGGGGGTTGAGGAGACAAGACCGGAGACTGAGACACCGGAGCCAACCGTCAACTATGAACCCTTCCGGAGGCTGTGCCGGTTGCCTGGTCAGTCCTTGTCTGACTACGTGAAGGCTCAACGGGCTGAATGGCAACGTGCTTATCACCCTGAGTGAACTGTCATGACCGGGAGATAATGGACCTGTTTGTTTGGAGACCGGCATTGTTCAAGAGCCGGAAAAGTTTTACCATTTACGACCTGTTCAAGCTGCTGAGCCCGGAAGGAGCCTGACGCTGGACTGAGCCAGGGGCTCCCTCCGTGTTGTTGAAAAAGACTCTGTGGTTTAGTGTTCCTGCCTACTAAGACCGGGAGTGCTGCAAAAGCCTCCGGGCAGAAGCCCTGCAAAGACCGGGAGTGCTTGCTGAAGGCCTCCGGGCACGCCATCTACTAAGACCGGAGCTCCCAGGAGGGACTCCGGGCGCCGGACTGGTGCGCCCCTTGCGTGTGCCCTAAGGTGGACATGTTTGTAGTTTTATTAAAATGACTTTATTACATAAATGTGGTTTTTAGGTTTGTGCCTTGCGGGAGGCTTAGGCTTAAAGAGGGGAGGTATGTAAGGGGTGGGCAGACCCCTTACAATGAGGTACAGTTTCCCCGGAATGTTGATGTTATTTAATAAAAATGTTTTATTATTACTGCACTGCTTTTAGTGGGACCCCTGGTGGCCGGGTGGGACGGCTGTCCCATAGGAACAGGGTAGAGGAAAGGAGGAGCCGGCAGCAGAAAGGGGAGGGAGAAGGAGAGTTGTTAAGAAAAGAGTAGAACCAGAGTCAGTCGAGTCCGGGACGGACGGGAGAAAAGAAGCAGAAGGGGGCAGAGTGTGGGAGCTGGGTGAATAGGAAAGCCGGAGAAAAGAAGAGAAGGAGTAGCCTCAAGTGCGAAGCAATACTGGTGTGGGTCCAGTAGGTGTTAGCCGGAGTGGGAGCCAGGTGAAGTGGATTAGCCGGGCACATCCCCACTGGAGGAGACGTCAGGAACAGGTTTTTTCCCCTCAGCAAAAAGTGTGAAGTCACCTGAAGTGTTGTGCCTCTGTGAAGAAGAAGTGTTTAATAAAAATGCCTGCTGGTTCAATTGATCCATGTCTGCAGAGTCTCTGTACAACTGACGACGGCGTCTGCACCACCACACTCTGCCCCACCAAGTCATCTCCTGTCCCCAAAGTGACGGCGGCACCAGGGGTAAGCCTAGCAGAAGGAGCCACGACTACAAACCCGAGGCGCCCCTAGCACCCCGTTACAGAAGGCTGTGTGGGGGCTCCTGCTGTACATAGGAGGCTGTGTGGGGGCTCCTGCTGTTAATAGGAGGCTGTGTGGGGGCTCCTGCTGTGCATAGGAAACTGTGTGGGGCTCCTGCTGTGAGATTCGGGGCGTTCCTGTAGATCCCATATACATGCTTGGTGGACCTTTTTCTTTGTCTCCTAGTCAATCCGTAGTTTTTAATCTTTTTTAACTTGTTGTATATAATTTTATTTACATGTTGGGTTTTTCGTTAGTGGGGAAGGGAATGTATGTAGGATGTGTTTATAGTGAGTATTTATTTGTTTGTATTTCATTTTTTGTAGATAAATTGCATATTTGTATACCAATGTGTACCCACCATAGTGATGCTGGTCCCATGATGAAATGATGGAATTGAGGAGTTATTGAATACATCCAAGATGGGATCATCTTTTCTCTTCTGGAGTAGGAATGAAGTATCGGGCTGTAAGAGGAGGAGCATATATTATAAATATTTACCTAATGGCTACATAATGATGCGATAGCGTTTTGGTAATAATTATGTTTCACATGTATATATGATGTTCCTTTCGGCTGGATATGATTTACTTATGTAGATATAATCAATAATCTTGGGACGGAGCGCTTGCAGAGTCCAAAATCCTCCTCGGACTGAATAATAGGCGTATGAATGGGGGACGCTCCTGCGTCGCTGCACACATCCGGTGCTTGACACGCAGAGTGCGTTCCACTATCGCCTGGCAGGAAGTTCCCTTTACGATCGGAGGTGACGGATTTACGCAAGCGCCCAAAAGATCCCCGATAGGTGGGTTTAGCGTATATAATCCCTGTGGCTACTGTGACCCGACATGCCCCTGTAGAAGCCGGGAGCGAAACACGTGTCGGGGATCGGGTGTTTGCGGTGCACGCATTAAGGTAACCTTGCTCTACTTACATGATGTCATGCCAGCATGTTGTACTGGAGGTCCTGCATTTTGCCGGTTCCCATTAGTGATTACAGCTGTCATCTAGGTGGCGACTGGAGTGCGGCATTGTGATATAGCATTGGAAACCTTGCACACATTCCAATGTGTCCGATTGGTTCAATTCACATACCCCGTATGCTGATCTAACTCCCCCCATCCTTTGTTTGCTGTAATAATACTTATAAGTGGCACGCTGTATTACAGCACGGATGTCCTGGCATATGAACAGTAACATTGGATGGAGTGACTGCGATTCAGCATGGGAGGAGGGTTGTGATAGGCACATTTCAGCACAGTGTTAATATCCCGGGGTTGTTCAATGGCAACATAGCTCTAATATAGGGATTATTGTGCTCTATCTGTTTCACATATCAAATTTATATGCACTAATTATCTTGGTTAGCCAAGAATTGAGGTGACATGCATTTGAATTTTGATTATGTTTATACGGATATAGCACATATCTCAACGGGCTACATATATTTTCCTTATAGACTTGGGGTTTCATTGGAGGAATTTGATACGCCTTCTCATGCTGATTCGGCTCCCTCTACCCCTCGTTTGCGGTATAATTCATTTCAAGTGACATGTAGTGGAGCTGCACTGCCGTCACTGTATGACGTACACATGCGGTAACATGGAGTGGAGTGACTCTGACTCAGCATGGGAGGAGGGCCTATAGGTATAATTTAGCAAAACATTGAACATCCCGGAGCTATGCAAACATGTGCAATGTTGTTATATAGTGACCATTGTGCTGAAGTCTGCTTTATAAATGTATTTTGACAATCCAAGAATCTGAAACGATATCTATTGATAAGTCCAGATTCAGCACGGGACACTTTATTGGAGACTATGTGCAATATTGATACCGCTACAACCCTGATACACACATTTTCTTGACTGCAATTTACTATTTTTATTGTGTGGTGCTGTTCTAAAATTTGAATGTCAATAAAATTATTTTTGAATTATTGAGACATTATATACTCCTTTTTTGGGATGAAAAAATTGCATTTCTTCCTGTTGGGATATAATTTGCATAAAGTTGTAGTGTGGCCTCTAGATTTAACTCCTGTGGAGCCCAGACACCCCAGTCCGACCCTGCATCCATTTATTTTTTTATATAGTATCTATATGTGTGCCATGTACAGTACAGACCAAAAGTTTGGACACACCTTCTCATTCAAAGAGTTTTCTTTATTTTCATTACTCTGAAAATTGTAGATTCACATTGAATGCATCAAAACTATGAATTAACACATGTGGAATGAAATACTTAACAAAAAAGTGTGAAACAACTGATAGTATGTCTTATATTCTAGGTTCTTCAAAGTAGCCATCTTTTGCTTTGATTACTGTTATGCACACTCTTGGCATTCTCTTGATGAGCTTCAAGAGGTAGTCACCGGAAATGGTCTTCCAACAATCTTGAAGGAGTACCCAGAGATGTTTAGCACTTATTGGCCCTTTTGCCTTCACTCTGCAAGTCAAGCTCACCCCAAACCATCTCGATTGGGTTCAGGTCTGGTGACTATGGAGGCCAGGTCATCTGGCATAGCACCGCATCACTCTCCTTCTTAGTCAAATAGCCCTTACACAGCCTGGAGGTGTGTTTGGGGTCATTGTCCTGTTGAAAAATAAATGATGGTCTAACTAAGCGCAAACCGGATGGAATATAATGCTGCTGCAAGATGCTGTGGTAGCCATGCTGGTTCAGTATGCCTTCAATTTTGAATAAATCCCCAACAGTGTCACCAGCAAAGCACCCCCACACCATCACACCTCCTTCTCCATGCTTCACAGTGGGAACCAGCCATGTAGAGTCCATCCGTTCACCTTTTCTGCATCGCACAAAGACATGGTGGTTGGATCCAAAGATCTCAAATTTGGACCCATCAGACCAAAGCAAGATTTCCACTGGTCTAATGTCCATTCCCTGTGTTCTTTAGCCCAAACAAGTCTCTTCTGCTTGTTGCCTGTACTTTGCAGTGGTTTCCTAGCAGCTATTTTACCATGAAGGCCTGCTGCACAAAGTCTCCTCTTAACAGTTGTTCTAGAAATTTTTCGGACTGACTGACCTTCATTTCTTAAAGAAATGATGGCCACTCGTTTTTCTTTACTTAGCTGCTTTTTTCTTGCCATTATACAAAGTTTAACAGTCTATTCAGTAGGACTATCAGCTGTAAATCCACCAGACGTCTGCATAACACAACTGATGGTCCCAACCCCATTTATAAGGCAAGAAATCCCACTTATTAAACCTGACAGGGCAAACTTGTGAAGTGAAAACCATTTCCGGTGACTACCTCTTGAAGCTCATAAAGAGAATGTCAAGAGTGTGCAAAGCAGTAATCAAAGCAAAAGGTGGCTACTTTGAAGAACCCAGAATATAAGATATATTTTCAGTTGTTTCACAATTTTTTGTTAAGTATTTCATTCCACATGTGTTAATTGATAGTTTTGATGCCTTCAATGTGAATCTACAGTTTTCAGAGTCATGAAAATAAAGAAAACTCTTTGAATGAGGTGTGTACTGTATATGGTGTAACTTATGTAGTGGCAAAACGACTGGGCCTATGCTATGGGTAATGGTGGCCATTGCTATTTCCTTGGATGCATGGTTGAACACCATTGAGGAGCAGTTGGCCATTGGCTCCCTGTTTCGCCCTTGCACTGCTGCTGTGGGCCCCGGATAGGTGTAATGACATCAGGTGGAGCCTGTGATGTGATGCCAGTGTGCCCTGCAGCTGTGGTCAGAGTGGGTGCAGAGCATGTGTAGGGGGTAATAGACACATACAGTGTATATATTTATTATACACTCTACATATGCCCTGTACATGTCACGTATAGTGTGTAACGTAATGTAATTCTGAATATTGACCTGCCATATCCTAAAGGTGTGTAATATGCGCTTTGTTAGGATTTCACTTGCTGATTCAAGTAGTTGTCATCCGATCGCTCACATTCGATTTGCAATGTGTGGTCATCTGCCGAATGATGTCTCCTCCTGTTTCTCTCAAATTGAAAATGATAACAATGAGAGAAGCAGGAGGAGGCGTCATTCTGCAGAAGACACAGAGTCTGCAAATCACTTGTCAACGATCACACGACCACTCAAATTGGCAAATATATATATATTACACACTTTGGAGAACCGGCCGGTCAATGTGCAGAATATCAAATCCAGGGGAGACACTGGTCAGTCTAGGGCAGCAGAGCAGGGAGAAGCAGAATATTCTGCAGAATATCACATGACTCGGCGTGGATTTATCTTATAACTTTTCCAACAAAATTATTTGCAGCATTGCCAGCAGGTGTGAGCCCAGACTGATTAACCCTTGAACGCATACCTGGGGCCTCGCAGGCCTGCTAGGTTATTTGTTTTCTATTTGAATAGAGGAGTCCTACACATTGAATAGAAATATACATGGAGCTTTGCAACTCTGTTCAATAAGTTTACATCTGCACTAGAGAAAACAACAGCTGATCGGTGAGGTTGTGGGGTGTCAGACCCCCACCGATCTCATAATGATCATCTAATATACAAAATGGTTAATGATACTTTGTGACTGGACAACCCCTTTAATGATATGTTTACATAAATCTAATTATTCACAGAAAGTTCTGTGACCGTCCCATTTGCCTGAATGATAAGGTACTATGCCGCTTTTTTTTCATCTGGTGAAGTGTAGAAGACATGGGAAAAAGTGGGGAACAGATACAACCAGTTATAGATAATTGTGTGTTATTTTCTACAGAGACAAGTCCTGGCTGGAAGAAGTGATAGCGGTCTGCACCGGTGGAAGAAAAAAGGTGAAGATGAATGACTTCACCTAAAGACATCTCGGGACAGTCAGTGCATAACTTGTACACTTACACTATACACTATATAGTATATACACAGCTCCTGTGTATAATGGCACAATGTGGTGATAATATATGGTCTGGTGGCGCTGTGGCGGTATTTGTACCTTGTATATTGTATTATTCCTCAAGACCCATCTCTTCCAACAAGCCTACAACCTACAATAACCCTCAGTCCAGTACACCACTGCGCATCCAGCTCTGTCCTCACCTATTGTACCCTCACCCATCCCCTGTAGACTGTGAGCCCTCGCAGGCAGGTTCCTCTCTCCTCCTATACCAGTCTGTTTTGCACTGTTAATGATTGTTGTACGTATACCCTCTTTCACTTGTAAAGCGCCATGGAATAAATGGTGCTATAATAATAAATAATAGTAATAATTATTATTATTCAGTCACCATGTGGTGGTGATATGTGGTCTGGTTACACTGTTGTGGTACTTGTAAATTGTATGTGTTATTATTCAGTCACTATGTGTTGGTAATATGTGGTCTGGTCACAGTGTGGTGGTATTCATTTTTTTATGTGGTATTATTTGATCACTATGTGATGGTATTCTGTGGTCTCATCATGGTGCAGTGACTATTGCACATATTTGGCATATTGGCTGCTGAGGCCAGAGATTAGGTGTAGCAGACAGTTGAGGTGAGAGATGGACAGGAGGTCATCCTTTCTAATTTGAGCAGGGTTCCTTTAGTGCTAATTTTCAAAACTTGTAGACAATCCCTTAAATACTATTCACCATACTAAGAAATGTCTGACAGTGACTGGAACAACATGCACCTGACAGCAGGCAATGAGACTAAAGCTAAAGATAAAGATGGGATAAGGGGTAAAGTGCCTTTATTTTAAGTTATTGTTACTTGTATTTTTTAGCAATGGCTAAGGCTTTAAAATGGGCATTACTTTTAAATGGCAGTGGTTTCCTAAAACAAACAGGGAACGTATTGTTAAAAAATTGAGTCCCGCATCCGGCTTAGGGCCCTTTCACACTGTGTTTTGTCACCCTTCAGTGGTCCCATCGGGGCTTACTGTACATTCTAGTGCCCCGCAAAACGGGATTAGGACATATGCGCCAATGGGGTCATCTACTAACAAAATCACCAGTTTTGTCTGTTCTCCTATTCCGTCATGCACCGCGCCACAGTCAGCTGCGCAGGCGCAGTTCGAACTGCCCCTGTGCAACTGACATAAACGTCACCCGCAGCTCCATATGCGGTTCTGTCCCCCGCACATTATACCCGCAGCTCCGCCCCCCCGCACATTATACCCGCGGCTCCTCTTTATACTCCGGCACAGCAGAGTCCTGCAGACACAGAGCAGAATCCCCTGGAGCAGCAGCTTCTGATCATGTGACTGATCACATGACGGTGACATCACACAGGTCCTGTAAGCACATGGTTGCATCTAGATTGGAGTGGATTTTTGATGATCTCCCTGCAGCCTCCATTCTACACTGTTCAGTGCTGGAGTGAGGACCACAAAAAAACTCCAATCTAGACAGCTCATCATACATACACATTATATATATATAATATACACACACACACACACATCTACATACATAATCTCCAATTTTGTCCGTTGTTCTATTTCGGCATGCACCGCGGCACTGTCAGGTGCGCAGGCGCAGTTCGAACAATGCTCCAGCTTCCAGACCCTCACTGCATGCACACACACACGTGAGCACATATACACACACATAGCAGACACACATAGATACACCGAGCACATACACACATATACTGTATGTCTTCACTCACACACACTCACACTGCTGTATACTCACCTGTCCGGGGCCGCCGCTTCTACTGTCAGCGCTTTACTGCAGTTGATTGCTTTGTGGCACCGTAAAGCATTCAAATGCAGTAAATCCATGACAACATCCTGCAGCAGCCGCTCCATACACCGGACCCTATTACGGAGGGGTCTGTGTGACTGCGGACTGTAAGAAGCAGCTGCCTATTTGACCCGCCCTGAGGAAGCTGAGACATAGGACGCGAAACGCGCATTGGTAGGAAGGGTTCTGTGACCTGTGGGATGCACTAGCGACGCACTTGCGACGCACTTGCGACGCTCTCTCCATAATGGGTAAGCATTGAATTTTTTGGCCTACTATATGATTGTATTTTATAATCTTCTACTGAGGCCTGTTTTGTATATACCCATATGTTTTGATAGACACATGAGAGTGCTTTTTTGTGTCCCATACGTCTCTGGGTGTTTTCCCCTATAGCACTATTTTATTCTTATGTATTTTTCTAACTGCATATATTTTGTATTAATAAAGATTGTCTATTTTTTGCCTATAAAAACTCCTGGTTTTTCTGATTATTATGTTTCTATGGAGTGGTGTTTTTGAGACATAGTCTAAAAATAATTGAGATGTGTGTTTTGTTCAAATTACTAATATCTATAGCAGATCTGTGTGTGTGTGTGTGTGTATTAGAGCTGAGTGTATAGCAGAGCTGTGTGTGTTAGAGTTGACTATATAGCAGAGCTGTATGTATGTGTGTGTATTAGAGCTGAGTGTATAGCAGAACTGTGTGTGTTAGAGCTGACTATATAGCAGTGCTGTGTGTATGTGTGTCTTAGAGCAGAGTGTATAGCAGAGTTGTATGTGTGTGTTAGAGAGAAAGAAAAAAAAAAATATATATATATATATATATATATATATTATATATATATACACACACACACACACACACTCACACATTATGTTTATTTACAATAAACATACACACAGCCTTTAACACATTTAATTAGCCCCAAAAAAATTCCATGGATAATCAGCTTACAAGAGACCACATAGTGTAAACACAGCACACACACAGCACACAGGGGAGACACCACATAGTGAACACAGCTCAAGAAACACAACACCAGATACCAATATACAGCACACAACAACAAAGAGACAGTGCACAGGGGTGAAAGAGGTCAAATGATGCAACACACACAATACAGAAATGCGGAGGGATGACATACAACAGATATGTTGGAAAGCAGAAACAGTGTGACACATGTCCACTGCTCTTGTCACACCACTAAGCATAGACAGATCTTAATTTCACCGCACTCCTGATGCGATAGCATCGGGCCTATTTCTAGTTGACTATAATTATGAAGATGGAGTCACCGTACCTTCTGTTGTGCACCATCTTGGGGTGTATATGCCTCCTGGAGGCGGACACGCAGATATAGTAGACTCTATATGGGGTGTGCAAATCCAAATACGCCTGAAAAAGATGCACGGCAGGGGGCACAGTGACTCCATCTGCACCCATTATAGTCAATGGATCCGTTGGCACATCTTGTTTTGCAGCGGGTCAAACAAAAGCCCCAAAGGGACTACTGAACGGAGGACAAAACACTGTGTGAAAAGGCCTTTACAGTATACCTTTCTTGATAGATACTTATTCCAAAGAGTGCAAAAGGGACTCTCGTATAGGACCTCCGTCAGGTTAAGATGATTAAAGGGGTTTTCCGGTGTTTGGAAAAAACACGTCTCCCGCTTTCACTATGTTTTAAAAGATAACAATCTGTTCTTTACTTACCCTTTTAGTACATAGTATGAACATTAGAAACTTTCCCAGCGTACGTGATAAATACATTACAGTGTGACGTAAAGATAGAGCTCAGCAGAGAGCTGCACAAACTTCTAGAAAGTTTATGATAAATCACTAACCTCACCTATCCCTGGAAAAGGGAAAAAATAATAATATGTGTTCACTTATATAGTTGCCACTAATTCAACAGCACATTACACACATTCAGGGCTGACTTCAGCACCCGGCGGACCCGGGCAAGTGTCGGGGCCCTGGAACGCCAGGGGGCCACTTGTCATCGGCAGGGGTGTGTGATGTATCCTACGGCCCCAGGGGTCGGCATGTTCCGAGGGACTGCAGTTCTTGAGGCCGGCAGCCGCACTTTCCTGGCTGCCAGCCCTGTAAATCCCACACTTGCACGCAGTGCTCACTGCTCAGCACTGCGTGCAGGTGCAGTCAAGTTCATCCGTGGGTGGAGCTGTATGTTCCCACACCCCAGTGCTGTATACCACCCTGAGCAGTCTGTCCCCTCACTCCAGTGCTGTATATCTCCCCAAAGCAGTGTCCCCCCCACCCCAGTGCTGTATACGTCCTCAGAGGTGTATGTCTCCCCCACCCCAGTGCTGTATACCCCCCCAGAGCTGTATCTCCTCCACCCCAGTGCTGTGTACCCCCCAGAGCTGTAGGTCCCCCAACCTTAGTATTGTGTACCCCCCAGAGCTGTATGTCCCCTCGCCCCAGTGCTGTATACCCCCCCAGAGCCCTATGTCCCCCCCACCCCAGTGCTGTATACCCCCCAGAGCTGTATGTCTCCTGACACAAGTGCTGTATAATCCCCAGAGCAGTATTTCCCCCAACCCCCAGTACTGTATACCCCCAGAGCAGTATGTCCCCCCCACCCCAGTGCTGTAAACCCAAGAGCTGTATGTCCCCCACACCAGTGCTATATACCCCCCAAGAGCTGTATGTTCCTCCCACTAGAGCTGTATTCTCCTCTCCCCCAGGGCTGTATTTTGCCTTCATGCTGCCCTAGGCACTTTAAGTGGTCGCCGCCCCTTAGTGACAACGTAACACTATGAGTTTTCGCACACGACATCTGTTTAAGGCAGATCTACTCTGTAAAACACTTAAAAAAGTATCAATGAGAAACGAAGGGCACTAACCCCCCCCCCCAATGGGGATCACCACAGGCACATCAAAACATAGCATGAGTATAAAATATTCCCACCACACCGTCCCCACTTATATACTGTGACTGTCACACTGCCCCTAATAAACTACACACTGCCCTCCCTTATAAATTATACCCACCACACCTTCTAAATTATACCCACCACACCTTCCTCAATTATGAAATATGACCTGCACATTGACCTCACATCATGTTGTCCCCTCCTCACAATGTCCCATGCATGCTGCCCCCTCCTCACAATGTCCCATGCATGCTGCCCCCTCCTCACAATGTCCCATGCATGCTGCCCTCCCCTCACAATGTCCCATGCATGCTGCCCCCTCCTCACAATGTCCCATGCATGCTGCCCCCTCCTCACAATGTCCCATACATGCTGCCCCTTTCCATGAGCTCCTAATGCTGCCTTCCTCTTTTCCATAATGACACCTCCATGCTGCCCCATTCATCATACTAAGACCACCACACTAACACTTATGCTGAGACACCCCCCACACACACACTACCCACTCTTGATATTGATTCCCCTACATTGCTCCACTCCATACTGAGCCCACACATGCTGCCCCTTTTCCATAATGAGCTCCCAATGCTGCCCCCCTCTCATTCTGAGTCCTTACACTCCCCCCATCGATTTTGTCATTGCACTATCCCTCAACCCTTGTCCTCTGTCTCTAGCATTGGCCCCTCTCTCCCATTCCCCCAGCAGCAGCCTCTCTCCCCCGCCTTCAGCAGCAGCCTCTCCCCCAGCATCAGCCTCTCTTCCCAGCCCCCCAGCATCAACCCCTCTCCCCCAGCGTCCCCCAGCATCAGCCTCTCTCCCCCAGCCTCCCCCAGTTCCAGCCTCTCTCCCCCAGCATCAGCCTCTCTCCCCCAGCTTCCCCCAGCATCAGCCTCTCTCCCCCAGCTTCCCCCGGGCATCAGTCTCTCTGCCCCCAGCATCAGCCTCTC
This sequence comes from Anomaloglossus baeobatrachus, assembly GCF_048569485.1. Classification (NCBI taxonomy): domain Eukaryota; kingdom Metazoa; phylum Chordata; class Amphibia; order Anura; family Aromobatidae; genus Anomaloglossus; species Anomaloglossus baeobatrachus. The sequence goes on along the minus strand of NC_134353.1, from coordinate 705,864,787 downwards.
TGCCCCCAGCATCAGCCTCTCTTCTCCCAGCCTCCCCCAGCATCAGCCTCTCTCCTCCCAGCCTCCCCCCTCCCAGCCTCCCCCAGCATCAGCCTCCCCCCTCCCAGTCTCTCCCAGCATCAGCCTCCCCCCTCCCAGCCTCTCCCAGCATCAGCCTCCCCCAGCATCAGCCTCTGTCCTCCCAGCCTCCCCAGCATCAGCCTCCCCCAACATCAGCCTCTCTTCTCCCAGCCTCCCCCAGCATCAGCCTCTCTCCTCCCAGCCTCCCTCAGCATCAGCTTCCCCCTCCCAGCCTCCCCAGCATCAGCCTCCCACAGCATCAGCCTCTCTCCTCCCAGCCTCCCCCAGCATCAGCCTCCCTCAGCATCAGCCTCCCTCCTCCCAGCCTCCACCAGCATCAGCCTCCCTCCTCCCAGCCTCCCCCAGCATCAGCCTCTCCCCTCCTAGCCTCCCCCAGCATCAGCCGCTCTCCTCCCAGCCTCCCCCAGCATCAGCCTCCCTCAGCATCAGCCTGTCTCCTCCGAGCCTCTCCCAGCATCAGCCTCTCTCCTCCCAGTCTCCCCCAGCATCAGCCTCCCTCAGCATCAGCCTCCCTCCTCCCAGCCTCCCCCAGCATCAGCCTCTCTCCTCCCAGCCTCCCCCAGCATCAGCCTCTTTCCTCCCAGCCTCCCCCAGCATCAGCCTCTCTCCTCCCAGCCTCCCCAGTATCAGCCTCTCTCCTCCCAGCCTCTCCCAGCATCAGCCTCCCCCAGCATCAACCTCTCTCTCCCAGCCTCCTCCAGCATCAGCCTCCCTTAGCATCAGCCTCCCTCCACCCAGCCTCCCCCAGCATCAGCCTCTCTCCTCCCAGCCTCCCCCAGCATCAGCCTCTTTCCTCCCAGCCTCCCCCAGCATCAGCCTCTCTCCTCCCAGCCTCCCCCAGCATCAGCCTCTCTCCTCCCAGCCTCTCTCCTCCCAGCCTCCCCCAGCATCAGCCTCTCTCCTCCCAGCCTCCCCCAGCATCAGCCTCTCTTCTCCCAGCCTCCCCCAGCGTCAGCCTCCCTCAGCATCAGCCTCCTCCTCCTCCAGCCTCCCCCAGCATCAGCCTCCCTCCTCCCAGCCTCCCCCAGCATCAGCCTCCCTCTTCCCAGCCTCCCCCAGCATCAGCCTCCCCCAGCATCAGCCTCTTTCCTCCCAGCCTCCCCCAGCATCAGCCTCCCCCAGCATCAGCCTCCCTCCTCCCAGCCTCCCCCAGCATCAGCCTCCCCCAGCATCAGCCTCTCTCCTCCCAGCCTCCCCCAGCATCAGCCTCAGCCTCCCTCCTCCCAGCCTCCCCCAGCGTCAGCCTCCCCCAGCATCAGCCTCCCTCAGCATCAGCCTCCCCCAGCATCAGCCTCCCCCCTCCCAGCCTCCCCCAGCATCAGCCTCCCCCCTCCTAGCTCCCCCAGCATCAGCCTCCCCCAGCATCAGACTCTCTCCTCCCAGCCTCCCCAGTATCAGCTTCTCTTCCCCCAAGTCTCTCCCAATATCAGCCTCTCTCCCCCCACCACATGCGCAGATCTCCAGTCTGCATTAGAGACACCCCCACGCTCCTTATGAATCTTCAGCTCTGCGAGCACTTACCTCCTCCAGGGCCCGCTGTCATCTTCCTGGCTCACGTGAGTATCCTCTTCTGACACCGGCTTCCATCGCGGCGTCCTCTGCGGCGTCCTGCTGTGAGCTCTGCATGTGAAATCCACACAGCATTGGACGCAGCACAGAGGAAGGAGCTGATTGGCGTGCCTGTGACCCCGGAAGTGCAGGGCGCCGCAGTTCCGGGGTCAATCAGCTCTCTGTACCCGGCCCCCGCAGTTTGTCTGAATTTGCGTCTTAATTGATGCGGATACAAATAAATGGAGGTGCTCCTCTCCCCCCCCTCCAAAAATACAGCGGATTTAATGGATATGTAAAAAAAAATATTTTTTTTTTACTGCTAGAAGGTGCCGCCCCCCCGCATTCTGCCGCCCCAGGCATGGGACCACGGGTGCCTAATGGTAAATACGGCCCTGCTCTCCCCCAGTAATGTGTATACCCCCAGACCCTCCTGTGATGTATGTACAGCAGTCTCAGTGTGCTCTGTGCGCACCCATATCTACTAGCAATGGCTCCAATCAGCGCAGCCACATGCCTAGGAGGAGCTGGAAGGGAACAAGTGGGGACGTGAGCAACAGTGCTGCTGGCTTCCCATATTAACTATATCTCTAATGTGTCTGTGTGTGCCTGTATGATGTGTATCTGTGTGTCAGTGTATATGACCGTGTAAAGATTTATGTCTATTTATATGTGTTTTTGTCTTCAAATATGTATGTGTACATAACTGTGTATGTTCTTGTGTCTGTCTGCAAGGGGCCCACAAAAACCTGGAGCCATACATTAACAAAACTGTCCCCATTGGGTCTCACAATCTAAATTCCTTATCACTAGGTCTTTGGAGTGTGGGAGGAAATCGGAGAACTCGGAGGAAATCCAGGCAAACACGGTGGGAACATAGAAACTCCTTGCAGGTGTTGTCCTTGGTGCGTTTTGAACACAGGACCCCAGCGCTGCAAGACTGCAGTGCTAACCAATGAGCCACCGTGCTACACAAAGGGCACAGACACTAACCTCTGATTGTCACACCCGATTCAGCGTAGGGGTAATTATACAAACTCTATTTGCCCGAAGGGCAACAAGAGGTACCCTAACTAAAAACCTAATCAAATAAAGTTTATTAAATTATATAATTGGACAAGGATTAAAATTGGCAGGTGGGAGGCCAATTCTGTATTAGATGAGTGCGGCCGCGGACCAACACTACTCTGGATAATTCCTAACGTAAAATGGCTGGCTATCACCTACACTGCCTGTTAAAAACTACCTAACAGCTAATAGCCACCCCGACATGTTTTGCCATGACTGGTTTCATCAGGGGGCTGAGGCTATAGAATGC